>NC_090649.1:290894718-291232635 GCF_040937935.1 Hyperolius riggenbachi
TTTTTTTTTACCTTTTTGTACTTTTTCAATTGCAGAGTGCTGAAAAGTTATTTTAAATAGAAGATGAAAAGTTATCTCTTAGGAGAAAACATGAATTGGACCTGGCCTCTAATCGCATTTGGGGTATGAATAAAACTGCACTCCTGTCCACCAAAAATGGGATCTCTTATATGTATATGTGTTCTTAGCACCCAATTTTGTGAAAATGAATTAGAAATATATTTTTATTCAGTTGGGATATCAAATTACAATATTTTTTCTTTGGACTCTCTGCAAAGCAAAATTTAAACTGTTGGTACATATCAACATAATTATTTAAAATAAGTAGTTTAAAGCACCTTTGTACCCAAAGAAAATGTACTGATCCACATAAGTATTTACAATGCAGTTAGTAAAGGTGGCTATCAGTACTTTAAGATACATCCTTGCATGCGCTGGAAGCTCTTTATATTATTTATTGTCTCACACATTATACATTGTGTCTAAGTGGCTTAAGTTTTTACCTTTCTTGGGTTCTGTAGGAATTGTTTCTTCTTTTTTCTCTAGCTTCTCTGCAATTTTAAATGTGCAATATTGGATCATTATTATTTACACAGCAGCAGTTGTACATCCACCTCATACTCACAACATAATTGACTGAACTACATAATAGGGCAGTGTGAGCCTTTTTCTTCCCACCCTCAGATAATACAGCTTAGCATGGTTTAAGCCTAGTGCATTTTTAGCATAGTTCCCATCTATAGTGCCCCCCCCCCACACACACAAGATAATGAGGCAGCATGCACCCCACAAACACAAATAAATAATGTGTCCCACAATAAGCATAATCTGCCAACAAAAATCTCATTGTGACTAATAAAATGCGTCTAACAAAGCAATAAGTATTTTCAATAAGTGCAATCCATTCAGGGTTTAAATAAAACTGCACTTCTGTCTGAGGAACTATGGGATATAATACTTGCATATATGTGTTCCTACCATGAAAAATTGTGTAAAATCAATTACAATACTGCTTTCATTCAGCTGGGATATTAAAATCTTCATCACAACAACTTTACCATACCTTTCTTTGGTTCTTTGAGCTCTTCCTGTTTTTTCCCTGGAAGCTCTGTAAAATATCAGGGAGTTGGTAAATTACATTTTTATAACTGCTACACACCATTTCAGGTAAACTAAACCAAACAATAAGAGGGGAGCAAGTCATTAGGGTGTGTTGGGCGATAGGGATAATACGTACCAACAGCACTAAAGAAAAATCAGTGCTACGGGAGATGTTAGCATTATATCAATACAAATGCTACTAATAATGAAATTAATGCATAATGTAACAATTCCTGATTCAATAAACTATGAGCAATTAATCAAAGAGTTCAATCCTATAAAACTCTTAAAAAGCTACTAAAAACCACTACCTTCACACAACTCCCCTACAAGTTGCTAAGGAATATAGAATGCATGGGCGTAACAATAGGGGCTGCAGCCCATGCACCCACGGGGGGGGGGGGGGGGTATAAACAGGAAGTCGCGTCAGACACTAGAGAGAGAAGTGTCCGCTGCACATATATATAGTTATTTAAGCTGGAGGGGAGCACAGAGGGGAGAGCCAGAGGTGAGGGAGGGGGTCATCCCTCCTCCCCAGCGAGTGTGGCCATAGCTTTCCCCTCATGCTGCGAACCCTCCAGCCCCCCAAAACGGCCCTGAGCAGATCCCAGGGGGGGCCAACTTAAAATTTCTGCAGGGGGGCCCGGTGGGTCTTAGTTTCGCCCCTGATAGAATGTTACATGGTAAAATCTGTCAGACAATAAAAAATACCAATGCACATCATTTCATTCAATATGGTAGTCAAGCAATAGAGATAAAGTGCAGAAATTCAATCAATCAAAATCTTCGGTGCTCTATTGTTATCCATTTGGTCACGCTTATATGAAGAGGTTACTGTTCTGGAGTGCCGGAGTCAGTTGGTCTTCTAATTCATTAGTGTAATATAAATGATTAAGTTAGTGATTCTAGATCAGCTGACAGTGAAAACTATAAATGAATCAAGAACAAAAAGGTTCACCCAATCTGAGGTTCACCCAAATTGAGAAAAGTACCGGTAATACGGACTTCAGTGTAACTGTCATCTGTGATGGGAGAGGAGAAGAAGCCTAATGCATATTGTGGTCTGTTTCATCAGAAGCTGGCTTCAATGAAGATGTCGGTGGACTAAATTATGTGTTAGACTCCTCCACCCCCTCTCATCACAGATTCTGGCCTAACTGAGGTTGT
This sequence comes from Hyperolius riggenbachi, assembly GCF_040937935.1. Taxonomy (NCBI): domain Eukaryota; kingdom Metazoa; phylum Chordata; class Amphibia; order Anura; family Hyperoliidae; genus Hyperolius; species Hyperolius riggenbachi. The sequence continues at coordinate 290,896,987 of NC_090649.1, forward strand.
AGTGCTATTTTAAATTCATGTCTCCTGTCTTTTCTCAAGCTCCATAAAAGCCATGTGTACATTCTGCACAAATTATAAAATTATTTACCTTTTTGTTTAACTGGTAATTTTTCTTCTTTTATCTCTAGTTTCTCTGCAAAGCAAAAATAAAATTGTTAAAACTTATGTATATTAATATTTGAAGCAAGCATTTTAAGGCACTTTGCAGGAAGACATGTTAACCCACCAAGTTCATTTAAATGCAGTTAGAAAAGGTAGCTGTGGCTACAAGTAATTTATTTCGTTCGTAGAGTGTTATTTACAGCCCTAGATAGCTAAAATTTTTACCTTTTTTGGGTTCTGTGGGTACCTTTTCTACTTTCTTCTCTAGCTTCTCTGTAATATTAAACATGTAAAATATTGGAACATTCTTGTATACTGCAACAGTTTTAAGTCCACCTAATAACTTAAAAAAACTATAAGAAGATATTGCTATGGAGGCAGTACGTGCCCCACAAACACACGAATAAGCAATGTGTTACCCAATAAGCATAATTAGCCACTGTGCTTACCAACTTAAATGCCTCTAATGGATTGCATATAATTTGACATAGAACGTTTACAATAATTGCATTGCATTTTTTGGTGAAAAAAACTGCATGCCTGTCTGGGGAAACATGGAAAAATAAACCTTGTATATGTTTGTTCCAAGCATGAAAACTTGTGCAAAATCAATTCCAATTCTGCTTTCGGTCATTTTGATGTATCAAATTATACACAACAACTTTACTGTACCTTTCTTTGTTTCTTTGAGCTCTTCTTGTTTCTTCACAGGAATCTCTGTACGATACAAAGGAAAGGGTAAATTACATTTTTACAGCTGCTCACAATTAGGAAAAGCTGAAGTGTAATGGCACCTATTATACTGTATCTCTTCAGCTGTCCACTTTTTAACAGCCCAATAAAAGCAATTTGTGTAAAGGCATTTACCTTTTTTGGGTTCAATGTGTATTTGTCCTTCTTTTATCTCTGGTTTCTCTGCAATGCAAAATTAAAACTGTTGAAACATATCAACAGTACTATTTAAAATAATAACTGTAAGGCACTTTGTGCTAAAGGAAGGCATATTAATCCACTAATCTCATTTAAATGCAGTTTGAAAAGGTGGCTAGTGGCTACAAGTACAGTAGTCCAGTGATCTCCTGCATGTATTACTAGCCAGTTCTACTATTTATATTGCTTATTGTCCCACAAGCTATATTTTAAATTATGCATAAATGTCTTAAATTGTTACCTTTCTTGGGCTCTATGGGCACTTCTTTCTTCTCTTGCTTCTCTGCAATATTAAATGTTAAACATTTTAGCGTTGTTTATTTAGCGCAACAGTTTATTGTCCACCTAAAAGTTAAAACAGCTATCAGTAGATTGCTTTGACTAGTTCAGTGATGTCTGGCATGCATCATCAGCAAGATCTACTATTCTCACAGAGCAGGTTATTTTGCAGTATTTTCCCAGATGTCTGTGTTTGAGAAGGGAGTTAGAATGCAGTATTTCTCTAAAATATCATAATTAGGTAGCATGGGCCCCTAAAATATGTAATTAGACCCCCCATGACATAATGAAGAATTGTGTTAGCCTCAGATAAAACAGTTTAGCAGAGTGTACACCCACACAACATAAACACATGATTATTTAATGTGTCATCCAATAAGCAGCATTCTGAACAAATTATAACAGTATTTACCTTTTTTGGGTTCAACTGGTACTTTTTCTTCTTTTATCTCTGGCCTCTCTGCAAGGCAAAATTAAAACTGGTAAAAATACCTACATTATTATTTAAAATGCATATTTTAACACACTGTTGTGTTGAAAGCAAGAATACTGGTCCACAAAGGCGTTTGAAATGCAGGTAGGAAAGGTGAAAATGTGACCACTAACACTTCTAGTTAGATATTAGCAAGCACTGTAAAATGTGAAATAGTTAATTTCCTTTTCACAGCTGCTATGTGTCTACAATCAGGAAACGTGGAAGCGTCATGGCATCTATTATACATTTATTCTTCATGTCTCCACTCATGTCTTTCCCAGCCTCATAGAAGACATGTGTGCAAAGAAATGTAGCTTTTTTGGGCTCAGCTGATAATCTATCTTCTTTGGTCTCAAGTTTCTCTACAATGCAAAATTAAAACTGTTGGGGAAATACTGTATCTACATGTTTTAGAAATATGTTAGAAAGAGATTTAGTCTACATTGGGTATTTAAAAAGCAGGTCGAAAATGTAAAGAAGTTGTTCCCAGCACTTTTAAATAGATTTTAGCTTAGATATTTTACCTTTTTTAGGCTGTGTGGATACTATTTCTTCTTTCTTCTCCAGCTTCTCTGCTATATTAATGTAAAATATTGGAGCACTGTTATTTATAGCAACAGTTTAAAGTCCACTTAATCACTAAAAAAATTATAAGCAGATTGCTCTGACTAGTTCACTGCAGTCCTGATTACATCATCAGCCAAATCTACTAGAGTCAGCTAGATAGTGTACTGGTAGAATTTGATGTAGGAGTTGAACCAATTGACAAAGGTTTGAATCCTGGCACATTCAGTATGAAAAAACAGTTAGTAATCTTTGGGCAAGGCTCCCAAATAATCCTGGTGCTGTAGAGCATGCATTAAGTGGCTGTAGCTGTGGAGCTTTGAGTCCTGTAGGAGAAAAGGGCAATATAAATGTTCAATGTCTGGTCTTGTACCGTATATACTTGTGTATAAACCGACCCCCATATAAACTGACCCCCCAACATTTACCTCCAAAAACCAGAAAAAAATGATTGACCCGTGTATAAGCCCAGGGTATGATATGGAGCTGTGACTGGGGTGATGGCTGTGGGTTTAGGGCTGTGGGGTGATGGCAGTGGGTTCAGGGCTGCTGGTTTAGGGCTGTGTGGTGATGGCTGAGGGTTCAGGGTTGTGGGTCCAGGGATGTGGGTTGAGGGTTTAGGCATATGAGCTGATGGCTGAGTGTCCCCCCCCATATAGAGCTGTGGCTGTGGGGTGATGGCTAAGGGTTCAGGGCTGTGGGTCCAGTGCTGTGGGCTGTGGGTCCAGGGATGTGGGCTAGAGGTTTAGGTATGTGAGCTGATGGCTGAGTCTCCCCAGATATATAGCTCCAGAGCTGAGCGACATGCATACCTGATACCTGTGTCCCTCTGCCGTATATCCTCCTGAATGGCTTGTACTTCCTTTTTTGCGATCTGCACCACATTGGGATTTCTCTAGCCTCAGTTGCAGCTTCATCTCTATGACGCCGGTAGCAGTGCATGTGATGAGAGGTGCCACTAGATGGTGTCATAGAAATGAAACTGCAGCTGGAAAGTAAATAGCGGCACAGATCAGTGAGCAGAAGAAGTACGATCCGTTCTCCTGATGCCGTGCGGACACTCGTGATAATGCATGCCGCTCAGCTCTGGGGAGTAGGGCAGGGGGTGCGGGACCCAGCCACTAGCCATCACTGAATACAACTGCACAACATTGCACATGACGCACAGGCAGGGAATCCAGGATGCAGCTACCGCATATAAATTATCGGTGACACCTTTTGCAGTAGTTTTTGCATGCAGCAGGTCACTATAATCTCAAGACTCATGTATAAACCAAGACCCCCACTTTTAGGCCACTTTTTGGTCCCAAAAACTCGGCTTATACACAAGTATATACGGTATACTATTCTGTGTTTGTGAGTGAAATATCATAATTAAGTAGCATGCGCCCCTAAATTAATGTTAGAGACAGGTATTTACCTTTTTTAGGTTCAACTGGTATTTTTTCTTCTTTGATCTCCGGTCTCTCTACAAAGCAAAATTAAAACTGTTAAAAATATGTACATTATTTTTTAAAATAAGTATTTTAAGACACTGTTGTGCTTAAAGTGAATCTCCTCCAGCTATAAAATAAAAATCCATCAGCGCTGCTGGAAAGAAAAGTTATATTTACCCGTGTAGTCTCGTCCCATGAAGCCGCCCGAAGACCGCGCATCACTCCACTTCCAGCGCCTGGCCCTTCCTCCACTCTCTCCTTGGAGAAAAATGCCAAGCTATTTACTGCAGTTGCTACTGCTGATGGATTTTTATTTTATAGCTGGAGATTCACTTTAAACACTTCCTGCAAAATGAACCTCTTAAAAATGTTCTCTTTGTACACTGACTAGTGCAAATAAGACATTTTATAAATGTCGATTTTAATAACATTCTCGTGCCCATTTTAACCCCTCAATGGAGGGTCGCAAAGTAGTTATAAAAAGTGTACTGATCCATGAAGGCTTTTGAAATTTAGAAAAGGTGGCTACCTACCAGCACTTTTAGATAGATCTTAGCATGTGCTGAAAGGTCCTTGCACTATTTACTGTTTCACAAGCTAAATTATGCACTATGCATTAAGTATTTACCCAGTGGCATAGCTACGGTGCTGTGGGCCCCGATGCAAGTTTTACAATGGGGCCCCCCTAGCACTCTATACACAACAATTGATACGGCGCACCAAAACTTGCCAATGGCAACTACAGTGTCAGAGGTGCAAGAAGGAGATGGGCAACAGTTTCTACCTCTGCACCCCCTATTGCTACGCTCCTGTATTTACCTTTCTTGGGCTCTGTGGGTACTTTTTCTTTCTTCTCATCTAGCTTCTCTGCAATATTAAATGTAAAATATTGGAACATTGTTACTTACATCAACAGTTTATAGCCCACCTAATAACCTAAAAAAAGAATCACAAAGACAAGACACAGGGAGCCCAATATAGTGCATACTGTACTGGTAAATGGATGTAAAAAAGCAAGTATGTAATAATACAAACCAGGGTTACCCTCCGGGCAACCACTGAATAAGGTGGAGAGATTAACGCCTCTGTTTTGCCTATACATAAAAAATTATCAGCATAGAATTTAAAAAGAATTTCATAACCCAACTGCCGCAGAGCCTCTGCCACCCAAAGCCTCTGTGAACCCACAACAAATACTGCCCACGGAGCGAGTGCAGTAGGTGGCAGTTATGGTTTGCACATGGAGCTGCGTCAATGTCATGCATTACAATTGTTGTTTAGTATTTTGGATTATGCAGCCTTTTCTACCTGTGCACTTTTATAGACCAGATATTGTTTCTAATCACTTTGGAGCGCAAAACAGACAAACATTCCCCACGTATACATATGCTATTATTTATTGTTTCACAAAATTATATTATACATTATGCATAATTGGTTTCAGTTTTTACCTTTCTTGGGCTCTGTGGGTACTTTTTCTTCTTTCTTCTCTAGCTTCTCTGCAATATTAAATGTAAAATATTGGAACATTGTTATGTACAACAATAGTGTGAAGTCCACCTAATAACTTAAAAAAATATCAGAAGAGATTGTTTTGACTAGTTCAGTGCAGTCCTGCATGCTTTATCAGCCAGTTTTACTATTCTCATAGTGGAGGGGATCTGCAGCCTCCATCCCTCCTCCTAATGTCTTTTGTTAGGGGATTTAAAAATGCAGCATTTTCTGATACACCATAAGCAATGTGTCATCCATTAAGCATAATTAGGCAATGTACCTACAAACATAAATGTCACTGGTACTAATGCATTACATCTATTACAACATCAGGCATTTTCAATAATAGCATTGCATTTCAGATTTTGGGGGTTTAAATACAACAGCATGCCTGTCTGGGGAAACAGGATATAACACTTGTCTATGGGTGTATATGTGTGTTCCTAGCATGAAAAAGTGTGTAAAATCAATGACAACCCTGATTTAATTCAGTTTGGGGTTTTAAATTATGGATACAATTATACTGTACCTTTCTTTGGTTCTTTGAGCTCTTCCTGTTTCTTCACTGGAATCTCTGTAAGATACATGGGAAAAGGGTAAATTACATTTCTACAGCTGCTTCATGCTTCCAATCAAGAAGTTTTAAATCAGGATGATACCATTTATTGGCTAACTACAATTGAATAAGAATAAACAAGCTTTCGGCCTTGCAGCCTTCGTCAGGTTTACATCCTGTTAGTTTGCAAGCTGGTGGTACAGACAGCTTATATACATGCAACATCAAAAGGGAAAACATATTTTTTTCAAGCATATATACGTCATTAAGATGCCTTAATACAAACAGACCATCTAAATGGGGTAAGATAAGGATCCTTGTTTACTCTATTGCTCACAGACCTGGTATTAGGATTGACCCAGAGGTATCGTAAATTCTTAGTTCACAAGTTCAGCTAGAGTGGCTGAGACAGTTCATATATCATCAATCTCATACCAATATAGAAAGTTGTTGTCCTTATTCAAACCCTTCTGCACAGCTTTGAACCAATTTATACATTTTGTTTCTGCTATTAATCGGTCATTTGACGTTTTGAAGCCACCCTTCAGGGCAGTGACACGAACACATGCTTACAATCAGGACAAGCTAAAGTGTTATGGATCCTATTGTACTGTATCTCTACATGTCTTCACTCTTTTCCCAGCCCTAGAAGAGCAATTTGTGTAAAAGTATTTACCTTTTTTGAGTTCAACAGGTATTTTTCCTTCTTTTATTTCTGGTTTCTCTGCAAAGCAAAATTAAAATTGTTTAAACATATCTATATTACTGTTGTAAATAATAATTTGAAGGCACCTTGTACTAAATGAAGGCATAGTAATCCACCAAACTCATTTAAATGCAGTTAGAAAAGGTGGCTAGTGGCTACAAGAAATGTATTTAGTTTGTAGAGTGTTATTTACAGCCCTACAAGCATAATTATACGCTGTGCATAGATAACTAATTTTTTTTTTTACCTTTTTTGGGCTCTGTGGGTACTTTTTCTTCTTTCTTTTCTAGCTTCTCTGTAATATTAAACATGTTAAGTATTGGGACATTCTTGCTTACTGCAGTAGTGCAGTGCTCTCATGCATGTGTTACTAGCCAATTCTACTATTTATATTATTTACTGTCCCGCAAGCTATATTTTATATTATGCATAAATGTCTTAAATGTGTACCTTTCTTGGGCTCCGTGGGTACTTCTTTCTTCTCTAATTTCTCTGCAATATAAAATATTGAAGCATTGTTATATAAAGCAACAGTTTATCGTACACCTAAAATAAAAAAAAATATATCAGCAGATTGCTCTGACTACAGTAGATCAGTAATGTGTTGCATGCATCATCAGCCAGATCTACTGTTCTCACAGTGGTGGATATTTTGCAGTCTGCTCCCAGACGCCTGTGTTTTAAGGGAACCTAAACTGAGAAGGATATGGATTTTTCCTTTTAAAATAATACCAGTTGCCTGACTCTCCTGCTGATCCTTTGGCTCTAATACTTTAAACTACAGCCATGAACAAGCATGCAGATCAGATTCTCCAACTGAAGTCAGACTGGATTAGCTGCATGCTTGTTTCAGGTGTGTGATTAAGCCACTAGTGCAGCCAAAGAGATCAGCAGGACTGCCAGGCAACTGGTATTGTTTAAAAGGATACACCCATATCCCTAGAATGCAGCATTTCTCTGAAAAATCATAATTAGGTAGCACGTGGCCCTAAAATATGTAATTAGACAATGCCCCCCTCAAAAACATAATGAAGAAGTGAATTAGCCTCAGATAAAACAGTTTGGAAGAGTGTACATTCACGTAACATAAATACATGATTATTTAACCACTTGACGACCGCAGTGTTAACCCCCCCCTAATGACCAGGCTCATTTTTGCTGTACTGGGCTGTGCCGGCTTTTCAGCCTCCTGCACAGCCCAGCTATGGAGCCCAGCGATCGGACTCACCTCCTTTTTTTGTCCCTAAGGGGACATGCCGCCGGAGGTGTCCGATCACTGTGGCCGTTTCTGTTTTTTTTTCCCAGCCTCTATGAGGCTCTCTCTTCCTCCTTCCCTCCCTCCCCTTCCCTCCTCCTCTCTGTAATCTTTATGTAACAGGACGGCGATCCATCCTGTTCTGCCTCTCATAGGTGTAAGCCTATGAGAGGACAACGCTCCCTGGCCAAACAGAGGCCGGGGATCGCCGATCTCGTACAGCACTACGGGGGACCGCAGTGCTGTGCAGTTGTAAACAAAGGGGATTTCTTTCCCCTTTTGTTTACAAACAGCCTGCTAGCTGTGGCCACGCCCATCAGTGTTAGGCGGTCCCCAGATGGTTAATGTGTTATCCAATATGCATAGTTAGGCATTCTGAACAAACTATAACAGTATTTACCTGTTTGGGGTTCAAATTGTACTGTTTCTTCTTTTATCTCTGGCCTCTCTGCTAAGCAAAATAAAAACTGTTAAAACATATCTACATTATTATTTAAAATATGTATTTTAACACAGTGTTGTGTTGAAGGAAATAATACTGGTCCACAAAGGCATTTGAAATGCAGGTAGAATAGGTGAAATGTAGCTACCAGGACTTTTAGCTAGATCTTAACATGCGCTGTAAAATGTGAAATAGTAAATATCCTCTCTATATTTGCTATTTGCTTACAATCAGAACATGTGGAAGTGTCACCTATTATACACTTGTTCTTTATGTCTCCACATGTCGTTCCCAGCCTCACAAAAGACATTTGTCCAAAGATATTTCTCTTTTTTGGGTTCTACCCAAAGCATTGCCAGTCAGGACCACTATTCTCATAGTAGAGGGTAGAATCAGGTATTTACCTTTTTTGGGCTCAACTGGTAATTTCTCTTCTTTGATCACTGGACTCTCTACAAAGCAAAGTTAAAACTGTTGGATAATATGTATGATATTTTTAAAAATATGTATTTTAACACACTGTTCTATTTAAAGGACAGCTATCAATAAGCATGTTTTTTTTAAAAAACGGAATGGGAATAGTTTGTGTAGTTGGTCTTAAGTGATGCTGTAGATCTCCCCTGCTTATCTCATCCTTTAATGTTTTAAAAGTGTCCCACTGATGGGTGTCTGGGACTGGTATCAGACGAGGGAATCATAAGGGGAGGGGAATATCTTGTCCTACATCTGTTAACTCTGTGTGTACTTATTAGTTTTTGAAGTAGATGCATTCCTCTACCTGAATGAGGTATCCAGATAACATGTGGGGATTTCAGTGATAGCTGTAGTGTCTAATGATAACTGATGTACAGTCTAAGCAGAAATAAAGCAATGTAAAAAAAAAATCTGTACTATTGTATGTAACACCTGACACCAATGCAGGATTTTCAGGGTTTTTTTTTCCTCTGTCAAAGAAAATTAGTCTGTAGTCTTCTGACAGATACAGAGACCAGCAATGGCTGTGTAGTTATATTTCAAATAAAAAGAATCACCTCTGCTAATGGATGCAGCTAAAATCTACAGAAACTAAAGTATAGCCTTTGGCCCCGATTTTAAACATGAAAAGTAGGAACATGCTTACACAGCTATTAAATAATACTTAGGCATTACTTGTACATTGTAGTTTTATAACACTTTCTTACTGATAGTTTCCCTCTAAAAAAGACATCTGGTCCACATGGGTATGTGAAATGCAGGTAGAAAATGTGAAGAGTTTGCTACCAACACTTTTAGATAGATCATAGCTGTAATGATCTGCTCAGCTGCCTGTGCAGGCAGGCAGCTTTTTGACCATTGTTTAGGTTTGCATGCTGCAGGACTCTGGAAAGGAGACCTTCTGTCAGTTTTGCAGCTTGTGCTTGCTGAGGAATTTGCATACGCTGGCCACATTCATTGGAGGCGTGTACTATAAGTACTATGTGTTTCCCACAATGCTTGGCTGGTCATAAGGATGCCTCCTGTGAAACACTCTGGAGAGTGTCAGCCTTGCTCATTGTTTGAATATCAGCTTAGAGTAATCCCTGGAAACTGCACTGGGCAGGTTTCCCTAGTGCAGTTAGGATTGCTTATCTGTTTTGTTTGTCTGTTTGCGATTGTCCTGTCCCAGCGGTGGTCGACAGGAAATCATTCTGTGTGTCTGGGTGCTAACCGAAACAGCGGTTGTTACTGGTAGCCCCTTCTGATCTGTTTCCCTGGATCGCACTAGCATCCTGCGCTAGTGCTGTGGATCCTTCTGTTCTGCTACTCTGTACCTGGATCGCACTAGCATCCTGCGCTAGTGCTGTGGATCCTTCTGTTCTGCTACTCTGTACCTGGATCGCACTAGCATCCTGCGCTAGTGCTGTGGATCCTTCTGTTCTGCTACTCTGTACCTGGATCGCACTAGCATCCTGCGCTAGTACTGTGGATCCTTCTGTTCTGACTTCCTGGATCGTGCTAGCCACTTTCGCTAGTGCTGTGGATCCTATCTCTCGCTTGTCCCTGTTTTCGTGTGTCTGTCTTGTCTGTGACGAACGCTTGCTGGAGGCTCGGTGAGGTAACCGTTAAGCAAGCGCTCGCGTCCTCTGTTTCATGTTTGTCTGTCGATGGTTAGTTAGGCGTGCTTGTCTCTATTGTGCTTATCACGTGGAGACCGCGCATGAACGCGTGCACTGTTGCGAATGAGTGCGGTGTTCGCGTTCGGTTAGCGTTTGTTATTTTCCGTATCTCCTCATTGTATGATTTGCTGTGCCTTTGCTATCCTCGTATTCTGTTCTGATCTGCCTTGTGTCACTTTTGGCAATCGCCTTTCTTGCGGTTGCGTTTCTGTTTCGTATCTGCTGTTGTGTGTGCGCTGTCGCGGGGTAACGATTAGATTGGCGCACACACATACAACCTGTCCCTTTGCTCGTTCTCATTCGCAATCGCTTCTCTTGCGATTGCGTTCTGCGCTTCGTACAATTCCTGTCTGGCATTTGTGGAGGTACAGAGGATTGGTTCCTCTGCACTCCCCAGCGCCATCTGCCGACAGGAATTTCCCTCTACGGGTGCGTAGCACCTTTTGCTGGGTTCCTGTAATTATACGCTTGTGGAGGATTTCCGCCGTATCAGCGCACGCGTTGTGCGCTGATCACGGAGAAAGTTCCACAATCGTTACAATAGCATAGTTATTTTACCTTTCTTGGGCTCTGGGGCTACTTTTTCTTCTTTCTTCTCTAGCTTCTCTGCTATAGTAAATGTAAAATATTGGAGCATTGTTATGTACAGCAATAGTGTGAAGTCCACTTAATAACTTAAAAAATTATCAGAAGAGATTATTTTGACTAGTTCAGTGCAGTCCTGCATGCTTTATCAGCCAGTTTTACTATTCTCATAGTGGAGGGGATCTGCAGCCTCCTTTCCTCCTCCTAATGTCTTTGTTAGGGGAATTAGAAATGCAGCATTTTCTGATACGCCATAATCAAAGTGTCACCCAATAAGCATAATTAGGCAATGTGCCAACAAACATAAATGTCACTGGGACATGCATTACATTTATTACAACATCAGGCATTTTCAATAATAGCAGTGCATTTCAGATTTTGGGGGTTTAAATACAACAGCATGCCTGTCTGGGGAAACAGGATATAACACTTGTATATGTGTGTATATGTGTGTTCCTAGCATGACAAAGTGTGTAAAATCAATTACAACCCTGATTTAATTCAGTTGCTTTTTTTAACTATTTTATTAAATTAAAATTTAATTAATTACATTTAAATTATGCACAAAATTATACTGTACCTTTCTTTGTTTCTTTGAGCTCTTTCTGTTTCTTCACTGGAATCTCTGTAAGATACATGGGAAAGGGTAAATTACATTTTTACATCTGCTTCATGCTTACAATCAGGGTAAGCTGCAGTGTTATGGCTCTTATTAAACTGTATCTCTACATGTCTCCCATCTTTTTCCCAGCCATAGAAAAGCAATTTGTGTAAATGTATTTACCTTTTTTGGGTTTAACGGGTATTTTACTTTCTTTTATCTCTGGTTTCTCTGCAAAGCAAAATTAAAACTGTTTAAACATGTCTATATTACTATTTTAACCACTTAAGCACCGCAGTCTTAAAACCCCTTAAGGACCAGACACTTTTTTTCCATTCAGACCACTGCAGCTTTAACGGTTTATTGCTCGGTCATACAACCTACCACCTAAATGAATTTTACCTCCTTTTCTTGTCACTAATACAGATTTCTTTTGGTGCTATTTGATTGCTGCTGTGATTTTTAGTTTGTATTATATTCATCAAAAAAGACATGAATTTTGTCAAAAAAATGATTTTTTAAACTTTTTGTGCTGACATTTTTCAAATAAAGTAAAATTTCTATATACATTTTTGTCCAGATTTATTGTGCTACATGTCTTTGATAAAAAAAAATCCAATAAGTGTATATTTATTGGTTTGGGTAAAAGTTATAGCGTTTAAAAACTATGGTGCAAAAATTGAATTTTCCCATTTTGAAGCATCTCTGACGTTTCTGAGCACCTGTCATGTTTCATGAGGTGCTAGAATTCCAGGATAGTATAAATACCCCCTAAATGACCCCATTTTGGAAAGATATACAAAGGGAAACCGAGAGCCCGATTTAGTGTAGTAAGTATTGTACTAAATGGAAGATTTTAATGAGTACAATAGATATACTCACAAATCAGGGACACCGCAAAGGCAACCACTGTATAGGCAGGTGAGGAGATTATCCCATCCCCACTAAGGATTAAGAAGTCTCACTCTGTAGATAGGAAAAAAGAAGCGGTATCCCCCTCCACCAAGGGTGGATCTTAGGTACTGTGTACAAGTCAGAGGCGCTAACAGGATAAAACAATACGATACACCGTTAAAAAGGCTTGGGAGGCAGTGGTGGACTTATCTCCTGCAAGCAGACACCAGAAACTGTCTATTCAATTGATACAGATTTTATTGGCATACTCCAAAAAGAGGGACTGTGACCCGTTTCACAGGTATAAACCTGCTTCCTCAGGCAATAGGGTAAAGGAGCATACAACAGAAATTGCCTGAGGAAGCAGTGCTATACCTGCGAAACGTGTCGCAGTCCCTCTTTTTGGAGTATGCCAATAAAATCTGTATCAATTAAATAGACAGTTTCTGGTGTCTGCTTGTGGGAGGTAAGTCCACCACTGCCTCCCAAGCCTTTTTAACGTTTTATCGTATTGTTTTATTCAATTTTAAAAATAAGACATCCCAAAGTATTCACTAAGAGGCATGGTGAGTTCATAGAAGATTTTATTTTTTGTCACAAGTTAGCGGAAAATTACACTTTGTGACAAAAAAATAAATAAAAAAAGTTTCCATTTCTGCTAACTTGTGACAAAAAAAAATTAAATCTACCACGGACTCACCATGCCCCTCTCTGAATACTTTGGGGTGTCTACTTTCCAAAATGGAGTCATTTGTGGGGTGTGTTTACTGTTCTGGCATTTTTGGGGGTGCTAAATTGTAAGCACCCCTGTAAAGCCTAAAGGTGCTCATCGAAATTTGGGCCCCTTAGCGCACCTAGGCTGCAAAAAAGTGTCACACGTGTGGTATTGCCGTACTCAGGAGAAATAGTATAATGTGTTTTGGGGTGTATTTTTACACATACCTATGCTGGGTGGGAGAAATATCTCTGTAAATTAGATTTTTTTACACACAATTGTCCATTTACAGAGATATTTCTCCTACCCAGCATTGGTATGTGTAAAAATACACCCCAAAACACATTATACATGCGATACCACATGTATGACATTTTTTTGCAGCCTAGGTGCACTAAGGGGTCCAAAGTCCTATGAGTACTTTTAGGATTTTACAGGTCATTTTGAGGCATTTGGTTTCTAGACTACTCCTCACAGTTTAGGGCCCCTAAAATGCCAGGGCAATATAGGAACCCCACAAGTGACCCCATTTTAGAAAGAAGACACCCCAAGGTATTCTGTTAGGAGTATGGTGAGTTCATAGAAGATTTTACTTTTTGTCACTAGTTAGCGGAAATTGATTTTTATTAGTTTTTTTTTCACAAAGTGTCATTTTCCAGGAGGACACCTTGTCCATGGTAGTGGTCGAGATGTCAGGGGTGTGGAGGTAGATTTGGGTGTCATCTGCATACAGATAATAGTTAAAACCCATGGAGGAGATAACCTTGCCAATGGAGGATGTGTATAGGGTGAACAGTAGGGGGCCAAGGACCGAGCCTTGATGCAAGCAATGCACTGTGGAGGTGATCTGGGGGGGGGGGGGGGGGTCTGAGGGCGATCTGGGGGTGTGGGTGGGTAATTTGGGTACCCGCAAGGGGAATATTAGGGTCTGATCTGATGGGTAGCAGTGACAGGTGGTAACAGGGGGTGATTGATGGGTGATTGATGGGTGATCAGTGGGTGATTAGAGGGGAGAACAGATGTAAATAATGCACTGGGGAGGTGATCATGGGGGGGTCTGAGGGCAATCTGAGGGTGTGGGCGAGTGTTTGGGTGCCTGCAAAGGGCAGATTAGGGTTTGATCTGATGGGTAGCAGTGACAGGTAGTGACAGGTGGTGACGGGGTGATTGATAGGTGATCAGGGTGTGATTAGAAGGGAGAATAGATGCAAGCAATGCACTGGCGAGGTGATCAGGGGGGGTCTGAGGGCAATCTGAGGGTGTGGGCGGGTGATTGGGTGCCCGCAAGGGGCAGATGATGGTCTGATCTGATGGGTATGATGGGTAGCAGTGGCAGGTGGTGACAGGGGTTGATTGATGGCTGATTGATGGGTGACCAGTGGGTTATTAGAGGGGAGAACAGATGTAAATAATGCACAGGGGAGGTGATAAGAAGGGTCTGAGGGTGATCTGAGGGTGTGGCAGGTGTTTGGGTGCCCGCAAGGAGCAGATTAGGGTCTGATCTGATGGGTAGCAGTGACAGGTGGTGACAGGGGGTGATTGATGGGTGATTGATGGGTGATCAGTGGGTGATTAGAGGGGACAACAGATGTAAACAATGCACTTGGGAGGTGATCTGAGGGTGGGTCTGTGGGCGATCTGAGGGGGTGGGTGGGCGATCAGGTGCCCGCAAGGGGCAGGTTAGGGTCTAATCTGATGGGTGACAGTGACAGGTGGTGACAGGAGGTGATTTATGGGTGATTGACAGGTGATTGACAGGTGTTCAGTGGGTGATTACAGGGTAGAATAGATGTATACAGAACACAGGGGGGGGAGGGGGTCTGGGGAGGATCTGAGGGTGAGGGGGGTGATCAGAAGCCCCAGGGGGCAGTTTAGGACCTAATCTAAATTTTAGCATTGACAGTGACAGGGGGGGATTGATGGATGACTAGGGGGGTGATTGGGTGCAAACAGTGGTCTGAGGAGGTGATCGGGGGGGGGGGGGGGGTCTGAGGGGTGCTGTGGGCGATCAGGGGGCAGGATGAGAGTGTGTGTGTCATTACAGGCACAGCTGCAACCTCCCCTGGTGGTCCCTCGATCACTGGGACCACCTGGGCAGGAGGCAGCCTGTATAATACGCTTTGTATACATTACAAAGCGTATTATACGCTTTGAATGCGGCAGATCGAGGTTAACAACCCGCCGGTGCTGCTAATTGGCCGGCGGGTTGACGTCACTATTTCTCTATCTTTTCTTTTTATAAGCTTGTAAACAGTGATGGATGCAAAATGGAAATAATGCTCTTTTATTTCCAAATAAAATATTGTCGCCATACATTGTGATAGGGACATAATTTAAACGGTGAAATAACCGTGACAAATGGGAAAATACAATACGTGGGTTTTAATTATGGAGGCATGTATTATTTTTAAACTATAATGGCCGAAAACTGAGAAATAATGAAATTTTTCATTTTTTTTTCTTATTCTTACTGTTAAAATGCATTTACAGTAAGGTAGCTCTTAGCAAAATGTACCCCCCAAAGAAAGCCTAATTGGTGGCGGAACAAACAAGATATAGATCAGTTCATTGTGTTAAGTTGTGATAAAGTTATAGGCTAATGAATGGGAGGTGAACATTGTGCTCAGATGCATAAAGTGAAAACGACTGAGAGCTTAAAGAGAAACTCCAACCTAGAATTGAACTTTATCCCCATCAGTAGCTGATACCCCCTTTTACATGAGAAATATAATGCTTTTCACAAACAGACCATCAGGGGGCGCTGTATGACTGATTTTGTGCTGAAACCCCTCCCACAAGAAGCTCTGAGTACCACTGTACTCTGGGCAAACTGCCACAATGTAACAATGTTCACAGACAGGAATTAGCTATTTACAGCTGTCTCTAACAGCCAAAACAGCTAGAAGCAGCTACATAACCTGCCCACAGTAAAAATGTCGCCATGTAATAAATGTCAGAATGTAAATCGGGGAGAGGAAAGATTTTACAATGAGCAAACACTGACTAAATTATTTATACATAATTATGGTAAAAAATTAAGCACTTTTTTTACTACATTATTTTCACTGGAGTTCCTCTTTAAGTGGTTAAATGCAGTTAGGATAGGTGGCTAGTGGCTACAAGTAATGTATTTAGTTTGTAGAGTGTTATTTACAGCCCTACAAGCATAATTATACATTGTGCACAGATAAATATATTTTTTTTACCTTTCTTGGGTTCTGTGGGTACTTTTCCTTCTTTCTTTTCTAGCTTCTCTGTAATATTAAACATGTAAAGCATTGGAACATTCTTGCTTACTGCAGTAGTTCAGTGCTCTCATGCATGTGTTACTAGCCAGTTCTACTATTTATATTATTTACTGTCCCGCAAGCTATATTTTATATTGCGCATAAATGTCTTAAATGTGTACCTTTCTTGGGCTCCGTGGGTACTTCTTTCTTCTCTAGTTTCTCTGCAATATAAAATATTAAAGCATTGTTATATAAAGCAACACTTTATCGTACACCTAAAATTAAAAAAACAACAACATATCAGCAGCTTGCTTTGACTAGATCAGTAATGTGTTGCATGCATCATCAGCCAGATCTACTGTTCTCACAGTGATGGATATTTTGCAGTCTGCTCCCAAACCTCTGTGTTTTAAGGAAACCTAAACTGAGAAAGATATGGATTTTTCCTTTTAAAATAATACCAGTTGAGTGACTCTCCTGCTGATCCTTTATCTGTAATACTTTTAGCCACAGCCCCTGAACAAGCATGCGGATCAGATTCTCCGACTGAAGTCAGACTGGATTAGCTGCATGCTTGTTTCAGGTGTGTGATTCAGCCACTAGTACAGCCAAAGAGATCAGCAGGACTGCCAGATGGCCCGAACGGTTCACCAGGGGAACTTGTTAGTGTGAAGATCAGCTGTTCACATTCGCGTCAAACCACGAACACATAGCGAGTTCGATTTGCCCCACTATACCACATCATTGGGCTAAACTTTGCCCCCCTCACATGACAGCCAATCAGGCTGCACTCCCTCCTGGAACCCCGCCCCCTCCCCCCTTATAAAAGACAGCAGTGTCAGGCATCTTCTCACTCTGTCTGCTGCTACTATAGTGAGACAAGGGAGAGGTTGCAGGAGAGATAGGGAAAGCATTAGTTAGCTCTTGTTAGCTTGCTCCTAGTTGATATTTGTCGCTGAAAAGCACCACAAAAAAAGCTGTTTTGAGAGCTAATGTTCTTGTGATGTGTTTTTTGTGTGTGCCACTGACACTGCATATACAGCCCTGTCTGTTGCAGCTGGCACTTGCTATACTGTGCCAAGCCCAGCAAACTGTATTATACCAGTCAGTGCATACCTTTCACTACATCTCTGACTGCAAACTGCTTTATACAGTGCATCTGTGTGACTGCACACTGTATTATACCAGTCAGTGCATATCTCTCTCTGCATCTGTGTGACTGCACACTGTATTATACTAGTCAGTGCATACCTTTCACTGCATCTGTGTGACTGCAGACTGTATTATACCAGTCAGTGCATACCTTTCACTGCATCTTGGACTGTACATTGTATTACACCAGTCAGTGCATACCTTTCACTGCATCTATGTGTCTGCACACTGTATTAGTCCAGTCAGTGTATACCTTTCACTGCAGCTGTGACTGCACATTGTTTTATACCAGTCAGTGCATACCTTTGCACTGATATCTGTGACTGCATGGCACATGTGCTGAATCTTATAATCCAAAGCTTGTGTGTAAGTACCCAGGCTTACAGGAGGTCCTGAAGCAGTCCAGGAAGGTGTGTGGGCATTTCAGGCATTCCTACAAGGCCATGGCGCGCTTGGCCAATATTCAGCAGAGAAACAACTTGCCGGTGAGGCGCTTGATTTGCTATAGCCCGACTCACTGGAATTCAACGCTCCTCATGTTTGACCGTCTGCTACAACAAGAGAAAGCCATCAACGAGTATCTGTACAGCTACAGTCAAAGGTCAGGCTCTAGGGAGCTGGGGATTTTCTTGCTGAGGTACTGGACACTCATGCGTAATGCCTGCAGGTGACAAACCAGGTGAGTCGCAGTGAAGGCGTCATCAGCGACTTGATCCCATATGCTTTCTTCCTGGAGTGTGCCGTGCGTAGAGTGGTGGATCAAGCTGTAGAGGAGCAGGAAAAAGGAAGAGGAGGAAGAGTTGTGGGAACCACCACGACCAGAACCAGATTTGTCACCAACACCTGCGGCAGCACGGAGGAGGAGGAGGAAGAGTCCTCTGGGGAAGAGGAGTCAGATGAGGAAGGTGGTTTTTTTGAGGAGGAGGTGGAAGAACAACCGCAGCAGGCCTCGCAGAGAGCTTGTGCTGCTCACCTTTCCCGTGGTATTGTTTGTGGCTGGGGGAGGAGGATAACTTACCTGACATTACTGAGGAAGAGAAAGAGGAGTTGACTAGTAGGTAGGCATCCAACTTTGTGCAGATGAGGTCTTTAATGTTGTCCAGTCTGTTGAGGGACCTCTGTATAAAAATCTCAAGGGGAATGACCTGTACTGGGTGGCAACGCTACTAGACCCTCGGTATAAGCACAAAGTGGCAGAAATGTTACCAAATAAACACAAGTCTGAAAAGATGCAGCACTTGAAACACCATTTGGCAAGTTTGCTTTACAGTGTGTTTAAGGGTGATGTCCCAGCACAATGGAATAAAGGTGCCACTGCCAGTAATCTTCCTCCTCCTCCCATGTCCACGCAGGCAAGAACAGGACGCTCTAGCGATTTCATGGTGATATCGGACATGCGGACATTCTTTAGTCCAACACCTCACCTTAGCCCTTCCGGATTCACCTTTCACCAACGCCTTGACCAGCAGGTAGCCGACTACCTAGCCTTAAGTGTGGATATAGACACTCTGAGCAGCAATGAACCTGTGGACTACTGGGTGTGCAGGCTTGACCTGTGGCCAGAGCTGTCACAATTTGCCATCCAACTTCTAACTTGCCCTGCCTCAAGCGTCCTGTCAGAAAGGACCTTCAGCGCAGCTGGAGGCATTGTCAGTGAGAAGAGAAGTCGCCTAGATCAAAAAAGTGTTCAGTACCTCACCTTTATCAAAATGAATGAGGCATGGATCCCGGAGGGCTACTGCCTGCCCGAAGACTAAGTAAGTCCACACCCAGCATCTCTGCCTGCACGCCATTTAACTGCCTGCCCGAAGAGTAAATCAGTCCCCACACAGCATCTCTGCCTGCCGGCTGCTGCTGCCTGCCCCAAGACTAAGACAGTCCCCACACAGCATCTCTGCCTGCAGGCCACTTGACTGCCTTCTCCGCCACCAACAGCAGGGTCCAGGACTCCAGGTGGATTCCTGAATTTAAGCGGCCGCTAACAAACATTATGAAAATGTTGCTGGTGCGTGTACATGCCTGCCTACTTTTTCTGGCTGCACTGAGCTTGGTGGATGAAGCCGTATTCATCCACCAAGCTCATTTAACCACTTTGTCCTCCTTGACGTATAAAAACGTCAAGGGGGACATGCGCGCTCCCGTGGCCGATCGCGCTCCCGGTTGTGCTTTCGGTAGCCCAGGAATCAATGTATCGGGCTATTGTGCCCCGATCACTGATTCCTCTCCCCCCAGAAAAAGCGACAGCTTCTCTCGGAAGCTATGCCTTTTCTGACTCTATTTCACTCTAAGCGTACATTGTACGCGTAGAGTGACGTCATGTAAACAAATTCAAGATTGCCATCTTGTGGCCAAAAAGTAAAACTACATCTAAAAGTAAAAGAACATTACAATACCCAAATATTTCCCCAAATAAAACACTATTTATATCCCACCCTCCCAAAAATACCCACATAAAATGTTTAATAAAAAAGACAAAAACATTACTATAAAAAAAACAAACACATACATATTTACCTAAGGGTCTAAACTTTTTAAATATCTATGTAAAGATGAAATATTTCTCTATATTTTCTTTTTATAAGCTTGTAAACAGTGATGGATGCAAAATGGAAATAATGCTCTTTTATTTCCAAATAAAATATTGTCGTCATACATTGTGATAGGGACACAATTTAAACAGTGAAATAACCGTGACAAATGGGCAAATACAATACGTGGGTTTTAATTATGGAGGCATGTATTATTTTTAAACTATAATGGCCGAAAAATGAGAAATAATGCATTTTTTCATTTTTTTTCTTATTCCTACTGTTAAAATGCATTTACAGTAAGGTAGCTCTTAGCAAAATGTACCCCCCAAAGAAAGCCTAGTTGGTGGCGGAAAAAACAAGATATAGATCAGTTCGTTGTGATAAGTTGAGATAAAGTTATAGGCTAATGAATGGGAGGTGAACATTGCTCGGATGCATAAAGTGAAAACGACTGAGAGCTTAAGTGGTTAAATGCAGTTAGGATAGGTGGCTAGTGGCTACAAGTAATGTATTTAGTTTGTAGAGTGTTATTTACAGCCCAACAAGCATAATTATACATTGTGCACAGATAAATAATTTTTTTTTATACCTTTCTTGGGTTCTGTGGGTACTTTTTCTTCTTTCTTTTCTAGCTTCTCTGTAATATTAAACATGTAAAGTATTGGGACATTCTTGCTTACTGCAGTAGTTCAGTGCTCTCATGCATGTGTTACTAGCCAGTTCTACTATTTATATTATTTACTGTCCCGCAAGCTATATTTTATATTATGCATAAT
Source organism: Hyperolius riggenbachi (assembly GCF_040937935.1). NCBI lineage: Eukaryota > Metazoa > Chordata > Amphibia > Anura > Hyperoliidae > Hyperolius > Hyperolius riggenbachi. The sequence goes on from NC_090649.1 coordinate 290,917,845, forward strand.
GTCTTAAATGTGTACCTTTCTTGGGCTCCGTGGGTACTTCTTTCTTCTCTGGTTTCTCTGCAATATAAATATTAAAGCATTGTTTTATAAAGCAACAGTTTATTGTACACCTAAAATTAAAGAGATCAGCAGGACTGCAAAGCAACTGGTATTGTTGAAAGGAAACACCCATATCATCAACGCTAGGTGCCTCTGTTGATGATAGGTGCCTAGCGTTGATGATACTGGCAGATGCTGTTTACTCCTGTTTGTTATTGTCTGATGAGGCGGGTTTGTGTCCCGTGAAACGCGCTGCACTTTATTTGAAGTATCCAATAAAATAGTTTTGACTGAAAATCTACAGTCGTGTGTTCTGCTTGGAGGAGGTAAGTCTATCACTGCCTTCTCTATTACCAAGATGGGTTTTTGAGTTCTTTTAGCGGTTTTTATTCTGTTGGCACCTTTGTTATCCTATTAGATACAGTTGTTTGTCATCTGCGTAACAATGGTATCCTAGGCCATAGTTCTAGACTATTTTTGCCCACTGGGAGCATGTAGACTGCAAAAAGTAATGGAGATAGCACAGAACCCTGTAGAACTCCATAGGCAAGTGACACTGGGTTAGAGTAGTGTGTGCCCAGACAAACATGCTGTGTCCTGCCAGATAGGAGGGACTGAAACCAGGTAAGAACAGCACCCCTTAGGCCACAGTAATTCTTCAGTCTCTGGATTAGGTGAAGATTAGGAAAAGGTGGCTAACAGCACTTTTAGATATAACTTAGCATGTGCTGAAAGCTTTTTATACTATTTACTGTTCCACAAGCTAAATTATACACTATACATTAACTTTTTACCTTTCTTGGGCTCTGTGGGTACTTTTTCTTCTTTCTTCTCTAGCTTCTCTGCAATATTAAATGTAAAACATTATAGCATTGTTACTTACAGCAATTTATAGTTCACCTAATAACGTAAAAAAAATGATCAGCATAGACTTCAAAAGAATTGGGGGGGCGTGGCCGGAGCTCAGCGTGGATGGCAGCAGCGTGAAGAGCTCCTGATCCCAGCCAGCTAAAGCGACATCACACAGCATGCCAGACGGGGAAATTCAGTCCCAAACCCCAGCGGAGGAGGAGATGGAAGCCTCCAGCACCTCACAGCAGGATACCCAGCGTCCACAACGCATCCCCGACATGTTCAAACGGAGAAGGTCTGGGCCGCATGGAGAGCAAGATGGCGCCGGCTCCTCCGGGACGCGTAAGTCCGCATTGCCAGTTCGCATGACGAACGCATCCCATAGCAATAAACAGGCGGCAAGCGTACAAAATTCCGCATCCAGCCGCGGAGGGGCCTCACAAATACCCGCAAAGCAGGCATCCAATGTGGCCCTGCCCCGCAGTCCATCAGCCTCAGAGTCCTCTGAACAGGGGGTACCCTCCCCCACCTTTCTTAGCCCAGCCAAATCTAAGCCCAGGCTGTCAGGCCCGGCAGACTCACAGGCAGAAGCTCTCTCCCTTCTCACAGCAGTCACAGGCCACAGCAGTGCATTTGCAGAGATCCCTGACTCCAACCAGCCAGTGGACCGTGCTTTTCTTAAGGATATGATGATTGCTCTGGAAACCTCCATGTCAAACAAGATACTGACTATAGCAAATTCTATGCAACAGTTTCATGATGATCTGGGAGCTCGTGTGTCACTTACTGAAGACAGTGTCTCCATGTTAATTGAGGAACACAATAAGACTGTCACTGAGCTTGAACGACATGACTCAACTAATGAGGCTACGCAGTTGAAGATTGCTGACCTAGAGGACCGTAATCGCTGCTGTAATCTTAAATTTAGGGGTATCGATGAATCGATAAACAGCGCACAATTGAAAAGCTACTTGATAGAAATGGTCAGGTCAGCAGTACCTCAGTTTTCCAGCATTGAATACACAATCGAACGGGCTCACAGACTGCCTAAGCCCGCCTTTCTACCTGAAAGGATTCCCAGAGATACTATAGCATGCTTTCAGTTTTACCATGTTAAAGATGCCTTTTCCTCTTACATGCGCCAGAATTCGCAACTTCCGGCTCCATACAGCAACATCAAAGTCTTTACTGACTTGTCGCAGTTCACTTTACAAAGGCGCAGGTCCCTGGCTCCTCTAACAGCCTTTCTCAGAGAGCAACAGTTGCAGTATAAGTGGGGTTTCCTGACTAAGCTTTTACTTTCCCGTGACGGCAAAATCCACGTCATAGCTACACTGGAGCAAGGAGTTTCTCTTTTAAACTCACTAGGCCTACAAGTCACTCTCGCCCAATTGGAGAAATATCGTAAACAACCATTGAACAACACTCCCCGCTCTTGGCGCTCTAATACTTAAAATGGCAGGGAAACGGTCCTTCACCGCTGCACCACTTTAACTGTTCTTTACCCAATTTGGGTTTAGTGATACGGGTATTACCCCCCCTCTCAGTGTGGTCCGGGTTAAGCCACTGAGAGTTTCTGGGCCTACTAGTCGTGGGACAGTTAGGAGTGATTGCCCAGAGATAATGTTGATTTTATGTCTGTTTTATATGTTTGGTTTAAGTAGTTATGTTCCTGCAATCTTAGGATATTCGAATCTCTCTTTTCATTCCACAGGAGTCCTGTCTATTCATAAAGACCACGAGCCACTAAGTGTAAATGCTGTATTTTTCATCGTTACAGTTCTCTCATGCCTAGAATGTTCAATATGATAACACATAATGTCCAGGGGTTAAATGAGCCAGTCAAACGTAGAAAAGCATTCCAACATTATCAGAGTCTGAAAGCCTCAGTCTTGTTTTTACAAGAGACGCATTTTATTAACTCTAAACCACCCACTTTTTTGCACCGGGCATATAACAAGGCCTATTATGCCTTATTTACCAAAAAAGCTAGAGGAGTTGCAATAGTGTTCCATAACTCAGTCTCATTTACACATATTGATTCCTTCATGGACCCGGAGGGCAGAATCTTAATTCTTAAAGGTATTCTGGAGGGTAAAGCTGTTACACTGATTAATTGTTATGCTCCCAATGCCTCTAAAACTGCCTTCTTACAACTTTTATCATCCCAACTGGATAGATTATCCTCAACACACTTGATAGTTGCAGGAGACTTCAACGCGGTAGCTAACCCACTTCTGGATAGATCGGTTCAATCCCCTTTCGCACAAACTTTCCCGAGAAAACTTACTAGCTTTCTTTCCAGAAATAAAGTAATAGATATATGGAGAGCCCATAACATCGGCTGTAGGCAATATACCTTTTTTTCTCACCCTCGCCAATCCTATGCCCGCTTAGACTATATTTACTTGTCCCCAATAATTGCCTCCAACTCTACCTCCACGGATATTATCACCTGTAGCTGGTCTGACCATCATATGGTTCAGTCCTCCTTGACTGGTTTCGGTATACCCTTCAATCCCGGCAACTGGAGACTTAACGACTCTCTTTTGGCTGAGGATTCAGATAGACAAGCCGTGGTGGGAGAGTTGGAGGAATATTTTTTGTTTAATAATGAGGATAACACCTCCCCTATCCTAAGATGGGCAGCACATAAACCAGTTCTGAGAGGTATCTTTATGGCAAAAGCAGCACGGGCAAAAAAACTAAAATCACAAAGAATTCAGGTACTAACTGCCGAGCTAGATTTACTATATAAACGGCATTATGGCAGAACAATTAGAGAAATTTTACATGAAATTAATCTGAAAAGAACCGAATTGAACTCTATACTAGATAACTCTCATGCTAAAGCGTTGAAGTTTTCCAAAGCAAAGTTTCTCCTCCGAGACAATAACCCTTCTACTCAGTTCGCACGTAAATTAAACCAATACTATAAACCCCCACATGTCTATAAATTAAAAAGCCCTGGAGGCAGAGAGGAGGTGCTACCTCCCAAAGTCTTAAAAATATTTGAGGACTATTATAAAAATTTACTAGGAACCGATATATTAACTAACAATATGGAACTTAAAGCATGGTTGGATACTCTGCAGTTGCCCTCCCTTTCACCAGATCAGTTGCATACTCTTAATGCTCCGATCACCCCCATAGAAGTATTAGCATCAATTAAGCTGCTTAAATCCTCTACTGCCCCGGGCCCTGACGGGTTTTCACCCTTATATTATAAAAAATTTGCTGACACACTATTGCACCCTCTGACCTCTATGTTTAATGCTGTTCTCCAAGGTGAAAAACTCCCCTCAGATATGCTATTGGCCAATATGACCCTGATTCCTAAACCGGATACTGATCACTCTACCCCGGCAGGTTTCAGACCTATATCTATCCTTAACAATGACATCAAACTTTTTGCTAAAATCCTGGCTACTAGATTAGGCTCCATGGTGCACGGTCTCGTCGCTCCCATTCAAACTGGCTTCATCCCAGGTAGGCAAGGCTCTGATAATGTTAGGCTAGCTGTTAACATATTACAGGATGCTGAACTCAAAAACTCCAGATTTATGATGTTGGGTTTAGACATTAGCAAGGCATTCGATTCAGTGGGTTGGCAGTATCTGACCGCTGCTTTGGAAAGCTTTGGCCTAACTGGCCCTATAATTACAGCAGTTTCAGCATTGTATGACTCCCCATCAACAGTGATCCGCATCCCTGGCGCATCATCCGCTCCTGTTCAGCTCAAACGTGGAACCCATCAGGGTTGCCCTCTCTCCCCATTGCTATTCGCTGTTGCTTTAGAGCCTCTGGCGGTGGCGATTAGACGACATCCTGACATCCATGGTTATGGAATCGACAACATCAAATTAACTCTGTATGCTGACGATGCTCTCCTGTTCTTGACTAGACTTATAACAACCATGCCCAATTTATTCCAAATATTGGATAAATTCGCAAAATTTTCTGGCCTTAAGGTAAATCCCGCTAAATCTACAGCCCTCCCGATTAATCTCTATCCACATACAATTAAATGGTTAGACTCTACTTACGGGTTCAAATGGAGTAAAACTAAATTTAAATACTTGGGAGTCTTTCTTACACCCAGCTATGGGGATTTATATGGAACTAACTTCTCATATACAGTCAATAATATTACTAAACTCCTGAAAACATGGTCCTCATTTAAGGTTTCATGGCTAGGCAGATGTGTAGCATGTAAAATGATTATTCTCCCCAAATTGTTATATTTGTTTCGCATGCTCCCAATAACTATTACTAAAAAATCATTATCTAGCATACAGTCACAAATTAACAAGTTTATTTGGGACGGCAAACCAGCCAGAATTCGAGCACAAGTCCTGTACAGACCCCCTTTACAGGGTGGTATCGGCTTACCCAGCCTATGGCATTATTACTTAGCCTCTAAGCTCAGTCAAATCTTAGATTGGGGAATAAAATCTAACCCTCCCACCTGGTACCAATTTGAATCTACCACAATTTTCCCATTCTACCTATCTACTTTGGTCACGGTTGTAACTAAAAGAGATACATCAACTCTTGCTGGCAGGAACAGGATTGTTTCGTCACTGACTAAGCTATGGATCTCGATTGCCTCATCATATAAGCTTATGACCTTTCCCTCCTCCAGGATCTCCATCTTTGGAAATCCTCGCTTTATTCCGGCTTTTAGGAACCCACAGTTGTTTTCCTGGTGGAGAGATAAAGGCCGTTCAACTGCCAATAAATTTTGGATTAGAGATGTTCCAGTTACCTTTAATATGCTCAGATTTAGTCAAAATGCCCCCCCAGAGGAGGTTTTTCGTTTTTGTCAGATAAAACATTACTTCTCTTCCATCTTTTCTTCACCCCCAGAGTTTGAACCCTCACTGTTTGAGTCACTCTATTTTGGATCTTCACGACAAAAAGGATTAATCTCATCTTTATATGCCCAGCTGATAGGTTGTGACAGTGAGAATAAACTGACATATATGAGAGCTTGGGAGCGCGACTTAGGTACTCAATTTGAGCCAACAGATTGGTCTTATATCCGGACCGCTGTCTCTGGTGTAGTCAAATCTAATATGGTCAAAGACACGGCACTCAAGATCTTATTTCGCTGGTATTACACCCCGGCAAAAATTCATAAAATATATCCCTCGGTCCCATCGACTTGTTTTAGAGGATGTGGATTGGAAGGAACGATACTGCATGTCTTTTGGGACTGCCCCAGAGCACAGCGGTTCTGGAACTCATGGAAAACCATGATCCGAGAAGTGTTTGGCTTTCCGGTTTCGTTATCCGCCTCCCAGGCCCTGTTGTATACTTTTAATGATGATGTGCCAGGCAGATTTAGACCTTTATATAGATACATGCTACTAGCCGCTCAGTGGTCAATAGCCTTCAAATGGAAAACCACAGAACTAGAGTTATCACTGGTTACCCAACGTCTGGACCTAATGATGATAATGGATCGGGTTTATTTTTATAGCATTGAAAATATGGCAAGATTTGATCTCATTTGGGAATCCTGGAAAACATATAGGAGTGCTTAATTTCCCTCGGACATATGTGTTCAATCATTATAGTATGATGTTCAGGTTTGGATTTATTCAGGACTCTTGTAACCAAATACCTTATGCAGGAATGTATCTTGATAGTTCATTCTTTCTTTTTATCCTGTTTCTTATTTTTATGTATGTGGTTTTTTCTTTTTTTTTTTTAAGTTTTATGTATGTGTTAGAGGGAGCAATATAATCTTACACCAAAACAGGTAGGATGGACTGACCCCTGGGATCTCAGAAGGAGGTTCCGAGTACCCCATTTCCCAGGCCGGACGGCCCAACTATCTACACTATGTCCTCTAGATGCTCCCCCATATTTTTTCTTGATGTTTAGTTGGTATGCTTATACCTTATGTTTTATCTGTTCTGCTTTCAAAAGCTTTGTATATTTGTTGATATGCTCAATAAAGCTTTTTAATACAAAAAAAAAAGACTTCAAAAGAATTGCACACCCCAACCGCTACAGAGCCTCTGACGCCCAAAGCCTGCGTGTGCCCATGCCAAAGCCTGCCCACGGAGCGAGTGCAGTAGGTGGCAGTTGTGGTGTGCATGGGTAGCTGCGTTCATGCCATGCATAATTACAATTATTGTAAAGTATTATTGATTATGCAGACTTTTTCTCCCAGTGCAGTATGGCAGACCAGGTGTTGTTTCTAATCACTTTGGAGCACCCAACAGACAAATACATCCCCCGCTAATACATATGATTTTAACTGTTTCACAAACTATATTACACATTATGTATAAATTGTTTAAATGTTTACCTTTCTTGGGCTCTGTGTGTTCTTCTTTCTTCTCTAGCTTCTCTGTAATATTAAATGTAAACTAATGGAGCATTGTAAAAAAATATCAGTAGAGATTGTTTTGTTCAGTACAGTCCTGCATGCAATTATCAGCCAGTTTTACTAGTCTCATAGTGGAGGGGATCTGCAGCCTCCTTCCCTCCTCCTCCTGTCTTTGTTAGGGGAATAAGAAATGCAGCATTTTTCTGAAACATCATAAGCAATGTGTCACCCAATAAGCATAATTAGGCAATGTGCCCACCAACATAAATGTCACTGGCACTAATGCATTACATCTATTACTACACAAAGTATTTGTAATAATTGCATTGCATTTCAGGTTTAAAAACTGTGTAAAATCAAAACAAAAACGCTCTTTTCCGTTTTTGTAACTGGGATTTCTGTAAAATACATGGGGAAGGGTAAACTACATTTTTACAGCTGCTACATGCTTACTATCAGGACAAGCACAAGTGTTATGGCTCCTATTATACTTTTGTTATTCATGTCTCTCTACAAATCAAAAATAACTATTGGAAAATATGTACATCGTTTTTTAAACTAAGTATTTTTAGACACTTTTATGTTTAACCACTTCCTATTAAAAACGTCCTATTTGTACACTGACTAGTGCAAATAAGACATTTTATAAACATCCATTTTGCAGAAATGTTTGTGCCCATTTTAACCCCTTAATGGAGGGTCATGAAGTAGTTTTATTAAGTGTACTGATCCACGCAGGCTTTTGAATTACAGTTAGAAAACGTGGCTACCTGCACTTTTACATAGATCTTAGGGCCCTTTTCCACTAGCGTGATTGCGTTTGCTGAATCGCAAAAGTGCAAATCACTAGCGATTTTAAAATCACTAGGGTTTGCTAAATAACATAGGAATTGCGGTAGGTTATTTCCACTACTGCGATTCGATTTTCAGACAAACGCGATCGCGCGGCGGAGCGATTATTGCCGCGATTTTGCTATGCCCTGCAGTGCATAGCAAAATCGCAAACGCTATCGCCGGGAAAAAAAAAAGATTTTGCTGAATCGCAATCGCTAGCGTTTAGCGCTAATGCTAGCGATTGCAAGTGGAAAAGGGCCCTTAGGGTGTGCCGAAAGCCCTTTATACTATTTACTGTTCCACAAGCTAAATTATACACTATGGATTACGTTTTTACCTTTCTTGGGCTCTGTGAGTACTTTTTCTTCTTTCTTCTCTAGGTTCTCTGCAATATTAAATGTAAAACAGTTTATAGTCCACCTAATAACGTAAAAAAATTGTCAGCCTGTGTGCGCCCATGCCACAGCCTGGCAACAAAGTGAGTGCAGTAGGCAGCAGTTGGGGTGTGCATGTGCAGCTGCATCCATACCATGCATAGTTACAACTGTTGTTCAGTAGTACCATATAGATTATGCAGCTTGCTTCTCCCAGTGCATTCTGGTAGACCATGGCCTATATGCAATTCACTTTTTCTCATAAGTTTTCTCCTAGGAGATAATTTTCACCTTCCATTTAAAACAAATTTTCAGGGCTCTTTAATTGAAAAAGTAGCAAAAGTAGGTGAAAAAGTACTGTCACAATTATTCAGAGTAATTTCTTGCTGGTGGCTTTAAAGTGACTCCGAGCTCAAAATAAATATGAAAATAGTACTCACCTGGGGCTTTCTGCAGCCCAGTGTTGGTCAGGACGTCACATGGCGGCCTCCTGGCTCTTCTCCCAAGGTCTGTCCATATATGGCTGTCCAGCGGCTCCCCCGCGACACTGGGCCGAGTGTCGGGCCCCTTCTTCCGTATATGTCATAGCTGACATCACACGCCGGCCACCTCACGTCATCACGGCGGTCGGCATGACAGTGTGGTGCATGTGCGATTATACCGCGCATGCGCAGTACTGTCGCGTGGCCGCCGTGATGATGTAACGGAAGAAGGAACCCGTTACTCAGCCCAGTGTCGAAGAGTCAGGAGGCCGCCGTGGGACGTCCTGACCAACACTGGGTTGCAGAAAGCCCCAGGTGAATACTATTTTCTTATTTATTTTGAGCTCGGAGTCCTTTAAAATGCATTATATTGATAAGGTAAGGGAATCCCACCTAGGAGAAAACTCTGGAGAAAGAGCAAACTAAATAAAGGCCCAGGTGTTGTTTCTAGTCACTTTGGAGAACACAAAAGACAAACATCCCCCACTTATACATATGTTATGTGTTATCTATCTGTTATACTTCAGACTAGTTCCAGGGTATAGAGACATTGAACCTCACACCCAGACCAGGGAACTTGCGTTATCTATCTGTTATTCATCAGACTAGTTCCAGGGTGTAGAGACCAAGGACCTCACACCCAGACTAGGCATTGTTGATATTTGTTATGACTTACTGCTTTCCTGACTATCCCATTGATCTCTGATTCGGTACCTGATATTCCGTTGCCAGAACCTGCTTGCCTTGGATACCGAATCAGCCTTCTGTCTTTGTACTTTATCTGTCCGTGTGTTGCCGGCCAGGTGTGCCCGACCTCGAGAGCTATCTCTCCTCTTAAGAGACAGTCTCCAGATCAGATAGTGACAACCACCTTCAGGTGTCACTCACTCTCTGGTCCTTCCTATCTCCAGCCTGACTCCACCCCTTGGAGAGTCTCAGGCTGCTGGAAGGTTCCTGTGCCCTCAAGAGCAGTATTCCTTTACTGCCTATGATCACCTGCTCTGCAGGTGCATTACTCAAAATACTACTGTTACACCAAACACTCACATACCTATAGGTGTCCAGAGGTTAGCAATATATCTGTATTATCGGTGATTCTGCAGATCATCAATAATCAGGTATATATCTGTATTCTTGGTGATACTGCAGATCACCAATAATCAGATTCTCTCTGCGTGCTGACACCAATCGTTACAGCAGCATTTTTTGAAATATCATAAGCAATGTTTCACCAAATAAGCATAATTAGGCAATGAGCATACAAACATTATTGTCACTGGGCATTACATCTATTCCAACACAAAGTCTTTTCAATAATTGCTTTGCATTTCAGGTTTAAAAATTGTGCAAAATCAATCACAATCCTGCTTTCGGTCAGTTTGGGGTATCAAATCATGCACAACAACTTTACTGTACCTTTCTTTGTTTCTTTGAGTTCTTCCTGTTTCTTCACTGGAATCTCTGTAAGATACATGGGAAATGGGAAATCACATTTTTACAACTGCTAAATGCTTACAATCAGGAAAAGCTGAAGTGTTATGGCTCCTATTATACTGTATATCTTCATGTCTCAGACCAGACCAGAAAAGTAATTTGTGTAAAAGTATTTACCTTTTTTGAGTTCAACAGGTATTTTTCCTTCTTTTATCTCTGGTTTTGCTGCGAAGCAAAAGTAAAACGGTTGAAACATATCTATATTACTATTAAAAAAATAATTTTAAGTCACTTTGCACTAAAGGAATATGTATTAATCCACCAAGCTCATTTAAATGCAGTTATAAAAGATGGCCAGTGGCTACAAGTACAGTAGTTCAGTGCTCTCCTGCATGTATTACGAGCCAGTTCTACCATTTATATTTACTGTCCCACAATCTATATTTTACATTATGCATACATGTCTTAAATGTTTACCTTTCTTGGGCTCTGTGGGTAATTCTTTCTTCTCTAGTTTCTCTGCAATATGAAATATAACATATTGAAGCATTGTTATTTAAAGCACCAGGTTATTTTCCACCTAAAACTTAAAAAATAAATCAGAATGCTTTGACTAGTTCAGCAATGTGTTGCATGCATTATCAGCCACATCTACTATTCTCACAGTGGAGGGTATTTTGAAGTCTTCTCCCACACGTCTGTGTTTGTGAGAAGTGGTAGAATGCAGCATTTCTCTGAAACATCATAATTAGGTAGCATGTTCCTCTAAAATATATAATTAGACAACATACCCCCACACAACATAATGAAGAAGCGTGTTAGCCTCAGATAAAACAGTTTAGCGGAGTGTACACCCACACAACATAAACACATGAATATTTAATGTGTCATCCAATAAGCATAATTGGGCATTCTGAACAAATTATAACAGTATTTACCTTTTTTGGATTCAACTGGTACTTTTTCTTCTTTTCGCTCCGGCCTCTCTGCAAAGAAAACAAACAAACAAAAAAAACCTGTTAAAGCATATCTACATATTATTTAACCACTTCCCAGCCACAGGTTTTTCCCCTTAAAAAATCATATAAATTTTCACCTCACACTCCTTCCATTCATACACTAATAAATGTATCACTACTTATCAAATGATCTATATATTGTTTTCCCCCCCTCCACAAATTAGGCTTTCTTTGGCTGATACTTTTAGCTAATAATTCTTTTATTTTATTAATAGAACAAATAAAGAGAATTGGCTCTTTAGTGCATGAAAAATCACAAATTACTTTATTTACAATCACATAAATATAATATATATAATACATATATTATAATAAACTTTTATTGTATATGCATTATAAAGCAAATGTCAAGAAAAAAAATAAAACAAATCCTTATTTCTCAGTTTTCAACTACTATAGTTTTAAAATAAAAAGTGCTATGATAAATAAAACCCACACATTTTATTTGCCTACTTGTCCTGGATATTATAATGTTTAAATTGTGTCCCTGGTACAATGTACAGTGATAATATTTTATTTGGAAATAAAGATGTATTTTTTCCGTTTATTTTTTTCTTTATACTATATCGATAATTACAAGCCTTTATTTACATATTAAAGTCTCTAAGGTAACTATTTATGTATATTTTAAATTAGGTAATTTTTTTCGAGTGTTTTATTTTGGTAACTATGGGGTGGGGGTGTAAGGGGTTAAAAATGAATAACGATTTATTTATTTTTATATATAAAAGTATATGTGGGTGTATTTTTTCTTTTTGGCCACCACCAGATGCTACACTTAATTCCTGTGTACTGTGCATTGTACACAGGAAGTGTAATGTGTAACTTTAACTTTGTGAATGTATGCTGGTGTCTCGCTGACACTGGCTACCATTCATCACAGGCACTGTGATCAGCTATGTGAACAGCTTTTCCCATCCACAGATCACGGAACGGTGGGATGGCAAAAGAAACGAGTAGCTGCAGTGCGGTGTTCGCTCGTGGCAAGGTAAATACACAGGTACGCATATCTATGCCCCTATGGTTGTGAAGTGAAGTTTTTAGGGGCATAAATATGCATACCAGTGGTGGGAAGTGGTTAAAATACATATTTTAACACACTGTTGTGTTAAAAAAAAAAGAATGCTGGTCTACAAAGGCACTTGAAATGCAGGTAGAATTGGTGAAGCTTGGCTACCCAGTACTTTTGGCTAGATATTAGCATGCACTGTAACATGTGAAATAGAAAATTTCCTTTTTAGAGCTACTATTTGCCTACAATTAGGACAAGTGGAAGTGTCATGGCATCTTTTATATATTTGTTCTTCATGTCTCCACTCATGTCTTTCCAAAAGGAATTTGCCAGTCAGGTCTAATATTCTCATTATAGAGGGCTAGAGTCAGGCATTTACCTTTTTTGGCCTCAATTGGCAATTTTTCTTCTTTGGTCTCTGGTCTCTCTACAAAGCAAAATTAAAACTGTTGGAAAATATGTACATTATTTTTTTAAAAAAAATATGTATTTTAAAACACTGTTATATTGAAAGAAAGATCTGGTCCACATAGGTTTTTGAAATGTAGGTAGGCAATGTGAAGAGGTTGCTACCAACACTTTTAGATAGAACTTAGCTTTGATCTTTTACCTTTTTTGGGCTCTGTGGGTACTTTTTCTTCTCTCTTCTCTAGCTTCTCTGCTATATTAAAAAAATGTAAAATATTAGAGAATTGTTATTTACAGCAACAGTTTAAAGTCCACCTAATCACTGAAAAAATATAAGCAGATTGCTCTGACTAGTGCAGTGCAGTCCTGCTTGCATCATCAGTCAAATCTAATTGGGTTAGCTGGATAGTGGACCGGGCGGTTTCCTTTGATGTGGGATTTGAGTCCATTGACAAAGGTTCGAATCCTGGCTTAAGCTAGTACAGAAAACAGTAAGGAGTCATTGGACAAGACTCCCTAATAATGGTGGTGCTATTAGAGCACTCCTTAAGTGCTCTACTGCAGCCATTTTGAGTCTGCCAGAATGTTCTGTGTCTTGTCTTGTATATTATTCTGTATTTGAGAAGGGAGTTAGAATGAAACATTACATCATAATTAAGTAGCATACACCCCTAAAATAGGGGTAGAGAGAGGTATTTACCTTTTTTAAGTTCAACTGGTAATTTTTCTTCTTTTATCTCTGGCCTCTCTACAAAGCAAAATTAAAAGAGTTGGAAAATATGTACATTATTTTTTAAAAATAAGTGTTTTAAGACACTTTTGTGCTTAACTACTTACTGCTACTTAAAATATCCTCCTTGTACACTGACTAGAGCAAATAGAACATTTAATAAATATCTATTTTGCTGAAATGTTTGTGCCTGTTTAACCCTTCAATGGAGGGTCATGAAGTAGTTATATAACGTGTACTGATCCACGCAGGCTTTGGAAATACAGTTAGAAAAGGTGGCTACCAGCATTTTTACATATATCCCTTGCTCGTGCTGAAAGCTCTTTACACTATTTACTCATCCACAAACTAAATTATACACCATGCATTAATTTTTTACCATTCTTGGGCTCTGTGGGTACTTTTTCTTCTTTCTTCTCTAGCTTCTCTGCAATATTAAATATAAAATATTGGAGCAAGTCCACCTAATAATTTTAAAAAATAATCAGCATAGATTTCAAAAGATTTGCACACCCCAACTGCCGCAGAGCCTCCATCACCCAAAGCCTGCTCACGCCCACACCAAAGCCTGCCCACGGAGTGAGTGCAGTAGGTGGCAGTTGTGGTGTGCATGTGCAGCTGCATCCATACCATGCATAATTACAACAGTTGTTTAGTATTATAGATTATGCATTTTTCTTCCAGTGCATTCTGGCAGGCCAAGTGTTGTTTCTAATCACTTTGGAGCACACAACGCCTCTAAGGCGCTTATAGTGACCTTGAGACTGTACTGCGTGTACTCCTATTTGTTATTGCCTGAGGAAGCAGGAATATACCTGTGAAACGCGTTGCATGGTTGTCTGGAGTATATAAATACACCTGTTGTTGTTAAAAAGCTGACAGTATCTTGTCTACTTCAAGGAGGCGAGTCCAGCACCAACTCCTGAGGAATTTTAAATGGTTTAGTACCTTTTATCCTGCTGGCGCCTCTGTTCACTCTTATATTACCAATATCCACTCCTGGTGGAGGGGTCGATCCCCATCTCTTTTTTCCTGATCGAAAGAGAGCGACTTTTATTCCTAAGTGAGGACAGGTCTAATCTCCTCACCTGCCTGTACAGTGGTTACCTAGGAGGTAACCCACTTTTGTGAGTATATACACTTTTCAATTCCAACCTATTGTTTTGCTTACTACACTATATTGGGCTCTCGGTGTCCCTACTTTTGTTTATTGTTACAACTGTGAACAGCCCATCTAATAAAAATGATCAGCAGAAATTGTTTGACTAGTTCAGTGCAGTCCTGTATGCATTTTCAGCCAGTTTTACTATTCTACTATTCTCATAGTGGAGGGGATCTGCAGCCTCCTTCCCTCCTCCTCCTGTCTTTATAAGGGGAATTAGAAATGCAGCATTTTTTTTTCTGAAACATCATAAGCAGTTTGTTGCCAAATAAGGATAATTTGGGAATGTTCCAACCAAAATAAATGCCACTTTTACAATAATAGCATAACATGAATGGGAATAAATGTTAAAAAAATAAGCCAGATACTTGCCTAAGGAGAGGGAAGACTCTGGGTCCAATAGAGCCTTCCCGCTCCTCTCTCAGGTACCGTTCCGGTGCTGGCTTCCCTATAGCAGTATTCAACTAATTTGGTCAAACACTGCTCTCTCCGCCGGCGAAGGGAAGCTGAGTGCCCGAGTGCTCCCAAAGATGGGCCGCTCCATACTGCGCACGCGCGAGCCCCCTTTCCCGTGCACTCCGGCATGTGTAGTATGGAGCCACCAGTCTTTGGAAGGACTCGACTCCTGAAGACTTCCAAAGTCCCCTGCAGCAGGAGCTGTGGCTGCAACAAGGGCACCGGAAGAGGAAAGAGAAGGCTCTCTTGGACCCAGAGCCTTCCCTCTCCTTAGTTAAGTATATGATTTTTTTTTTTTTACATATCGATTTCCATTAGCTTTAAATACCACTGAATGCCTGTCTAGGGACACATGGGATTCAGCACCACAGAATATGTTGGCACTTTATAGATTAATAATAATGATAATAATAATAATCATATAATACTTGTATATGTATGTTCATAGCTTAATAAATCGTTTAAAATCAATTACAATCCTGTTTTCATTTAGTTTGGGGTATCAAATGATGCACAGCAATTTTACTGTACCTTTCTTTGGTTCTTTGAGTTCCTCCTGTTTCTTCACTGGGATCTCTGTAAAATACATGGGAAAGGATGAATTAAATTTTTACAGCTGCTGCATGCCTACAATCAGGACAAGCAGAAATGTCAGGGTGCCTACTATACGTTTGTTCTTCATGTCTCCTCTCTTTTTCTTAGCCCCATAAAAAACAATTTGTGCATAGGTATTTACCTTTTTTTGGTTCAACTGGTGCTTTTGTTTCTTTTATCTCTGGTCTCTCTGCAAAGCAAAATTAAAACTGTTGCCACATACCTACATTATTTGTGTACAAAACAAACAAAAAACATTCACAGAAACAACAGAAGCCCAATATGGTTTAGTATGTTGCTAGTCACATATGAGAGAAAAAGAAGTGAATGGTGATATACTCACACGTGTGGGCAACCACTTTAATTGGCATTTGGGGAAGCAGGGCCGG
Source organism: Hyperolius riggenbachi (assembly GCF_040937935.1). Classification (NCBI taxonomy): domain Eukaryota; kingdom Metazoa; phylum Chordata; class Amphibia; order Anura; family Hyperoliidae; genus Hyperolius; species Hyperolius riggenbachi. Next base: position 290,933,973 of record NC_090649.1, read on the forward strand.
CTCAAGTAACAATTGGGCCCTAGAGCAAAATTAGCCTGGGGGCCCCCCAACAGACACCCCCTGACTAAAAAGCGTCATTAGAGGCCCTTTGTTGCAGCCAAATTTCCCTCCTGGGCCCCTGACCTGGCTGCTGAACCCTCTCCCAATCACCTCCCAACTTAACAGATTCTGCAGAGTCCCTGGGGAGTAACAGTTAAGATGGGGGAGGGACACTTCTGGGGCCCTGGGGCAGTTGCCCATTTTTTCCTATGGTAGCTCCGGCCCTGTGGGGAAGTATCGTTCCCCACTCAGCCTTGGTTTTTGAAGTGGTATGGTCCAAAAAGTAGAGAAACTTGTGTGCAACATAACCCCCCCCCCCCCCCAACAGGGGTCAAACTATACGTAGTAGAAGCAACTAGAAAACATTCACTGAATGCAATTTTGGACTTTTTATTTTAAAAAATGCACATTAATAACAACAACACATTTCATGGCCTATAGTGGCTTCTTATTATCTTCAGGTCAAGATACTGTAAGTGCTGAAACAGCAATACTCTGAACTCTGAGCACCTACTTTATTGATTATACTGTTTTTAGTCTATTTTATCCTTTGTGGATGCCTCCAGTTGCTTCTTGTATCTTCCATTATTTAGCTTCTCTGCACTATTACATGTAAGATATTGGAACATTGCTATTTACAGCAAGTTATAACCCACCTAATAATTCAAAAATATTATCAGCAGAGATTGTTTTGACTAGGTGAGTGCAGTCCTGCAGTCCTACCAGTCAGTTCTACTATTCTCGTAGTGGAGGGTTAGACTCGTATATTTACCTTTTTTGGGTTCGACTGGTAATTTTTCTGGTCTTTCTACAAAGAAAAATTAATACTGTTGGAACAATTGTACACAATGTTTTAATATGTATTTTAATACACTTCTGTACTTAAAGAATGTGTAGTTATCCACATGGGCAGAAGAACTGCACCTGTGCAGAACACTCCAGGCCACATTATTGCGATCGTGAGTGTCGCGGTCACACACTAACGTGCAGGCGCAGAACAACCCAGCCTGGCGAGGTTGGCATCTCCATCGGAGGGGAACCCAGGACACCGGAGCTGCGACGAGGGACAGATAGGCTGCCAGGGGCTGGAAGAAGCCCCAGGTAAGTAGATTACATCAGATGTATCCTTTAAAGAAAGAGTACTGAGCCACATAGATAGGCGTTTTAAATGCAGTTAGAATTGTTGGCTACTAGTACTTTTCGAGAGATCTATTTATATTATTTACAGTCCTTAAAGCTATATTATAAATTATGTATATTTTGGATAAAAGGCTTAAAGAGGAACTCCAGTGACAAATAGTAGAATGTTGTAAATTATTCAGGATACCCACTTTGATGTTAATTACCCTTGTTTCAGCATTAGATAAACTTCCTATAGCTATATATTGTTATATATTAGGATGTAACCATGACATCCCAGTGAGGTTTAGCCTAGGCTATTTATTATGCAGCCTTCTTTTTCCAGTGCACTCTGGGAGACCAGATGTTATTTATAATCACTTTGGGGCACACAACAGACAAACATTTACCAATGATACATATAATATTATTATTCACTGTCCCACAAGCAATATTATACATTATGCATACACTGTTCAGGTTTTTACCTTTCTTGGGCTCTGTGGGTACTTTTTCTTCTTTCTTCACTAACTTCTCTGCAATATTAAATGTAAAATATTGGAGCATTGCTGCTTACATCAACAATGTAAATTACCCCTAACAATTATCATCAATGATTGTTTTGACTCGTTCAGTGTAGTCTCACTTGCGTTACCATCCAATTTTACTATTCTCATAGCTGGAGTGTATCTGCAGCCTCCTTCCCTCATCCTCCTGCCATTGTTAGTAGAAATGCAGCATTTTTTTTTAAACATCATACGCAATGTGTCACCCAATAAGCATAATTAGACAATGTGCCTGCCATATATTACAACATAAAGCATTTACAATAATTGCATTGAATGAGGGGTTTAAATACAAGAGTATGCCTGTCTGGAAAAACATGGGACATACTACTTGCATATGTGTGTTCCTAGCATGAAAACTTGAGTAAAGTCAGTTAAAATCCTGCTTTCATTCAGTTGGGATATCACATTATTTACAACAACTTTACCATACCTTTCATTGTTTCTTTGAGCTCTTCCTCTTTTTTCACTGGAATCTCTGTAAAATACATGGGAAAGGGTAAATCATATTTTTATAGCTGCTACATACCTACAATCAGGACAAGCTGAAGTGTTACGGCATCTATTATACTGTATCTCTTTGTCTCCACTCCTTTACCCCACTCCACAAAAGCACTTTTCAAAGGTATTTTACCTTTTTTGGGTTCAACTGGTGCTTTTGTTTCTTTTATCTCTGGTCTCTCTGCAAAGTAAAATTAATTGTAATATATGTATTTTAAGAAAATTTTTACTTAAATAAAGTGTATTGATCCACATAGGCTTTTGATGTGCAGTTAGAAACAGTGGCTGCAAGAACTTAGCTGTGTTGGGAACCTTTTGTATTATTTACTACCCCAAAAACGACATTAAAAAATTGTGTGTAAATTAAGTTTTTACCTTTCTTGGGCTCTGTGGGTACTTCTTTCTTCTCTAGCTTCTCTGTAATATTAAACGTAAAATATTGGAACATTGTTACATACAGTAACAGTTTATAGCCCAGAAGAGATTTTTATAAAAAGTTGTGTGCAGCTCGACATGCATTACCAGCCGCCAGTTCTACTATTTTTATAGCAGATGGCTAGAGACAGGTATTAACCTTTTTTGTTTGTGTTTCTTTATATTTTCATGCGTAAAAATATTGCTTACTAAAAGGGTCCCAATAGATTCTTCTTGCTATAACTTTATGTTAAAATATTGATCAATTCAACAATTAATATGCAGTACCCTTTCACATGCACACCTCACTCATGCACACATACATAGAGTAATTAGTGCCCCTTTAAACACAATTTGCATGCATGGGTCAGGCAGTGGCTACAAGGTTTTTTGCATGTTCAAGTTTGAGTTTATATACAGGGGTTGGACAAAATAATAGAAACAACGTAAAAATCAACAAAATATATTTTAATATGGTGTAGGTCCACCTTTTGCGGAAATTACAGACTCAGTTCTCTGAGGTATTAATTCATACAAATTGTGAATTGTTTCCAAAGGAATTTTAGCCCATTCTTCAGTTAAAATACCCTCCAGTTCTTTTAGAGACGATGGCGGCAGAAATCGACTTCTTACTTGAATCTCTAAAAACAACCATAAATGCTCAATAATGTTGAGGTCTGGGGATTGTGGTGGCCAGATGAGATGCTCAACTTCATTAGAATGTTCCTCGTGCCATTCTTTAACAATTCTAGCTGTATGGATTGGGGCATTATCATCTTGAAAGATGGCATTGCCCTTCCGGAAACAGTTCTTGAACCATAGGATGAACTTGATCGCCCAAAATTCCTAAATAGTCTTGGCTGTTAATTCTTCCATGAAGGGAAATCATTGGCCTGGCGGATTTCCAAGAAATAGCACCCCAGATCATCACAGAACCCCCGCCATGGTTTACGGTTGGGAGAAGGCAGTCTGGATGAAATGCTGCTTTCGGCTATCTCCAAACGTACACTCGGCTGGAGGTCGAAAATAAGGTAAATGATGATTTGTCAGAGAAAACCACATTTTTTTCACTGCTCGAAGGACCAATTCTGGTGGTTTCTACACCGCTCTAAAGGCTTTGAAACATTTGTCTTTGAGAGCAGAGGTTTTCTAATTGCAGTTTTTCTGTGAAATCCAGATTTTGCAGCTTCCGATGAACAGTTTTTGTGGAAACTGGGTTCTGTAGGTGTTCATTCAGCTCTGCAGTGATTTTAGGAGCTGTGGTCTTGCGAGCTTTTCTAACAATTTGATTTAGAGTCTGATGGTCTCTCTTAGACAACTTCGACCTTTGACAACTGTGCTTTGCTGAGGACGTTTTTCCTTCTCTTTCAAAGGCTGCCATTGCTTTTGAGACCGTACCTCTTGAAATGCCAAGCATTCGGGTAGTTTCTGTTACAGTAGCGCCTGCCTTACGAGCACCAACAATTTAGCCTCTTTGAAAGTCTGAGAGATCTACCATTTTTATAAATTATACCCACCGTGGGTTTAAATATCTCTAAAAAAAACAATTATTTTAATTAAACTTATCAAATAACAAAAATAATAAACAAACATTTAACTGTTCAAAGACTGTTCAAAATGTTCAAAGATTAGGATGCCAAAATGTTAGGTGTTTCCATTATTTTGTCCAACCCCTGTATATAATTAATCGGACCATGGTACTGACAGTTTACTGTGTAACCTTGTTGCATTGGGGGAAAGAACAACTGTTTCCAGCTGCCAAGCAAGCCAAATCCCCCTTGTTAATTGTATTCACTTTTGTATAATACACAAGAAAGGATACATTACATTTTTACAGCTGCTACATGCCTACAATCACAACAAGCTGAAGTGTTATGGCACCTACTATACTTTTATCCTTCAAATTACCTCTCTTTTTGTCAGCCCTACAAAAGCAATTTGTGCAAAGGTATTTACCTTTTTTGGGTTCAACTGGTGCTTTTGTTTCTTTTATCTCTGGTCTCTCTGCAAAGCAAAATTAAAACTCTTGGAACATATTCAAATTGTTCTTTAAAATAAGTATTTTAAGATAATGTTTTGCTTAAAAAACTGTATTAATCCACAGAGGTGTTTGAAATGCAGATAGAAATGGTGGCTGCCAGCACTTTTAGAGAGAACATAAATGTCACTTTAACGTATGCATTACATATAACACAACTTAAAGCATTTTCAATAACAGCATTGTTTTAAGGGTTTAATTACAACAGCATGCCTGTCAGGGAACCAGGATATAATACTTGTATATGTGTGCATATGTGTATTCCTAGCATGAAAAGGTGTGTACAATCAATTACAATACTACTTTCATTCAGTTTGGGGTATCACATTATGGACAACATCTTTACTGTACCTTTCTTTGGTTCTTTGAGCTCTTTTTTCACTGGAAACTCTGTTAAATAAACGAGAGAGGGTAAATTACATTTTTTACAGCTGCCATGAGTCTAGAATTAGGAAAAGCAGAAATGTCAGGGCACCTACTATACATTTTTTTTTCATGTTTCCTCTCTTTTTACCAGCCCCACAAAAGCAGTGTGTTCATGTTGCACACAATGGGCTTGATTCACTAAACCGTGATAACTCATAGTATGGGCGCGCTAGCGTTTTTGCGCTCGTTTTCACGCACAATCACAAATTGCACACAAAAACAGGCGCACAAAACGCTGGCCATGCTATGAGTTACCACGGTAACTCATAGTCGAATGAGCGGCCGTTCCATGTCAGTTCACGGAGGCTGTCTCCGTGAACAGCCTGCGAGCCGCCGATCGCGGCTCGCAGGCTAAATGTAAACATGCAGGGAAGAAATCCCAGCTGTTTACATCATACGGCGCTGCTGCGCAGCAGCGGCGTAAAGGAGATTGGCGATCCCCGGCCTCTGATTGGCGGGGATCACCGGCATTTGATAGGCTGAAGCCTATCCTAAGCAGCACAGGACGGATTTCCATCCTGCACAGCCCAGAGGGAGAAAGGGAGGGAGAGGAAGGGAGGGCGGAAAATGCTGCGGAGGAGGGCTTTGAGGAGCTCCCTGCAACACAAACATAGCCGGCAGCGATCAGACACCCCCCCAGCAGGACATCCCCTAGTGGGGGGAAAAAGGGGGGGGGGAGTCTGATCGCCCTGGCTGAAACCTGATCTGTGCTGTGGGCTGGAGAGCCCATTCAGCACAGATCAGAGCAGAATAGCCTGATCCTTAAGTGGTTAAAGGATACCAGAGCTAAAAAGATTAGGAGAAACGGAGAGCGGGCATGTACGGGGAGCAGTCCTGCCCCTTTCTTAGCTAAATGCCCCCTGGCAGCTTCTTCCAGGTCACTGGAGTTGGGCTGGCCCAGCTGCGCTTGTCCTACAGTGCACGACCACGGCTGGGAGAGCATGCACATGATTTCACAATTCCATTATGCACATGTGCAGAATGCTCCCAGTCACAGTCGCAAAATATTATAGCATTGTTACTTACAGCAACAGCTGATAGTCCACCTAATAACTTAAAAAATGATTAGCATTTCAAAAGAATTGCGCACCCCAACCGCCGCAGAGCCTTCATCGCCCAAAGCCTGCATACGCCCGCGCCAAAGCCTGCCTACGGAGCGAGTGCAGTAAGCGAAAGCTATGGTGTGCATGTGCAGCTGCATTCATGCCATGCATAATTATTACAATTGTTGTTTAGTATTATACATTATGCAGTCTTTTTCTCCCAGTGCACTTTGGTAGCCCAGGTGTTGTTTCTGATCACTTTGGAGCACACAACAGACAAACATCCCCCACTTATACATATGTAATAAATTACTGTTTTTACAGACTATATTATAAATTACGCAAATGTTTTACCTTTCTTTGGTTCTGTGGGTGCTTTTGCTTCTTTCTTCTCTTGCTTCTCTGCAATATTTAAAGTAAAATATTGGAGCATTTGTTATTTACAGCAACAGTGTAAAGTCCACCTAATAACTTAAAACATTTTCAGCAGAGATTGTTCTGACTAGTTCAGTCTAGTTCTACTTGCTTTATCACCCAATTTTACTATTGTCATAGTGGAGGGTATCTGCACCTCCTCCTGTCTTTGGGCTGGTTCACACTGCAAGCGCTTTTCTAAGTGCTTGTGATATTAAAAGCTCTTGCTAATGTAATCCTATATGTTCTCACTTGAGCGGCGTGATTTTGTAAACATCCCTGTAGCATTGCATTAGCAAGAGCTTTTCAAATCACAAGCTCTTGCAGTGTGAACCAGTCCTTTATTAGGGAATTAGAAATGCAGCATTTTTCTGAAACATCATAAGCAATGTGTCACCCAATAAGCATAAGGAGGCAACAAGCCTACAAACATTATTGTCACTGGGGCTAATGCATCACATCTATTACAACACAAAGCATTTTCGATAATTGCATGTATATCAGGTTTAAAAATGGTGTGAAATCAATTATAATTCTGCTGTCATTTAGTTTGGGGAATCAATTTTTGCAAAACAACTTTGTTGTACCTTTCTTTGGATCTTTGAGCTCTTCCTCTTTTTCCAATGGAATTTCTGTATAATACATGAGAGGGTACATTACATTTTTACAGCTGCTACATACCTACAGTCAGGACAAGCTGAAGTGTTATAGCACCTAGTATACATTCTTTATGTCTCCTCTCTTTTCCCAGCCCCACAAAAGCAGTGTGCTCATGCTGCACACATTATACAGTAAATGAATTTACCTTTTTTGGGTTCAGCTAGTAATTTTTCTTTTTTTATCTCTGGTCTCTCTGCAAAGCAACATTTAAACTGTTAGCACATATCTATTTTGTTATTTAAATTAGGTAATTTAAACCACTTTTGTACTGAGTTCACATGAAATTTTGAAATGCAGTTAGAAAAGATGGCTGCCAGCACTTTTAGGTAGATCTTAGCATGTTCTGAAAGCTCTTTATTCTAGTTATTGTTCCAAAATCTAAATTATACACCATGCATTAGGTTTTCACCTTTTTTGTGCTCTGTGGGTACTTTTTCCTCTTTCTTCTCTAGCTCATCTGCAATATTAAATTGAAAATATTACAGTATTGTTGATATAACAGCAACAGTTGATAGTCCACCTAATAAAAAAAAATTCAGCATATATTTCAAAAGAATTACTCAGCCCAATCGCCACCGAGCCTTCATTGCACAAAGTCTGTGTGCGCCCACACCACAGTCTGGCAACAAAGTGAGTGCAGTAGGCAGCAGTTGTGGTGTGCATGTGCAGCTGCATCCATACCATGCATAGTTACAGCTGTTATTCAATAGTATAGATTATGCAGCCTGTTTCCCCCATCGCACTCTAGTAGACCAGGGGCCAGTCACGTTTTCTCCTACGTTTTCTCCTAGGAGATCATTTTTCATCTTATGTTTAAAATAACTTTTCAGGACACTTTAAAGCGGATCCAAGATGAAAAACTAACTATAACAAGTAACTTGTCTATATATCTTATCTAAAATTTAGATCGTTTACACTGCAAATCTAGCTGCAAACCGCTTCACCAGTTTATGTTTATTTATTCCTGGGATACAATGAGGGCAGCCATATTCTATTTGTCACATTACACACAGGCAATCTGATCTGTATCTTCAGCCCTCAGCCTGTGAAAACTTCACTCCCCTCTCCTCCTCCCTCCTCCCCTCTGCCTCTGAAATCTCTGGCTAATGACCTCCTTCTCCTCCTGCCAGACTGAGCTCCCATAAGCCCTTGCTACTAAGGCTTAAAGTGCCAAGGCACTCTGGAGATGCTGTGGGCGAGGCTTGTTTAGTTTATATGGAATTAGAGTATTAAAACAAAACAAAAAAGTATTTGACTTGAGGAATGCCCTATAAACTATATGAAAGGAACACAATTATGCAATGAGTAAAAGTTTATCTCGGATCCACTTTAATAAAAAAAAGTACCAAAAAGTAGGTGAAAGAGTACTGTCACTGAGTAATTTCTTGCTTGCTGGTGGCATAACCACTTAACGACCACCTAACGCCGATAGGCGTCGGCAGGTTGAAGTGGTGTTACGATGTCAGTTCACGGAGGGTGTCTCCGTGAACAGGCTGCGAGCCTCCGATCGCAGCTCGCAGGCTAATTGTAAACGCGCAAGGAAGAAATCCCCTGTGTTTACATCATACGGTGATGCTGCACAGCAGCGCCATAAAGGAGAGCGGCGATCCCCGGCCTCTGATTGGCCCGGGATCGCCGGCATCTGATAGGCTGAAGGCTATCAGACGCGGCGCAGGACGGATCGCCGTCTTGCGCCGCTCAGAAAGAGGAGGGGAGGGAGGGAAAGAGAGGACGGCTGGGAATCACTGCTCAGCCACACAGAGCAGTGGCGATCAGACCCCCCCCCCAGCAGGACATCCCCCTAGTGGGGAAAAAAGGGGGGAAGTCTGATCGTCCTGCGTGCCTCCTGATCTGTGCTGTGGGCTGGAGAGCCCACGCAGCACAGATCAGCCGAAAATCCCCTGGTCCTCAAGTGGTTAAAAGGCATTGTATTGATAAGGTAAGGACATTTCACCTAGGAGAAAACTCTGGAGAAAGAGTAAATTAAATAAGGGCCCAGTGCAGGTGTTGTTTCTAGTCACTTTGGAGAACACAAAAGAAAAACATTCCCCACTTTTACATATGATATAATTTACTGTTTTACAAACTATATTATACATTATGCATGAATGGTTTAAAGTGACACTGAAGAGAAAGAAAAACTCATGATATAATGAATTGGTTGTGTAATACGGATATTTAATAGAACTTTAGTAGCAAAAAAAATCATATTTTTATTTTCAGGTATATACTGTAGCTTTTTTTTAAACATTGCAGCATTCTCTAATAATTGCAGTTTCCAAAATACCCTCAGCATTTTAAATGATTTCACAGAGCAGGCTACTGACCCTTTGAACTTTTCTCTGCAGCAAAACCATAAACAAAGAAGAAACAATTAGAGACAGTTGAGATAAGTGCTTTAAAAGGATAATTAATAGAACTTTAGTAGCAAAAAAAATCATATTTTTATTTTCAGGTATATACTGTAGCTTTTTTTTTAAACATTGCAGCATTCTCTAATAATTGCAGTTTCCACAATACCCTCAGCATTTTAAATGATTTCACAGAGCAGGCTACTGACCCTTTGAACTTTTCTCTGCAGCAAAACCATAAACAAAGAAGAAACAATTAGAGACAGTTGAGATAAGTGCTTTAAAAGACAGTGCTGTCCATGACTTTATAAAGTCACAGAGCTCACAGAATCTCTTTTGCATAGATAACAACTTAAGTTTCTTAAATCTTCCTGTGCGGGAAACAATATGAGACTCATATCTGTGCTAATAATGTTTTATTTCTTAGCAGTACTACACATACAAATCATTATATCATAAGTTTATTTTCACTTCAGATTCCCTTTAGGTTTTTACATTTTTTGGCCTCTGTGGATACGTTTTCTTCTTTCTTCTCTTGCTTCTCTGCAATGTTAAATGTAAAATTTTGGAGCATTGACATTTACAGCAACAGTGTCCACCTAATAACTTCTGTCTAGTTCAGTCTAGTCAAAACAAAACAAAACAAAAGGTAGTGCAATTCAGCCTCTAGCAATAGCTGGCAGCAAAATTGCATCTTACCCTGAGTCTATGGCAGTCTGGAGGGGGAATAGTAATTAACGCTGCAGGGACTTTTGCAGGAGCAGTGGGAGGTGTTTCTTCAGCTTCACCCTGTGCCCAAATATCCCAGCGCCCTTTTTATATGGATGCTTAAAAATTGTGTAAAATTACAATCCTAATCTTATTCACTTTGGGGTATCAAATTACGCACAACAACTATACTGTACATTTCTTTGGTTCTTTGAGCTCTTCCTGTTTTTTCACTGGATTTTTTGGGCACCTGTGAATTATGGCTATAAAAGTGCTTGGAGGGTAATTTAGGCAATGGCAAAAGACGTAGTCCAAATTACAAAAAAAAAAAAAAATTGTGCAATCCAACCTCCATCAATAGCTAGCAGCCAAATTGCATCCTAACCGCAAGTCCATGGTGGCCGGGAGGAGGACTAGTAATCAACCCCACTGGGAAATTTGCAATGGCATGGTGAGGCATTTTTCGGCCTCACTCTGAGCCCAAATTTCCTGACACCTTTTATGTGTGTATGATTGAAAATTGTGTAATATCAATTACAATCCTCCTTTCATTCAGTTCATTCAGTTTGGGATATCAACTTATGCACAGCAACTTTATTGTACCTTTCTTTGGTTCTTTCCACTCTTCCTGTTTTTTCACTGGAATCTCTGTAAAATACACAAGACAGGGTAAATTGCATTTTTACAGCTGCTGCATGCCTACAATCAGGATAAACACAAGTGTTATGGCACCTACTATACTGTATCTCTTCATGTCTCCACTATTTTTTTCCCAGCCCCATAAAAGCAATGTGTGCAAAGGTATTTACCTTTTTTTGGTTCAACTGGTGCTTTTATCTCTTGTCTCTCTGCAAAGCAAAATTAAAACTCTCAGAACATATTCAAATTGTTCTTTAAGGAAAACCTGTAGCTAAAAAATGTTCCACTAGGGGGTATTCACCTCAGGTGAGGTAAGCCACCGGATCCTATCGAGGCTTCCCCCATCCTCCTGTGTCCCACGACGGTTTCACTGTGCCTCTCCGAACAGCGGGGATGTAAATATTTACTTTCCTGGCTCCAGCGCAGGCGCAGTATCGGCTCACCGCTTGGAGATAGACGGAAATAGCCGATCGTTGTTGGTTTGCTCTACAGCGCAGGCGGACCAAACAAAGAACGGCTATTTCCGCCTATCTCTGTGCTGAGAGCCACAACAGCACTCCTGTTGGAGCCAGGGAAGGTACATATACCAAGCCTTGTCAGGCTTGTCATGCCAGGATGATTGCGGGACACTTTGAGGGAGCCAGCGTTGGATTGCCTGCAGCTATAGGGATTGGGGAAGCCTCATTGGGACCCTGAGGCTTCCCCCTCCCGAGGAACTTTTTTTTGTTACAGAGTCTCTTTAAAATAAGTATTTTAAGAGAATTTTGTGCTTAAAGTGAATCTGTGCTGTCCGATTTGTAAAAAAAAACAAAAAAACATACCAATCGAGTCACTGTGATCTCCTGGGACCCTTTTTGCAGTTTCCGCCGCTCCTGCCGCAATCCTGGCTTTTAATCGTCAGTTTTAGGCAGTGTTTACAAACAAAAACATGGCCGCTAACCAGGAAGTGATGTTTATATATATATATATATATATATATATATATATATATATATATTTCTTTTTCACACAGGGCCATGTAGGTTTTGAGTTTTTTTTCTCACTAAATAATAAAAACCATCATTTAAAACTGCATTTTGTGTTCAATTATGTTATCTTTGACTAATAGTTAACGGTTTTTGATGAGCAGAAACATTTAAGTGTGACAAACATGCAAAAGAATAAGAAATCAGGAAGGGGGCAAATAGTTTTTCACACCACTGTATATATATATCATGTCACAGTATACTACAAGTTCTCATTACATTGTGAATTATCTGCACTCCAGTCTAGGATTAGCATGTGACAGGCAGCAGCTCCTTCCCCCCTCAGCCTCGCAAACTCAAAACTGAGAGCAGTGACCTGTCTGTGAGGGATAAACAAAGCACACTCACAGAGCCTGCAGGGGGCGTGGAGAAGGTGTGCATAACTTCTCCCTATCACAGCAGAGGAAGCACATTCCTCTCTGGGCTGACAAAGCTTGACAAAGAAAAGAAGATTAGATAAATAAGGCTGAACATTTTGTTACAGAGTCTCTTTAAAGAAACTGTATTCATCCACAGAGGCTTTTGAAATGCAAATATAGAGAGATCTTAGCAACATAAATGTCCCTTTAACTAATGCATGACATCTAACACATCTTAGAGCATTATCAATAATTGCATTGTTTTGGGAATTTAAATTCAACAGCATGCCTGTCTGGGGAAACAGGGAATATAATACTTGTATGTGTGTAAATGTGTGTTCCTAGCATGAACAATTGTGTAAAATCCATTGCAATCCTGCTTTCATTCACTTTGGGATATTAAATTGTGCACAACAACTTCACTTTACCTTTCTTTGGTTCTTTGGGCTCTTCCTGTTTTTTCACTGGAATCTCTGTAAAATAAACCAGAGAGGGTAAATTACATTTTTAGAGCTGCTGCATGCCTACAACAACTTTTATCAGCATAGATTTCAAAAGGATAGCACACCCTAAACAGTGCAGAGCCTCTATCACCCAAAGCCTGCGCACTCCCACACCAAAGCCGTCCTACAGAGCGAGAGCAGTAGGAAGCAGTTGTGGTGTGCATGTGCAGCTGTATCCATTCTGTGAATAATTACAACTGTTTTTTGGTATTATAGATTATGCCACCGTTTGCTACCAGTGCATTCTGGTGGACCAGGGGTGGTGACTAATCAATTTAAACAATGACAAACATCCCCCACTTTTACATATGATTTAATTTACTGTTTTACAAACTATATTATACAATAAGCATAAATTTACCTTTCTTGGGCTCTGTGGGTAATTTTTCTTCTTTCTTTTCTAGCTTCTCTGCAATAATAAATGTAAAATATTAGAGCATTGTTATTTACAGCAACAGTGTGAAGTCCACCTACTAACTTAAAAAATATCAGTAGAGATTGTTTTGATTAGTTCAGCATAGCCCTGCAAGCATTATCAGTCAGCTTTACTATTCTCATAGTGGAGGGGATCTGTAGCCTCCTTCCCTCCACCTCCTGTCTTTGTTAGGGCAATTAGAAATGCAGCATAAAGCAATGTGTCACCCAATAAGCATGATTAGGCAACGTGCCTACCAACATAAATGTCACTGGCACCAATGCATTACATCTATTACTACATAATGCATTTTCAATAACTGCATTGCGAGTTGCAAAAAGGGCGCTCGACATTTGGGCGCCTGTGAATTATAGCAATAGTGGCGCTCAGAGAGAGATTTGGAAACTGGCAAAAGACAGAGCCCAAATTAGGAATCCCCCCCAGAAAAAAAAAACAGTGCAATTCAGCCACTAGCAATAGCTGGCAGCAAAATTGCATCGTATACCGGAGTCCAGGGCGGCCTGGAGGGGGTATAGTACTTAATGCTGCCAGGACTTTTGCAGGAGCAGGGTGAGGCATTTTTTGGCTTCACCCTGTGCCCAAATTTGCTGGTTCCCTTTTTACATATATGCTTAAAAATGGTGTAAAATCAATTACAATCCTAATTTCATTCAGTTTGGGGTATCAGATTATGCACAACACCTATACTGTACCTTTCTTTGGTTCTTTGAGCTCTTCCTGTTTTTTTACTGGCATATCTGCAAAATACACCACACAGGGTAAATTATGTAAATTATGTTTACAGCTTCTGCATGCCTACAATCAGGACAAGCAGAAGTGTTATGGCACCTTCTATATGTTTGTTCTTCATGTCTCCGCAATTTTTCCCATCCCAACAAAAGCAATTTGTGTAAAGGTATTTACCTTTTTTTGCTTCAACTGGTACTTTTGTTTCCTTTATCTCTGGTCTCTCTGCAAAGCAAAATTAAAACTCTTAGAACATATTCAAAATGTTCTTTTAAATAAGTATTTTAAGACAATTTTTGTACTTTAACCACTTCAGGACCACAGTGCTAAACCCCCTTAAAGACCAGGCTATTTTTTGTTTAATTGGCCACTGCAGCTTTAAGGCCAAGCTGCAGGGACGCACAACACAGCACACTAGTGATCCCCCCTTCTTTTCCCCCCACCAACAGAGCTCTCTGTTGGTGGACCCCCAGTGTTTATTTTTTGGGGCAAATATTTATGTTATTTTTTAAAAATATTTTTTACTATTTTTTTTTAAACCCTCCCTCCCCCCAGCCAGCCAATCATGGCGATCAGCTCTCATGGGATTCACACTATGAGACCTGATCGCTCTCTTCTGTCTCAGGGGGACAGCCGTGTCACATGGCTGTCCTCAGTACAGCTCTGCTGCAGATTGCAGTGCTGTACTTAGTAGAACGACTGCGGGTTTTTTTGTATGTGTGTGTTCCTAGCATGAACAATTCTGTAAAACCAATTAAAAAATTAATTATATCTCAATCTCTCCAACTACTTGCTACCTTGGCTCAAAATAAGTATGGCATCACCTTTCCCCCTTAAACATCTCAAAATTCCACTATCTCTACACAATATATTCCTATGCCTCTTCAACTATACAACACTCCACTCGACACACACCGTCCTCTAGCTTATAGTATGGCCCAAATGAGAGAACCAATACCAATTACACATGTTATATTTTGTCCTTTAGGCCTTGGCAACAAAGGCACTATTTCTCACCTTTTACTTATAAGAATGCTTATGGCGTTACCTAGATATTATTAATCTGTTAATTTACTAGTTAAATGTTTTTCTCTAGGATGCACTAACCAGGGTGACTCATCTGTATATCTATCTCTATCTTTATACCCAGTTGCAGCTTACTGCCTTTATTATTATTATCATTATTATTATTTTGTTCTTTATTAGCTCATATTAAGTGGTTTACTAATTGAATCCTTTTAATTTGATTAGATTTGCCTGCTACCTGTTATAGTTCATGTCAACATATCCCTAAGTTGGTACTAAAATATGTACAGACATCTCTTATATCATATCATTTTATGAACACTTATGTCTCACCAGGGGCGTTTCTAGGGTCCCTGGAGATCAGTGGCACCTGTGGGCACCAGGAGGGGAGGTGGGCGTGGCCATGCGGTGAGTGGGCGTGGCCATGGGTGGGGCCAAATGTACATGAACTTAGCAGCGGTGTAAGCTACGGATAACGGGCCTGCCCATCGAAATATTGGACGGAGCCCCCTGTCCTTTATTTCGATCATTTACAATCAGTATAGGCATAGATCAAAGATGTATACGCACATACAATTTTGATTGGTCAATCACTGACCCCCAATTTCCCACCCCCGTGCAGTAAGTGGGCCAACAGACAATGAATTTTATGAACAGAGCTGAAATTGGCTAATCAAAATTGTATGTGTGTACCAGGCTTTACAGCTAATACTGTACATACTGAAAGTAGCAGGGATCAGCATACAATACAGCTGGTTTACAATCAATAAAGGCACAGAGTAACACCTTACACTGTACACACTGGAGGTAAATCAGCACACAGTGCAAGCACTAGAGAACAGCGTATACTGTACATACTGTAGGCAGCAGAATTCAGCACACTGCAGCTAGCGTGCCAAAAATATGACGATCACGTTGTGTGGCGTGCTTATCGCGCCGCACCAAAAAATGGGTGGGCCATGGACCAGAATATAGGTGTGGTAACGGGTGGAGACAAATTTACATGAACCTAGCAATGGTGGGACATCAGATTAGGACAGTGGTGGCGAACCTTTTGGAGGCCGAGTGCCCAAACTGCAACCCAAAAGTCACTTACCGGTATCTATCGCAAAGTGGCAACAGCAATTTAAACTAAATACTGTACAAACGTTTTAACTCATACATGAACATTATGGAAAATCCAAGTTGAAAATAAACTGTGAAGATAAACAATTTCATCCATCCTACTCCTGAAAAATGTATTCAATTTTTTAGAACCTCCCAGTTTTATTTTCTGTTTTAAAACGCTAAAAAAGTAGGTTTAATGCTATTGTCTCATATGATAAGGATTCAGCTTTTCCCATAGTCTCGCAGTTAGCAATCATGTGACCCCCACCAAGACATATTCAGCAATCATGAGGCCCCCAACAAATCAGGAGGCCCCCAACAAGACAAATTCAGCAATCATGAGGCCTCCAACAAATCATGAGGCCCCCAACAAGACAAATTCAGCAATCATGAGGCCCCCAACAAGACAAATTCAGCAATCATGAGGCCCCCAACAAATCATGAGGCCCCCAACAAGACAAATTCAGCAATCATGAGGCCCCCAACAAATCATAAGGCTCCCAACAAGACACATTCAGCAGTCATGAGGCACATAAATAGACAGCATTTCACATAAATAGGCAGAATGCCCCCTTAATATGGTAGCCCCCCCAAGTTAGGTAGTGAGTGACAGGGACCCCCAGGTTAGCTAGTGAGTGACAGGCACCTCCAGTTAGGTAGTGAGTGACAGGGACCCCGATAGTGAGTGACAGGGAGCACCTTTAGGTAGTGAGTGAGTGCCAGGGAGCCCTTTTAGGCAGTGAGTGAGTGCCAGGAAGCCCCTTTAGGCAGTGAGTGAGTGCCAGGGAGCCCCTTTAGGCAGTGAGTGAGTGACAGGAAGCCCCTTTAGGCAGTGAGTGAGTGACAGGAAGCCCCTTTAGGCAGTGAGTGAGTGACAGGGAGCCCCTTTAGGCAGTGAGTGAGTGACAGGGAGCCCCTTTAGGCAGTGAGTGAGTGACAGGGAGCCCCTTTAGGGAGTGAGTGAGTGACAGGAAGCCCCTTTAGGGAGTGAGTGAGTGACAGGGAGCCCCTTTAGGGAGTGAGTGAGTGACAGGGAGGCCCTTTAGGGAGTGAGTGAGTGCCAGGGAGCCCCTTTAGTGAGTGAGTGCGTGCCAGGGAGCCCCTTTAGTGAGTGAGTGCGTGCCAGGGAGCCCCTTTAGGGATTGAGTGACAGGGAGCCCCTTTAGGGAGTGAGTGAGTGACAGGGAGCCCCTTTAGGGAGTGAGTGACAGGGAGCCCCTTTAGGGAGTGAGTGACAGGGAGCCCCTTTAGGGAGTAAGTGAGTGACAGGGAGCCCCTTTAGGGAGTGAGTGAGTGACAGGGAGCCCCTTTAGGGAGTGGGTGCGTGCCAGGGAGCCCCTTTAGGGAGTGGGTGCGTGCCAGGGAGCCCCTTTAGGGAGTGGGTGCGTGCCAGGGAGCCCCTTTAGGGAGTGGGTGCGTGCCAGGGAGCCCCTTTAGGGAGTGAGTGAGTGCCAGGGGAGCCCCTTTAGGGAGTGAGTGAGTGCCAGGGGAGCCCCTTTAGGGAGTGAGTGAGTGCCAGGGGAGCCCCTTTAGGGAGTAAGTGAGTGCCAGGGAGCCCCTTTAGGGAGTGAGTGAGTGCCAGGGAGCCCCTTTAGGGAGTGAGTGAGTGCCAGGGAGCCCCTTTAGGGAGTGAGTGAGTGACAAGGAGCCCCTTTAGGGAGTGAGTGAGTGCCAGGGAGCCCCTTTAGGGAGTGAGTGCGTGCCAGGGAGCCCCTTTAGGGAGTGAGTGAGTGCCAGGGAGCCCCTTTAGGGAGTGAGTGAGTGACAGGGAGGCCCCCTCTCTAGCCGCCGCCGCTCCCCCCCCTACCTCTCAGCAGACCTCAGGATCAGCGGCGACCCGACCAGATGTACGAGCGGGCGCTGGACGCACCCACTCGATATGCGGAAGTGATGTCACTTCCGCATATCAGTGCGGGCGCTGGGTCCTAGTGCCCGCACGATTGGTCGCCGGCTCACCGCCTGATCCTGAGGTCTGAGAATGTCAGTGACGCGGCGGCTGGAGGGAGCCGCTGAGTCTGACAGAGGGGGCGGCCGGGCGGAGATCCGTGGCACCCCAGGAAAGATTGGGGGCACGTGCCCCCCTAAAACAGGGCTAGCGACGCCCCTGTGTCTCACATTAAAAACCTCCAACTAAAGGTGATTCTCACGTTATTCAGCCGTTTTTGCAAGCACTCAACAGGTAGTTAGCTTAGCCCCTTTAGTAGTGCTTTTAACCGAACACACTATACTTTATAACCTTGGAACACCCTTTTAATGAACCCCCGCCACCTAGTGCCTCGCTGGAGGCCACTTTCTATCCAGTCAATCTAAAACATTACAAGCTGACAGAGGGTACTCCATATCACTACCAACATAACTCCCCCCTCCCCGGTATTAATTTACAAACCTATATTTCCCCTATACTTATTATTACACAACTTTGTGGTATGTCTATTATAGCAAGCACTATTGTACTATCGTAACTGTATTAGTCTGCAACTAGTCGACTCGGTATACAGGAGTAAATATTCCTATCTCTTGTCTAATGTTTTTTGATACAAAACTATTCAATTGTTAAAAAAAAAAATTGTACAACAACTTTCACTGTACCTTTCTTTGGTTCTTTGAGCTCTTCCTGTTTTTTTACTGGAAACTCTGTAAAATAAATGAGAGAGGGTAAATTACATTTTTACAGCTGCCATGCACCTAGAATCAGGACAGGCAGAAATGTCAGGGCACCTACTATATGTTTGTTCTTTATGTCTCCTCTCTTTTTCCCAGCCCCACAAAAGCAGTGTGTGCATGCTGCACACTATGTATTTATTTACAGTACAATGCAGTTGGAACTAAATTATACACTATGCATTAATTATTTACCTTTCTTGGGCTCTGTGGGTACTTTTTCTTCTTTCTTCTCTAGCTTCTCTGCAGTATTAAATGTAAAATATTGGAGCATTGTTTTTTACAGCAATAGTTGATAGTCCACCTAATAACTTTTATCAGCATAGATTTCAAAAGAATTGCACACCCCAACCACCGCAGAGACTCTGTTGCCCAAAGCCTGCATGTGCCCATGCCAAAGCCTGCCCACGGAGTGAGTGCAGTAGGCAGCAGTTGCGGTGTGCACACGCAGCTGCATCCATGCCATGTATAGTTACAAATGTTGTTTAGTATTATAAATAATGCAGAATTTTTCTCCCAGTGCACTCTAGTGGACCAGATGTGGTTTCTGAGGTGCCTAGTGTGTCCATGCGACTATACTGATACCGTTGTATACTCCTCCCTTTTATTGCCTGAAGAAGCTGGAATATACCTGTGAAATGTGTTGTTTTATATTTCTGGAGTATGTGAATAAATTTTAATCTTATTTCTAAATCGACAGTTTCATGTCTGCATCGGGGAGGTAAGTCCACCACTGCCTCCCTTAGAATTTTAAAAAGTTTTAGTTTATTTTATCCTGTTGGTGACTCTGTTTACTCTTCTTGCGATACAGATGTGGTTTCTAATAACGTTGGAGCAGACAACAGACACCCCCTACTTTTACATATGATATGATTTACTGTTACACCAACTATGTTATACATTGTGCATAAATGGTTTACCTTTTTTGGGCTCTGCGGGTACTTTTTCATCTTTCTTCTCTAGCTTCTCTGCAATGTTAAATATATAAAACATTGGAGCACTGTAATTTACAACAACCACCTAATAACTTAAAACATTATCAGCAGAGATTGTTCTGACTAATTCTGCACTGACTAGTTTCTGCATGCATTATCAGCCAGTTTTACTATTCTCATAGTGGAGGGGATCTGCAGCCTCCTCCCCTCCTCCTGTCTTGGTTGGAGGAATTAGAAATCCAGCATTTTCTGAAACATCATAAGCAATGTGTCACCCAATAAGAATAATTAGGCAATGTGCCTACATTTATCACACAAAGCATTTTCAATAATTGGATTGCATTTCAGGTTTAAAAATTGGGTAAAATCAATTACAATTCTGCTTTCATTCAGTTTGGGGTATCACATTTTGCAAAACAACTTCACTGCACCTTTCTTTGCTTCTTTGAGCTCCTCCTGTTTTTTCACTGGAATTTCTGTATAATACACAAGAAATTATAAATTACATTTTTAAAGCTGCTTCGTGCTTAGAATCAGGACAAGCTGAAGTGTTATGGCTCCTATTATTCTGTATCTCTTCATGTCTCCACTTTTTCCCCGCCCCACAAAATAAATTTGTGCAAAGGTATTTACCTTTTTTGGGTTCAAGTCGTGCTTTTGTTTCTTTTATCTCTGGTCTCTCTGCAAAGCAAAATTAAAGCCCTTGGAACATTTTCAAATTGTTCTTTTAAATTAGTATTTGAAGAGAATGTTGTACTTAAAGAAACTGTATTGATCCACAGAGGCTTTTGAAATGCAGATACAAAAGGTGGCTATCAGCAATTTTAGATAGAGCTTAGCAACATAAATGTCACTTTAACTAATGCATTACATCTAACACATCTTAAAGGAGTCATCAGGCTATTTTTCCTGCCCCCCGATCTACTTACCTCGGGATTCCTCCAGCCCCTTGACGCTGACATGTCCCACGCTGCAGCTCCACTCTCAGCCACCAGCCCGGGGTCCCAGCCGGTGCAGAGGCTGATCTCGAGGTTGTCCTCTACTGCGCCTGTCCAGACTGTAAGTCTGTAATGTGCAGGCACAGTAGTTCTGCACCTGCACAGTACAGTCCAGACAACGTGGACTTGATTGACAGCGGCGATCGTGCAGGCGCAATAGAGGACGGCCTGGCGAGACAACGTCGGGGACCCTGGGCCAGCGACTGAGAGCGGAGCTGTGGCATGGGACATGTCAGCTGCAAGGGGCTGGAGGAAGCCCCAGGTAAGTAGATTGCGGGGGAGGGGGGTGTAGGGTAAATAGCCTAATGATGCCTTTAAAGCATTTTCAATGATTGCATTGTTTTAGGGGTTTAAATACAGCAACATGCCTGTCTGAGGAAATGGGATATAATACTTGTATATGTGTGCATATGTGTGTTCCTAGCATAAAGAAGTGTGTAAAATCAATTACATTTCTGCTTTCATTCCGTTTGAGGTATCAAATTATGGACAATTTCACTCTACCTTTCTTTGGGTCTTTGAGCTCTTCTTGTTTTTTCAATGAAAACTCTGTAAAATAAACAAGAGAGGGTAAATTACATTTTTACAGCTGCTATGCACCTAGAATCAGGGCAAGCAGTAATGTCAGGGCACCTACTGTATTATACATTTGTTCTTCATGTCTCCTCTCTTTTTCCCAGACCCACAAAAGCAGTGTCTTCATGCTGCACACATTATGGGCTTGATTCACAAAAGGGTGATAACTCCGTTAGCATGCCTAAAAGCTTTGGGCATGCTAACTAGGGTGCTAAGCAGTTAGCAAGCCTAAAGCTTTTATGGACCGCGCGCAAAGTTTAACGATGCCCGTAGCGCAAACGTCGCACCGGGCGCAATGCAACCCTTGCACTGGGTGTGCCTAAAACATCGCACTGGGTGCGCCCAACCATCACACTGTGCGACGTTTCGGGTGCACCCAGTGCAACGTTTTCATCGCACCAGGTGGTACGTTTTGCATGCTACAGACAGCGCTAAACTTTGCGCGTGCTAACTTAAGCATGCAAAACTTTGCGCGCCCTAAAGGGCTTTAGGCGTCCTAAGGAGCTTATAGGCATGCTAACTAAGTTAGCATCCTTTTGTGAATCAAGTCCTATGAGTTTATTTACCTTTTTTGGGTTCAACTGGTAATTTTCCTTTTTTCATCTCTGGTCTCTCTGCAAAGCAACATTAAAACTGTTTGCAAATACCATATCTATTTCATTATTTAAATTAAGTTGTTTGAAACACTTTTGTACTTAAAGAAAATGTACTGATCCTCATAGGTTTTTGAAATGCAGGTGGCTACAGCACTTTTAGAAAGTTCTTAGCATGTGCTGAAATCTATTTATACTATTTATTGTTCCACAAGCTACATTATGCACTATGCATTAAGTTTTCACCTTTCTTGGGCTCTGTGGGTACCTTTACTTCTTTCTTCTCTAACGTCTCTGTGAGATTAAATGTACAATATTAGAACATTGTTACTTACAGCAAGAGTTGATAGTGCACCTAATAAGTTGTATTATTGATCAGCATTATTTCCCCATAAAGTGCTCTTACCTGCATGCTGATCTAGCACACTGTTTTTGGCACTGCAGAATTATTAAAGCATTCTGGCGTGAGGTGATACTATGACCAAGCTGCTGAACTATCTGCCGCTCACTCCAGATTGGGCCTTATTTGGCGTTATGGAGGTTAAGGGAGTAAGGGTGACACGTGGCAGTAAACAACTTGCGGTAATAATTTCAGCGGTGGCCAGGAAAACTATATTACAACAGTGGATTTCCCCTCCCCATCCACTCTTATTTAATTTAAACTCAAACTGTACAATGTGGTTTTAATGGATTGGCTTGAAACATCTTTACAAAAAGACACATGCACTGGCAAATTCTTTGACACATGGGAAAGTTTCATTGACATTCTGGCCACACCAATTACGGAACAATGATCATTCAAAATGACCCAATGGTACCTAGAGAGGATGGTGGTTGATGAGCTACCTATAATTGTACATTAATAGGGTTGATCATAAAAACTGATATGTCTCTTGCTGTAATAGGTGCTTTGTCTGTAGTGCTGGGTCGAAGCTAGGCAAGGAGTGGTCCTAGCCATTGTTTTACTCATCTCCTGAATGTTTAACAAGTTACCTTAGTTTCTTTAGTCATAACTTGTGCTGAATGTATTGTATACTTTTAGGCCTAGAACCCACTGCAAAACGCAATCGCTAATCGCAAACGCTAGCGTTTTGTATGAGCAGTTTGTAAGTGATTTCATGAGCATTTTAGGGACTGTTTTTAAAAAGTGTATCAATTTGCCAGCGGTTGTGTAGCGATTAGTGATGGGCGAACACCTGGATGTTCGGGTTCGGGAAAGTTCGCCGAACATGGCCGAGATGTTCGGCATGTTCGGGCCGAACCCCGAACTTTCCGAACATCCAGCTTTTGGGGGCCCTATGGGGTCGCAGGCATAAGGGGGGAGCATGCCCCGATCGCGGGGGGGGGGTCGGAAATTCCCCCCACCCCCTCCGCTAGCGCTCCCCCCTCTGCCCGCTTCCCCATAACAAAGTTTCAAGAAGTACCTGCTGTGTCCGGTGGTAGTGTGGGTGGCTGGCAGTGGGCGGCACTATGCAGTGACTGAATGAGGAGGAGGAGTCCGGAGAGTGACGCGTTGAGGGAGGCCGGGCAGCGGGCGGTTCAGCAGTGAACCGCCCGCTGCCCGGCCTCCCTCAACGCGTCACTCTCCGGACTCCTCCTCCTCATTCAGTCACTGCATAGTGCCGCCCACTGCCAGCCACCCACACTACCACCGGACACAGCAGGTACTTCTTGAAACTTTGTTATGGGGAAGCGGGCAGAGGGGGGAGCGCTAGCGGAGGGGGTGGGGGGAATTTCCGACCCCCCCCCCCGCGATCGGGGCATGCTCCCCCCTTATGCCTGCGACCCCATAGGGGGGCCGTATTCGGCCGAACAGGGCCCTGTTCGGCCGAACAGGGGCCCTGTTCGGCCCTGTTCGGCGGCCATTAGAAGTTCGGGGCGAACCCGAACTTAAAAGGCCGAACACCATCAGGTGTTCGGCCGAACGCGAACATCACCCGAACAGGGTGATGTTCTGCAGAACCCGAACAGTGGCGAACACTGTTCGCCCAACACTAGTAGCGATTAGCGATTAGCGTTTTAAAGTCTGATTGGTCCGTTCAATTAATTTTAATTTTGTTACAGTGTGCAGTAACTTAAAACGCTAGCAAAATCGCTCAGTGCAGGTTTTAATGAGCGATTACGTCAGCGGTGATATACTTAACATTGAAGTGCTAACGCTCCCAAAATGCTGCATGTCCTGTGCTTGCGATTTCAGGAAGTGCAATCGCTCCAGTGGAAGTTGCCCCATCCATTAACATTAGCTGAGCGTTTTGGCAAAACGCTAGCGTTTTGAATCGCTCCAGAAATGCTCACAAAACCACTCTTGTGAGTTCCAGCCCTTATTGTTTTTCTGATTGTGTGTTGGGAACATCTTGGATTCTGTCTTATCACCTGTATTTGGACTTTGTCTGTCTCCCTCTCTGTATACCTGACACTCCACATATTCACTATAAAGTTCTCTATTGTTTTATCGTGCGATTGTGTATCTCTTCTTCTTTCACACAAAAAAAAAAAAAAAAAATGATCGGCATAAATTTCAAAAGAATTGCACACCACAACACACCCCAATGCAGAGCCTCTGACATACAAAGTCAACTGCATCCATGCCATGCATAATTACAACTGTTATTTTGAGTTATAGATTATGCAGCCTTCGTCACCCAGTGCACTATTGTATACCAGGGGCTTGATTCACAAAGCGGTGCTAACCTACTTAGCACGTCTAAAGTCTTTAGACGCGCTAACCAGGGTGCTAAGTAGGTTAGCACCGGATTTCTCAATCAGATCGTGCGCTAACTTTGCGCGCGTAAAGTTTTACGCGCGCTAAGTCCCATAGGCTTTAATGGGCACTTCGCGCGGTGCGCCCTGTGCTCTGTGCAGTACGCGCGTAAAGTTTTACGCGCATAAAGTTTTGCGCGCGTAAAGTTTTATGTGCGAAAAGCTTGTTTAGACGTGCTAAGGGGGTTTTCACAGGCGTGCTAACAGTTAGCACCGCTTTGTGAATCAAGCCCCAGGTGTACCGGGTGTTGTTTCTAATAACTTTGGAGCACACCAGACAAACATCCCCCCACTTATACATATGATATTATTTACTGTGTCACAAACTACATTATACATTAAGCATGAAGTTTTGAATCAGGATGATACCATTTATTGGCTAACTTAGAGATGGATAAACAGTGAGCTTTCGACTTATACATTAAGCATAAATGGTTTACCTTTCTTGGGCTCTGTGGGTACTTTTTCTCAGGGGTGTAGCAATAGGAAGTGCAGAGGTTGCGACTGCATCGGGGCCCCTAGGCCAAAGGGGCTCTCCCTCAACTGCAATAATCACTTCTACTAAATCAAACTACGGAGAGCCATCATTAAACCCTGTGGTGCAACCACTAGCTTAGTGGGAGCCATACTGTGACATAAATTGCCAGAAGGAAAAAAGCTTGATTACACAATTGTCTCAATTGCAAATACAAGATGACCACTTTAATATTGCCATAGCAGGATATATAAACACTGTACAGTGATTATATACCCTGCTATGGCAAGATTAAAGTGGTCATTTTGTATGTGCAATTGAGACAATTGTGTAATTGAACTTTTTTCATTCTAATAATCACTTCTACAGATATCTTGAATAGTGGTAATCATTAACAAACTGTTTCCTATCCCCTTCTTGCACTTTTGACACTGTAGTAGGCCTTGGCAGGATTTGTAGTGCCATATTGTCACGATCTGCTCTGCTGGCCTTGTTTCCCTGGACATTTGGATAGTTTCTTATGCAGCTTGCATAATGCAAGTCCGGGAGAAACAGGCCTTTTCTGTCAGCTCGCTGCTGTGGATGGATTTGCATCCACTTGTCATGCAAATTGCTTGCTGGCTTCCTTGGAGGGTTTTGAGTATAAATGTCACTTCCTCCCAGAATTCCTTGCTCGTCATTAGGTTACTGTTTGTTAGTCTACCTTGAGCCTCAGTCTGTTTGGATCATATTCTCAACATTCTAGTGAAGTTATTGAGGATTGCATTTAGCATTCCTATTAGTGTGCTAGTATTGTACATTATTTGTATTGCCTATTCTGTCTTGTCTTGTCCTTGCGATTGCACTGTCGCCAGCGGTTGGCGGTAGTGAATCGTTCTGTCCTGAACATAGATCGCATTCGCCCTAGCGTTAGAGGCAGTGGATCTTTCTAGTCTGAATCTTGGAATATAACCTCGGCTATGGTTGCTACTGGTTACTCCTTCTGTCTGTCTTGTTGTGCGGATCGCACTCACTCTTGCGGAAGAGCAGTGGATCCTTTCAGTCCTGTTCCTGTGTACGGATCGCACTCACTGTTGCGGAATAGTAGTGGATCCTATCTGACCTGTTCCTGTTGTCTGTTTGTCTGTCGGTCTGGAGCAAACGCTTGCTGTTGCCTGAGGTAAGGCAACCGATTAGCAAGCGTTACTGTTGTTTGTTTGTGTTTTCTGTGTTCATTTGGTAGTCAGGGTTGGCGCGTTTTGTCTCTGTTGCGCTTATCGTGCCGAGACCGCGCCATTAACGTGTTTTGTCGCTGTTGCGCTTCTCGTGCGGCGACCGCGTTTAGCTAGTGCGTTTGTTATTTTCCTTGGTGTTCTGATTGTAGCTGTTTGCTGTGTCTTTCTTACTACACCTATGTTCTGTCTTTACTCAGTCTTGTGTCTCTGTTACAATTGCCTCTCCTGCGATTGGTGTTCTCACTCTGGCCTGTTCTGATGTGAAGTGTCTACCGTCTCTGGGTGGCGACTAGATTGGTAGACATTCACATAGTCTCTTACTGTTCCGGTTCTCTTCTGTCTTGCTGTCTTGTTTCTGTTTGCTCTGTTCTGTCTCAAGTCGTACAATTCCAATGTCATCTGTGGATGTGCAGAGACTTTGTTTCTCTATGCTCCACAGCACCACCTGCTGGTTGGAATTCCTCTCCACATATATATACATCTATCTACTGGGTACTCTGCTTCCGTGATTGTGGAGATTCTCCTCTGCTCAGCGCACACGGCGTGCGCTGACTCTGGCAATCTACCTCAGATCATTACACATATCAATAGTATAGAGTGGTTGGGGACCTAATGTAAAACTTGCATCGGGGCCCACAGCTCCTTAGTTGTGCCACTGCTTTTTCTTCTTTTTTTTTCGCTCAGAGAGTAATTTGGGCTCTGGTAAAAGACGGAGTCCATGGCGGCCTGTAGGGGGAATAGTAAGTATCGCTGCGGGGAAATTTGCAATAGCAGGGTGAGACTTTTTGGCTTCAGACTCAGCCCAATTTTCTCAGTGCCTTTTTTGCACATATGCTTAAATATTGTGTAAAATCAATTACAATCCTGCTTTCATTCAGTTTGGGGTATCAAATAATGCACAACACACATTTTTACAGCTGCTGCATGTCTACAATTAGGACAAGTAGAAGTGTTATGGCGCCTACTATACTTTTGTTCTTCATGTCTCCACACTTTTTCCCAGCCCCACCAAAGCAATGTGTGCAAAGGTATTTTTTTTATTTACCTTTTTTGGGTTTAACTGGTGCTTTTGTTTCTTTTATTTCAGGTTTCTCCTCAAAGCAAAATTAAAATTGTTTTGACATATACAAAATCTTATTTAACCTCCTTGCCGGTCTAATTCCCCAGGCAAGGAGGCAGCGCAATACTTTTTTTTTTATTTTATTTTTTTAAAATCATGTAGCGAGCCCAGGGCTCGCTACATGATAGCCGCTGAGCTGCGGCAGCTCTGCAGCCATTCCGATCGCTTCCGGTGATCGGAGTAAGCAGGAAATCCCGTTCAGAGCGGGATTTCCTGCTGGGCTTCCCCGGTCGCCATGGCGACGGGGCGGGATGACGTCACAGATGTCATCGACGTCGGGACGTCATATGGTCTGGGGGGGGAGGCGGCTTGGAGCGGCGGAGCGGCGGCGAGCAGCGGCGATCGGAAGTTACAAGCAGCTAGCAAAGTGCTAGCTGCTTGTAACAAAAAAAAAATTATGCAAATCGGCCCAGCGGGGCCTGAGAAATCCTCCTGCGCAGGTTACCCCGAGCTGAGCTCGGGATAACCGGCAAGGAGATTAAAATAAGTATTTTAAGATACTTTTGTACTTAAGTAAGTATACTGATCCACATAGGCATTTGAAATGCAGATAGAAATGGTGGCTGCCAGCACTTTTAGAAAAATCTTAGCCTGCACCAGGAGATCTTTATATTATTTACTGTCTCACAATCTATATTATACATTATGCGTAAATGGTTTAAGTTTTTACCTTTCTTGGGCTCTGTGGGTACTTTTTCTTCTTTCTTTTCTAGCTTCTCTGCAATAATAAATGCAAAATATTAGTGCATTGGTATTATTTACAGCAACAGATTAAAGTCCACCTTATAACTGCAGTCCTGACTCCTGCATGCATTATCAGCCAGTTCCAGTATCCTCATAGTAAATGATATCTGCAGCCTCTTTTTCTCCCGATGCTTCTCTTTAATAAGTGAGTTAAAATGCAACATGTTTCTAACACATCATGATTAGGTAGCATGTACCCCCCCCCCCCCCACACACACACACACGCGTGCACACACACACTTAGAAAGTTTGTCAGTCACAAATAAAACTGTTTAGTAGAGTTCCCAACCACATAATATAATGTTGCACTGTGTCAGCTTATGCCCTACAGACACATGAATAAGAAATATGCCACCCAATAAGCATAATTAGGCAATATGCCTAACAACATAAATGTCACTGGGACTAGTGATTAATACAACATAATCAATTTACAATAATTGCATTGCTATGATACTATGAATGTTAAAATAAAACTGCATGAAAATTGTATAAAATTAATTATAATCCCAGTTTCATTTAGTTGGCGTATCAATTTATTCACAACTTTACTGCACCTTTCTTTACTTCTTTGAGCTCTTCCTGTTTTTTCACTGGAATCTCTGTAAAATACATAGGAACAGGTAAATAACATTTTTACAGCTGCTACATGCCTACAATCAGGACAAGTGGAAGTGTCATAGCACCTATTATATACAGTTTTTTAATGTTTCCTCTCTTTTTCCCAGCCCCACAAAAGCAGTGCATGCATTCTGCACAAATTATGAATTTATTTACCCTTTTTGAGTTGAACTGGTACTTTTTCTTCTTTTATCTCTGATCTCTCTGCAAAACAAAATAAAAATTGTTAGTGCATAGCTACTTTATTTAAACAGTTCAGGACCACAGGCTTACGCCCCCTAGTAACCAGGCTATAAAATGTTCTATTTTCTATTTATTTTTATTTCCCCCCTCCCTCCACCTGACAGCCAATCACAATCCTCTCTCACAGCATCCTGGGGCTGCCACCTTACGGACGCCTATCGGCGTTAGGCGTCGGGAAGGGGTTAAAATATGTAGTAGTAGTAGACACTTATGTTCTTAACCACTTCATGCCGCCATAGGCTGAAGAATTTAAATGCATGTGCACACACGGCTAATGTGCACTTTGGCGGAATGGACACATCCTATTTGTACTAATGTGCACAAATATGGTATCATTGAGGATACCCACTTTTACGTTAATTAAATGGTTTCAGGATTAGAAACACTTCTTGTATCTATATATTCTTACATATTGGTATAAAACCTTGCCCTCCGAATAATGATTAGCCTAGGCTGTTTTTATGCAGTCTTCTTCTTCCAGTGCACTCTGAGAAACCATTTGTTGTTTATAACAACTGTGGAAGACATAACAGACAAACATTCCACAGTGATGCACCTACCAGCACTAAAGAAGTTACCACTCATGACACATTTTTGAATGTAAATCATGGTGAGGAAATATTTAAAAATGGGCAAGCACTGACTAAATAATTTAAGTTTAATATTAATAATCTAAGTAATGTTGTAAAAAAAATGCTATGCATTAATTTACAGTATATTCAGTAAGGTTCTGTGACGAATCAACGTTTATTCGTCCTAAAAAAGTAGTTAGAGCCTTATAAAATATTCCCTGTCGCCACTATTAACAGTGACAGCAGAGGGAAAGGCTTGGTTTATAAGAAGATCAGGGGAGCCAGGGGTTAATACAGTTTTTGGTTTAAATACACTTTTTTTTTCCCTTCACCAAAGGGCTGGAGAAATCTTTTCATGGTCAGCTAATTAGCCTCCTGTTGAAAAGATTTTCTGCCAGCACAGGGACCCCCAACCAGGCAGAAGGAGGGAAATCTCACACCTTCACTGCCTAACCCCGACTTGGTGGCTCCTCAGCTCCGTACATGAAAAGAGCAGCCACAGGAGGTCCTGCTAACATCCTGCAGAAGCCACTTAGAGACTACAGCTGGCTTTCTCAATGACCTTAGGAAAACCTGCTGTGACCTCAGGAATCCCAAGATTCATATGTTATTTCCTTCATAATTCCTGACATAGCAGATCTCCCTGCCCATGAAATCTGCACAGGTTATGGGATTCCACAGGGCGCTGGTTCTGACAGGTTTACGGACCAATCGGACTGCCAGATCTAGCGTAAGATTGTTTTAAAATAACCCTCTAATACCCCAGGGGTCTGATTCCCCAAGTTTGGTATCAACGTTCTTGATAAATTCTGACAAACCTAAAAATGTTATTAGATTTAACACAACTTGTACGGTTTGCAGATGAGCACACTTATCATGATTCAGGTAAAATTTTGTCTCTCGAAGAGGGGCAGGGATCTCCTATTCCAAAGAGGTGTGTGATCCACGCCCCCTAACCCCTCCTTGCTGGAGTGGGGGCTATAACCAGACAGAGCCCAGAAAGCTCTGTGTCCTTTACCTTCAATCTGATGCCGAGTAACATCCTGGCAGCCCGCAGGGACACGGGCCAACCTCCATCTTGGAAATTCTAACAAAGGCCTGTTGGCCGCATGGCAACCGCCATTTTGGGACTTTCGCCAAAGACTTGCGATTGCCGCATGGACTACCAATAACGGTATTTGAACTGTATATAATCAGACATTCTGTTCATTCTGTTTCTCTTCCTCTCTTCTCTCTGTCCAATCAATCTATTCTAAAATAAGCTGTGTGTATGTAGTTTAGAAATAAACTAACGATTTTATCGTTCAGTCTTGTGCCTGTTCTGGTCATCTGATTGCTGCTATAACGAATCTGCCCTCTGAAGAGTCAGTCATACTACCGCATTGTTTTATGATTTGCTTATGATTGTTGATTTGCTAGCTAGGTTGTAAATAACCGTTTCTTCCTTCTAGGATTAGCTAGTACCAGATTTCCTGTGCGAAATCGATAACTTTCGTTTCTCGATTGTAAATACAATTCGAGATTGCATCATATAGGGACCCAGTAACCTTTCTTTAACGTCACATTGCTCACAGTCTTTAAGCCGTCGGAAGTGACTATTCCCCGAACGGTGACTGGAGCGTGTTGAACGCGATTGGGCTGGCTACCGTATTATGATAGCGTTGGAGACTGTCGGCTCCATACAACCCGACAGTGGTGGCAGTGTATTTACCCGATTTCCAGCGCGAAATCGATATTTTTAGCTTACAGATTGTATATACAATCAAAATTGTACATGTATGGGCACCTCCAACCAATCTTAACCGTTTACTACGCACACAGTGAATTTGCCTCCAGCAGTCTCTAGTGCATGAGACCTGCATGGCAACAGTGGCCTAGTAATACGGGATTGGTGGATGTTTGTCCCATTACATATTGTCGGCAGCTGCGCGACCAATCTTTATTGTCAGTCTGTTCACCGTACTTCCTGCGTATGCTAACGGGAGCAGATTAG
The DNA here is from genome assembly GCF_040937935.1 of Hyperolius riggenbachi. NCBI lineage: Eukaryota > Metazoa > Chordata > Amphibia > Anura > Hyperoliidae > Hyperolius > Hyperolius riggenbachi. Next base: position 290,965,578 of record NC_090649.1, read on the forward strand.
ACGGGATTGGCACGCTCTGTCGCCCTTTTCTTCTTACCTCTGACGATCCAGCAACCGGTCTCGTTGTCCGTCTGCGCCCGTACTTCCTGCGTACGCTAACGGGAGCAGATCTCGACGGGATCGCGGGGCTGGATTGTCACATTGGTTGGCAGTGGTGGTGATAGCACACCCCAAAACCAGGCATAGCCAGCTTTTGGGAAATCAGAGCGCAAAGATCTGACAAACTCAGTCTTTGCAACCAGAATAATAAGACAGTGGTCGCTAAGTATCCTGTCTTGCAGAACCGAAGTTCTGGGCACAAAACGGTACACATTGATAGCAATAGATTGGTCTACATTTCCTAACTTTTTCTTTGCTATATCCTATTCTTTCTTATACTCTTCTCTTCTGAATGTCTGATTCAGTTCAGTTTCACCAAAATTGGTCAGTTCCTGACGTGCAAGCCCTCTGCGAATCGCACGGCATTGCTGCTTGCAGCACAGACAAGGCTGAGCTGGTGGCATTACTCCAGAGATGGAATCCTTGTCGCCACCTTGCTTAATGCCTCTATTACCTGCAGTCCTGATAACCCCGGAGTGGTTGGCAAACCTGACCGGCGAGGATCTGCGCTTGTACCAGGAGTTCCAAGAATGTCAGCGCCAGCATGAGGCAGAGATGCTCCAGCATGAAGCACGGATGCTCCAGCATGAAGCAGAGCACCAAGAGCGACTGCGCCAGTGGGATCTCCAGGACAAAGAGCTACGGCTCCAGCGTGAATTGGAGTTGGCAAACCTGACCGGCGAGGAACTGCGCAGATACCAGGAGCACCGAGAGTGTCTGCGCCAGCGGGATCTCCAGATCGAAGAGCTACGGCTCCAGCGTGAATTGGAGTTGGCCCAGCTAACCCAATCAAATCAGCACTCTTCACTATGTGTTTCGGTGGAGAGATGCAAACCTCTACCCGTGACCCCCACAGCAAAACTTCCTGCCATGGAAGAGGGCACGGAACGAGACTTTCCTGTGCGCACCTCTGAGAGGGCGTACCATCAGGTTCCTGTACCTGACAGCCAGAGAACTCTGGTGCTGGACAGTCACAGAACACTGTCCCAAGACTTGGAAGGAGGTAAGCCTACTGCATTTGCTCCTCCTGGTCCGGTGAGCGTTGCGCCACCGAGACCTGCAGCTTCTGCTATTGCTGCATCCCAGTCTGACACACCTGCCATTCGCACGTGTAATCTTTGTGGCTTGACTGGCCACATACAGTTCTTCTGTCCCAAGAGGAAAAGAACGACCGTCCCTAGCCCGAAGATGGCTAGCAACCCTGATCCGTCACCTGCATCACCCTCTGCACTGCCTGTCAGTGTGTCAGAGATGCTCTACGGTTCCGGAAATCTTCACAGTGCTCCAGTGGACGACCAGATCATCTTTTGCTCCAGTGCTCCAGAAGCAGATGTTTCCTTGGTCTGTTCCGACCTTGCCACAGAGGAAGATATTCTCCCACAAAAGCTCCTCACCCTGACTGAAGTCAGGCCCAACCACCACAACCCTGTTATCCCAGGTCCCGAGAAGGCCGGATGGGGGGTGGGTTTTCCAGAGTGGGCTGTTGCTGAGTTTCCCTCTCCTCCTGTGCTTGGCACTGATCTAGGCACGCTTGTATGCCCTTCGGAATTTTCTGCTGATATGCAGGAGTTCCCAGCAGGACTCCCTGACCACCAGGTACTGTACAATCCTATGGGAAAACAGGGAGATGTCAAACCCTTACCTGCTATTGCTACTGTACCTAACGCCACTGGGCGGGAGGTACCCTCAGATTTATATGTACAAGCAACTGACTGTCTTTTATCTCTTTCTGCACCTGTTATTACTAATGAAATTGCATGTGTCAGTGATAATTGTGATAGAAACGCTGTACATTCTTTGGCCATTACAGGCTCTATGGCCAGTCGCATGAACTCAGAGCTGACAGCAGGGATTCCCTCTGACAATTCTGACTTTCAGGCGGGTGACACTCATGCTAAAAATGACATATCATGTTATGCAAATGCTTTTGATAATGTCGTGCATGTTTGTGAGAGTACGCTGGGTGACGCCTTCAGTGTCACCGGTAGTCCGGACTCAGGACTATCTGGAGGAGTCTTGACTTCCCCTGATATCTCTGACCCCCGGACCAATGTCGATATTGACGTGATTTTGATTTACCCAAAAGGTGATGTTTACTGTGGTGTACCTGTGCAGCCAGACACACACAGTACTGTTGGTAACCTGAGCTCAGAGCCTGCAGGCATTCCTGTCAGCTCTGACCCCAGAGAGTTTGATTTTCAGCAGCTGACCTCAGATCGCACTAGGCAGCTGGCTGAGACTTGTAGTCCCGCATCCGTGAGGATACTACAGAGCGACTCCAACCTGCGTGCGCTTAGTGGCCAGACCGCTAAGCCGCCAGCAGTGGAAGCTCCACTACAGGTGTACCGGGAGAATGGTAACTACTCCAGTGAACCCATTCCCCATGTAACTGACACCCCAGGTGAAAGCACGGTCCATGTGGATCTGTTAGAAGCCCATTCAGATAGAACGCAGTTAGTTCTGGGAGAGCACGGCCAATTAGAACAGGAAGACACAGGTCCCCTGCCAGGCTTGATAGCTCCCACACGAGAATTGGCGGATGATGTGAAAGTCACCCCCCACCTCTCGTACTCCCCGAAGGCCTCGCTGAAGCGCACTGCGCCCCCACAGCGAAATCTTCGCAGCAACCCTGGGCAGGATACAGCAGTTCACAGAAGGGACCCGGGAACTCACAAGCCCTTATGGCAGATCCCCTACAGCGCCTCTCCGGAGGTGCAAGCAAAAGTGAAGATGAAGTATGAGGAGATGTTACAGATGTCTGTCCTCCGCAAATCCTCTAGCTCACCGACCACCATGTTCTGTGAGGCCTATAGGATGCCGGACGACATCCCAGTAACTGTTGCGTATCCCATGACTCCCCTCGGTGATCTTTTGGATTGGCTGGCATCCGCCAACTACCTGACGATCATGGATCGGAGCAACGGATACTGGCAGATTCCAACCGTGCCAGAGGCGCGCCTGGAATCCACATTCACCCTGCCCTTGGACTTAAACGCCTCGATGCGGATGTCTTTTGGTAGGAGGAATACCCCAGCCACCTTCCAACAGGCCTGGAACGACCTGTTGAAGGGCAAGCACGGTTGTACAGTCACGTACCCGGATGACATCCCTGTGTTCCCCCCGACTTGGGAGCAACACTGCGATCACTCGTCCCTGGTACTAGGACAGCTGTCAGCTGACAATCTGACCGTTGAACCAGACGCAGATCAGATTGTGATGACAGAGGTACAGGCCTCTCTGGAAACGGCGGGATACTACAGGATGTGTGCTACGCCCTGTAGCCTCCTGACTAACCCACTGACCAATGCCATGGGTGAAAGGCAACCCCCCAAGGTCAGGCGCAACCCAGCCTTTCCGAATGTGGCGTACCAGACCCAGCAGACAGTGGATTGCTTTACTCAGAGTCTTGTTGACTCCTCCCCAGCTAATCTCTTAAAAGGGGGAGGTGTGACGAATCAACGTTTATTCGTCCTAAAAAAGTAGTTAGAGCCTTATAAAATATTCCCTGTCGCCACTATTAACAGTGACAGCAGAGGGAAAGGCTTGGTTTATAAGAAGATCAGGGGAGCCAGGGGTTAATACAGTTTTTGGTTTAAATACACTTTTTTTTTCCCTTCACCAAAGGGCTGGAGAAATCTTTTCATGGTCAGCTAATTAGCCTCCTGTTGAAAAGATTTTCTGCCAGCACAGGGACCCCCAACCAGGCAGAAGGAGGGAAATCTCACACCTTCACTGCCTAACCCCGACTTGGTGGCTCCTCAGCTCCGTACATGAAAAGAGCAGCCACAGGAGGTCCTGCTAACATCCTGCAGAAGCCACTTAGAGACTACAGCTGGCTTTCTCAATGACCTTAGGAAAACCTGCTGTGACCTCAGGAATCCCAAGATTCATATGTTATTTCCTTCATAATTCCTGACATAGCAGATCTCCCTGCCCATGAAATCTGCACAGGTTATGGGATTCCACAGGGCGCTGGTTCTGACAGGTTTACGGACCAATCGGACTGCCAGATCTAGCGTAAGATTGTTTTAAAATAACCCTCTAATACCCCAGGGGTCTGATTCCCCAAGTTTGGTATCAACGTTCTTGATAAATTCTGACAAACCTAAAAATGTTATTAGATTTAACACAACTTGTACGGTTTGCAGATGAGCACACTTATCATGATTCAGGTAAAATTTTGTCTCTCGAAGAGGGGCAGGGATCTCCTATTCCAAAGAGGTGTGTGATCCACGCCCCCTAACCCCTCCTTGCTGGAGTGGGGGCTATAACCAGACAGAGCCCAGAAAGCTCTGTGTCCTTTACCTTCAATCTGATGCCGAGTAACATCCTGGCAGCCCGCAGGGACACGGGCCAACCTCCATCTTGGAAATTCTAACAAAGGCCTGTTGGCCGCATGGCAACCGCCATTTTGGGACTTTCGCCAAAGACTTGCGATTGCCGCATGGACTACCAATAACGGTATTTGAACTGTATATAATCAGACATTCTGTTCATTCTGTTTCTCTTCCTCTCTTCTCTCTGTCCAATCAATCTATTCTAAAATAAGCTGTGTGTATGTAGTTTAGAAATAAACTAACGATTTTATCGTTCAGTCTTGTGCCTGTTCTGGTCATCTGATTGCTGCTATAACGAATCTGCCCTCTGAAGAGTCAGTCATACTACCGCATTGTTTTATGATTTGCTTATGATTGTTGATTTGCTAGCTAGGTTGTAAATAACCGTTTCTTCCTTCTAGGATTAGCTAGTACCAGATTTCCTGTGCGAAATCGATAACTTTCGTTTCTCGATTGTAAATACAATTCGAGATTGCATCATATAGGGACCCAGTAACCTTTCTTTAACGTCACATTGCTCACAGTCTTTAAGCCGTCGGAAGTGACTATTCCCCGAACGGTGACTGGAGCGTGTTGAACGCGATTGGGCTGGCTACCGTATTATGATAGCGTTGGAGACTGTCGGCTCCATACAACCCGACAGTGGTGGCAGTGTATTTACCCGATTTCCAGCGCGAAATCGATATTTTTAGCTTACAGATTGTATATACAATCAAAATTGTACATGTATGGGCACCTCCAACCAATCTTAACCGTTTACTACGCACACAGTGAATTTGCCTCCAGCAGTCTCTAGTGCATGAGACCTGCATGGCAACAGTGGCCTAGTAATACGGGATTGGTGGATGTTTGTCCCATTACATATTGTCGGCAGCTGCGCGACCAATCTTTATTGTCAGTCTGTTCACCGTACTTCCTGCGTATGCTAACGGGAGCAGATTAGACGGGATTGGCACGCTCTGTCGCCCTTTTCTTCTTACCTCTGACGATCCAGCAACCGGTCTCGTTGTCCGTCTGCGCCCGTACTTCCTGCGTACGCTAACGGGAGCAGATCTCGACGGGATCGCGGGGCTGGATTGTCACAGGTTCCTCATTAAGTTTTACCTTTTTTGGACTCTGAGGGTACTTTTTCTTCTTTCTTCCTTAGCTTTTCTACAAAATTAAGCATAATGCATTGCTATTTACACCAACAGTTTAATGTCTCATTTCTACAGACTGTTGATAGGCAGTGAAATGCCTCTCAAACGTTCACAATTTCTCACTGCTGCCTGGTAATTGCTTGCTGAGCACACAGCTCAACAGTTCGTAGAAAGGAGGCCTTAGTCCATGTAATAACTAAATTATCAAAATAGACTGTTTTGACCAGTTCAGTGCTGTCCTGCATGCACTAATAGTCAGTTCTACTATTCTCATAGTGGAGGGTATCTGCAGACTCCTTCCCTCACAGGTGCCTGTTTTTTACTGGGGAGTTAGGAATGCAGAATTTTTTAGAATCCTAATTATTAGGTACAATGTATACCTAAACAACATAACTACACAACATATTCCCTGAGAAAACATGATTAGGTAGCATGTATCCCCAAAAAGCATTTCTTCCTAACATGATTTTCTAAATAACATAGTTAGGTAGAGTATTACCTCCAAACTGTAACAATTGTGGAACTTTCTCCGTGATCGGCGCACAACGCGTGCGCTGATACGGCGGAAATCCTCCACAAGCGTATAATTGCAGGAACCCAGCAAAAGGTGCTACGCACCCGTAGAGGGAAATTCCTGTCGGCAGATGGCGCTGAGGAGTGCAGAGGAACCAATCCTCTGTACCTCCACAGATGCCAGACAGGATTTGTACGAAGCGCAGAACGCAAGAGAAGCGATTGCGAATGAGAACGAGCAAAGGGACAGGTTGTATGTGTGTGCGCCAATCTAGTCGCCACCCCGCGACAGCGCACACACAACAGCAGATACGAACAGCGTACACAACACACAACAGCGATTGTCAAAAGTGACACAAGGCAGATCAGAACAGAATACGAGGATAGCAAAGGCACAGCAAATCATACAATGAGGAGACACGGAAAATAACAAATGCTAACTGAACACGAACACCGCACTCATTTGCAACAGTGCATGCGTTCATGCGCGGTCTCCACGTGATAAGCACAATAGAGACAAGCACGCCTAACTAACCATCGACAGACAAACATGTAACAGAGGACGCGAGCGCTTGCTTAACGGTACCTCACCGAACCTCCAGCAAGCGTTCGTAGCAGACAAGACAGACACACGAAAACAGGGACAAGCGAGAGATAGGATCCACAGCACTAGCGAAAGTGGCTAGCGCGATCCAGGAAGACAGAACAGAAGGATACACAGTACTAGCGCAGGATGCTAGTGTGATCCAGGTACAGAGTAGCAGAACAGAAGGATCCACAGCACTAGCGCAGGATGCTAGTGCGATCCAGGAAGGCAGAACAGAAGGATCCACAGCACTAGCGGAAAGTGGCTAGCGCGATCCAAGGAGACAGAACAGAAGGATCCCCAGCGCTAGCGCAAGATGCTAGTGTGATACAAGTGAGACAGATCAGAAGAGATAGCTGGTAGCAACCGCTGCACCAGCTATACTCCAAGAACAGAGATCAGAACGATTTCCTGTCGACCACCGCTGGGACAGGACAATCGCAACAGAACAAACAAAACAGATAAGCAATCCTAACTGCACTAGAGAAACCTGCCTAGCGCAGTTTCAGAAGTTTCTCTAAGCTGATCTTCAAACAAAGAGTAAGGCTGACACTCCTCCAGGAGTGTTCCACAGGAAGGAATCCTTATGACCAGCCAAGCATTGTGGGAAACACATAGTACTTATAGTACACGCCTCCAATGAATGTGGCCAGGCAATTTGCATGACAACGTATGCAAATTCCTCAGCAAGCACAAGCTGCAAAACTGACAGAAGCTCTTCTTTCCAGAGTCCTGCAGCATGCAAACCTAAACAATGGTCAAAAAGCTGCCTGCCTGCACAGGCAGCTGAGAAGATCATTACACAAACACCATAATAGTTCATGCATAGACAAATAGACAAAATGTTGTGGCATTCATTATAAAATTATATCTGTATCTTCTTATTTCTCTCCACACTGTGGAAGTAATTTCACATAACATTTCACATAAACAACCACATATTTACCTTTCTTGGGTTCAGCTGATGCCTTTTCTTGTTTCTTCTCTATTTTCTCTGAAATGGGAAATGTAATCATTGGAGCATGTCTGTGTTATTAATCACAAACACTTATCATCATAGGAGAGTTTAACCTCTTGAGGACCGTAGGCTTACACCCCCTAGTGACCAGGGTATTTTTTACAATTAGGGCCACTGCAGCTTTAAGGCCTTGCTGCAGGGTCGTGTAACTCAGCACATAAGTGACCCCCCCATTTCTGCCCACCAACATAGCTTTCTGTTGGTGGGCTCTAATCGCTCTGAGGATGCTTATTTTTTATATATATATATTTCTTTCTTTTTTTCTTACAATAAATATTACTATTTTTTCCCTATCTGCCCCTCCCTCCTCCCCCCCCCACCAGCCAATCACACTGATCGGCCAGCCATAGGCATCAGCCTATGATAGCAGATTGCTTCTGTGCTTCCAGAGGGGACAGGTGAGTCACACGCCTGTCCCCAGTACAGCGCTGCCTTAGATTGCAGTGCTGTAGAGTGTAAATAGACGGTGGTTTTACCTTCTATCAGTCTCCTAGGCTAGCGGCGCATCGGTGCGCACACTCTCCTGCAAATCCCAGCCCCAGGACTTGATGCCAATTGGCGTTAGGCGGTCCTGGGACTGCCGCTGCGTTCACGCCAGTTTCTTAAAGAGTTTGACAAAGCTCAAGTATCTCTGTAGGATATTTCAGCCTCTCAGTGCTCTATAGCAGGGCTTTCCATCCCTGTCCACAAGTTCTACCAACAGTGCATGTTTTGTGGAAAGTCACAGAAGTAGTTGATCAGCTCTGCTGAGGCACTAATTACCTCACCTGTGAATGTTTGTGGTTTTCTTTAAAACATGCACTGTTGGTGAGCCTTTGCCTCATGTATCCTTTAATGGACTAGTACATGTCAGGAGTTTAGGTTTAGAGAATGCATAATGTAGGCATTCAGAAAAAAACAAGTAAGGTTTTTACCTTTTGGAGGTTCTGATGGCACTTTTTCTTCCTTCTTTTCTGTTTTTTCTGTAATGTTAAATTAAAATATTGGAACGATTTCATACTTTTGATAACAATAACCACTTAACTACCACTTACTGAATGATTGTAGGGCACTGTCAAAAGTCCTTAACCAAAGCACCATATAAAAACAGTATACATTAAAGTGCATAAAAAAATCTTTATGCAGTTTTTACATTTTTAGAATTTAACAAAAGAAAACTCCTCTATCCTTGAAAAATTACAAACTTGTCCATGTTGAGTAAACTGTATAAGAGCTGTTATCAAAGGAAAGGTTTTTTTAATGACACCATTGAAGTGTACCGTATTTTTTGGAATATAAAATGCTCTGGAATATAAGACGCACCTAGGTTTAGAGAGCAAAACTCATAGAAAAAAAATATATTTATTTACTAAACCTGGTGCGTCCATGTTCTAGGAGCATCTTGTACATGTTCTCCCTTATTGTCCTCCAATGTTCACTATGTGTCCCCTCCTGTCTTCCTGTGTTTGTCCATGTGTTCCCTCCTGCCCCGTGCGGTCCTCCTGACCCCATGTGTCCCCTCCTGTCCTGTCCCCTCCTGCCCCCCCGTGAGGTCCTCCAGTCCCCCTGTGTCCACTTCTGTCCTACTGTTTGTGTGTCTGTGTTCCCTCCTGCCCCCCCCCTGTGTGTGTCTGTGTCCCCTTCAGCCCATCTGTGTGGTCCTACAGTCCCTGTGTCCCCTCCTGTGGTGTCTGTATCCCCTCCTGCTCCCCTGTGTGTGTGTCCATGTCCCCTTCAGTCCCCATGTTGTCCTCCAGTCCCCTCTCCCTTCCTGTCTTCCTCTCTGTGTCCCCTCCAGCCCCCTCCCCCCGCATGTCTCCACTCCCCCGAGTAACAATAAGGGCAGAGCGACTCACCTCCCTATTGATTCCAGAGCTGTGTGGCCCTCACTGCCTCCAGCATGTCAGCGCTACCCCTGTAAAAGAATAGTTAGCGTCAGAGAGGCTTAATTTCCTCCAGCGGCAGCAATCTGCAGACATCTTGCATACACCACGGCTTTCCCTAGTGACGGCTCCTATTATTGACTCGTCAACAAGAGCCATCACTAGGGGAAGCCGTGCGGTACGTGAGATGTCTGCAGATCGCCGCTGCTGGAGGAAGGTGAGCCGCTCTGCTGCTAACTATTCTTTAACAGAGGTAATGCTGACATGCTGGAAGCAGTGAGGACCACACAGCTCTGGAATTAATAAGGAGGTAAGTCGCTCTGCAATTATTGTTACTCGGGGGAGCGGAGACATGCGGGGATCAGGCGGACCACAAATCAGGGGGACAAGGCAGGGAGTCCCTCATGTAGGGGCGGGTCTGCGGTTCGTATTGGTAGGCGTTTTTAAGTCGGGCATTCCCTGTCTTTGGAATATAAGATGCATGGACTTTTTCACCCCATTTTTGGGGGAGAAAAAGTCTGTCTTATATTCTGAAAAATACAGTAGTTGTAATTACATTTAAACCTTTGTACTAATGGTACATGCATGCCACAATACTCTTGTCACTCTTGAGTAAGTGAAGGGGGCAGGTTCTGCCATAAGTCTCTTTCAGGATCTACTGACAACACTTGAATGATTAACTAAAATGGACAGCGGCACTCTGCATAGGGATGGAGGCTTTATTGCTATGAACCATGTGGGCTTGTGTTGCTCTGAATTGTCTGAATACCCACAGGGGCTAGGGGTTAAAAGTACTTGGGAGTGGGGTACCACAAACATGATTATTTTTTTTAAAGTGTAATGTCCTATTCTATTTCAAATGTTTTACCATTATACTGAATAAATATTATTATCAGTTTTTTGCACATTTATAGATAATATTTTATGCAATATAAAATAATGAAATTATTACTTTTTCATAGACTTAAATAAGATTTGATAGTAAAAAGTGAAATAAATCCAGAAATTTGATTGTAAAGTTGAAATGAATGTCACTGTGATTAATACATTATGCCTAACACAACAAACAACAATTACAACAACTTCACTGCATTTCAAACCAGGGACCCAGCGCTGCAAGGTGAGAGTGCTAACCACTTGGTTACCACCTGTTTTCATTCAATTTAATATAAAAATCATTACAACTTTACAGTACCTTTCCTTAGTTCTTTGAGCTCTTCCTGTTTTTTCACTGGGATTTCTGTGAAACATATGGGAAATAGTAAATTTTATTTTACAGCTACTATAGGCCTACAATTCAGTGCAAGAGAAAGTGTCATTGTACCAATTACTATGTAGTTCTTTATGTTTCTTTTTCTCAGGCCTATCAAAATAATTCGGCACAAATTATGAGAGTATTTACCTTTTTGGAGTTTTTCTTCTTTTATCTCTGCTCTCTCTGAAAAGCAAAATTAAAACTGTTTGAACATATCTACATTACTAATTCAAATAGTATTTTAAGGCACTTTTGCCATGGAAGGATGTATATTAATCCATATACTGTATATATCAACCTGGATAGGCTGATTTTTTGACAACCAAATTTGGGTGTAAAGCGTGGGGGTTTGGCCTATTCACAGGTGATATACAATGGTCAACATATGTGCGCAGGCCCGCAGGTGACGTGTGTTGCAGCCTGTTGCAGAAGGTATACCTGCATGTCCTCACTTCAGCTTGTATCCTCCAATGTCTCAAGCAGTTTCTGAACTCACACCTAGAGCTCTTGGCTCACTGCAGTCACATGATATTGAGCTTGAAGCTCAAGCATCCAGTTCAGAACCTGCACAGGGTACTAGATGCAAGCCTGAGCAGGAACAGGTAGCTATACTCTCTGGAGCATGATCCAATGCACACCCTGCACTTGCCTGCATGCTCCAATACATTCTATATTCTATGCTTTGGGGCTATGGCAGCACATTGGGGAGTCAGCCTATCGGTGGGTCATAACTAGTGAGGGGTGATGGGGTGAGGGAATGAGTGAGAGGAGTTATATATATATATATATATATATATATATATATATATATATATATATATATATATATATATATATATATATATATATATACACACGGTAGGTCATTTCAATGCGGTTGCAATTGATGGCTAACGCACTTAGATAGCTCTTTATTAACCTCGGCCCCACAACTATAGCTATTAATTGTGTGTAAACTTCTATTGTTTTTACCTTTCTTGGGCTCTGTGGGAACTTTTTCTCCTTTTTTCTCTAGCTTCTCTGCAATATTAAATGAAAAAATATTGGAGCATTATGGTTTACAGCAACACTTCATCTAGTAACTCAAAAAAATAAAATATTAGTAGAGATTGTTGTAACTAAAAAGATTATATATATATATATATATATATATATATATATATATATATATATATATATATATATATATATATATATATACATACACACACACACACAGTGCTGCCCATAATTATTCATACCCCTGGCAATGACTTGACTTAAAGTCAAGGTTACTTCTATTTCTTGACGGGAAATTATATAGGTGTCTCCCAAAAGATAATAAGATGATGTTCAAAAGGCACTATTGTGGGATAAAAACATTTCTCAGCTTTTATTTACATTTTAGCTAAAAGCACTGTATATACTGTATATACAGATTACAATAGATGATCAACAGCCACGGTTGCTGTACAGCCTGGACTACAGGACTACGTACTATCAGCACGTGGATCACAGAACACCAATTTATATGGACTTTTTAGCACTGAATATGGGACTCACGGGATGCAGCGGGATCTATAGACACCTCTATGCCAGTGTCAAAAACCTGAGCGGTTCTTGCCTTTTTCATGATTGCTAACTCAGTAAAGGACCAGCCTTTAAAGCGTTGCTATCATATAAATCCGGCATAGCGGGGTCTGAACCCTCTATAACAGTAATTATAGATTGAGGGTATACCTTGAAATGAATCAGAGCACTCAGTATATGATTTTATATAAAAAATGGTATTTGCTTATCGTACAGCAGATATACAAAATAAGAACAGTTCCAAGTATTGTTTCCTTCTAACAGTAGTCCATCTCATCATGGCCTTTATAGCCAAGCGATCATCAATCTTCTAAGTACATTCAAAAAAGAATATAACAGTTGTGTTATGTAGGATAAGATCAAAAGTAGTCTCATCTGTATCAATAGCTGTGTATCTAGTAGCTGTGTAAAACTTGTAGTAATCTTCTTGAAGAAATAGCATAAAAAATAGCTTCTAAAAAAACTTCTTGCTAACATCTTAACAGAACTTAATGCTGAAAATTAATAAAGTAAATCACGAGAATATTAAGCATATTACCCCTTCTCTGTCACCTCTTCAGCATCTAGAACCACGTGTGGGAAGGTAGCTTCTGCCTCGTGTGTCTTCTCAGGAGATTGGCAGGCTAGTGCAAATTATGAGCTTTCAGCTCCTACTTTTATAATGATTAGCTGCCTAATTTGAAATTTCCCTAAATCCCAGGTTCTGATTGGCTGAGACTTCTGAGCATCAAAAGCTATCTTTGTTTTGAATACTGTATATAGTTGACATTTAACATAACCATAACATTTTTGTTTATAAACTCCTTATTACCTTAACTTGTGAGAATTAACATCATTTGGAGTGTTTGACATTTTGACATTCGATTAATAGGTCATATTTAACGCAGTTAATTAAAAGTGGACGTCACCAGCCATCTTGTCTGCTGGTTGACTTATTTGCCCCAGACATTGGGACTTTCAAACATTAAACAACGCATTTCCGATAATGTGTCCTGCTAATTAGTTTGGAATGTGCCTGTCCTTTTCCAAAAATAAAACTGGTCATTTTGACCAAGTAAAAAGTCTACAGCATTTTAGATGCTTATTGAGGTACACAGGGCTTCCCCCAATATACTTAAATATAAAGCTTATTATATAATGCTTCTTAAAATAATTAAACATATAAGATATAATTGCACATTAAAACTTAATATACCTTATATATATTTGTCTTTCTTATGAAGAATGCATTTAATAATGTTCACCGGTAGATGTCATCACTAAATCATTTTTTACTAATTGGGAAAACCCCTTATATTGTTTTATATTTTATGAGGCCTTTTCCCAAACCATAGCATATGTTATCAGCTATCAATGTTCAAACCTATTGCAATGTTTATACTTTTCATATTTTGACTTTCTCTGGCTACATGTAAACATTCTTCTAGCTTACAAGTTAAAATAATCTTATAAAAGTTTGACTTTCTCTAACTATCACTGACAGAATCCAACATTAAATGTAATTCAAAGTAATAGATTCTATTATATGTAATTATAGGTTTTCACAATAATTATTTCTTTCTTTGGAAGGACTGTATTGATTGTTAATATTTAGATTAATAATATTTATATGTAATAATTGAACAAATGTATATATATGATTGCTGCAGTAATGTGAATGTTAAACTTGTTTCTTTTCAGTCTTCACACAGTACACTTATCTACAACCTTGACATTTGAAAGTTGCTTCTAACATAAACAAAAATGTTTTAGCTTCTGTAACTAAAATAATCTTATAAGCTTCACAGCCTGGAATATGCTGAGATGTCACAGAGCAATATTTTAAAAAAGTAACCCAACTTTACAGTTTACAATGAAATTTTGCATAGACCATTAAAACTTAAAATATACACATATGACAGCTCTTCCTGCATAAATAAACCGCTAGCATTCTGACACCAGGAGCATCACGGAACTGGTAGAGTATACAGATGATCTGGCTGTGACTTTGCTTGCATCATCTGTGCTTTCATGCTGCTCTAAGCTTTGAAGTCGCTCTCTGCTTTGCTTTACTGTTTATCTGGCTACTGCGGACGTATGTCATTTCCCATCTGCTGCCACGCTTCGTGCTGATGATATTATCTTAGGAACTGTGATCTTTGAGAACTGATTATCTGTTTCTGGTGGATTCATGACGGATGATACTCCTGCACACTGCAGTTGATATATGGACTTGTATATTTTGAATTCAAAAAGTTTTTATTGGAATAAGAAGTGTTGCATAGATATACAAGTACAAAGGGCTATTTTGTGCAAAGTGAAATATATCACAAGTATACAGATACACATTCTGAAAATTATAATCACATCATAAGTGCAAAAGTAAAAAACAAAAGGGCAAAGTGCTATTAATCAAGAACAACCGCATATTATACATCTTCTAAATTCCAATATTTTAACCCCCCCCCCCATCCCAACCTCGCCCCCCTCCCCTTCCCCCGGTGTTCCCCTTCGGTGGGTCACAGGCGAACATTTATTAGGTATTATAATAACTGAGTAGACTATCTGCAGCAGTCAGTATTTACGAACAGGTCTCCCTACCAGCTGATGAGCTCATTTATCATCCAAAATTTAAGGTAGTTGGAGTTCATCCAAATCTGGGCAACGCATTCCCCCACTTCCCCAGAACTCCTTTTCTCCTTTAAGACCTTAACATTTCTTTGCCCTCCTCTGATTCCAGATATATATGCCACATTAACCATGAGTTAGCATGTGATAATTGTCTGTTGTGTGTTTCTTGAACCAATTGTTACATGTGTTCAATATATTGCATCTCTCTGTGCCAATCCGCAATAGATGGGATCTTGGTAGTTTTCCAAAATTTAGGAATCGTAAGACGAGCTGCTGATAAGAAATGTCTTAATATGGATTTTTTAAACTTACGGATCGGCATAGGGAGCATTAGCAGCAGCAGTGTTTGGGGAGAATTGTCAATGTCTATATTTAGACAATCTCTAATAATTTTACATATATTAGTCCAAAACTGTTGCAATTTAGAACAAGAATACCAAACGTGTACCATTGTTCCCTCCTCCTGAAGGCATCTCCAGCACAATGAGGATTCTTCTGGATATATTTTGTGTAAGACCACAGGAACTTTATACCATCTAGACAAAATTTTAAATGCGTTTTCCTTCCCTCTATTTGAAATGGATGAAATGTTGGCAAAAATACAAGCTTTCTCCCATTCTTTATCTGTGAAATTCATGTCTATTTCAGTATGCCATTTGGTGATATATGCTGGCAAGGAATCATATGTCATATCCCTCAACATGTTATAGTAAATTGAAATTGCTTTTTTTTCAGGAGGGGTAGAGAAGAGTTGTTTCTCCACCTCAGTAAGTTCTCTATTCAAATATCCACCTTTCAGACATTGTCTAAGAAAATGTACCAGCTGGAGGTACTCAAACTGTGGGATAGTAGATATATTTCCTCTAGATTGTAGCTCTTGCCTAGTTGGTGTCAAATTTTCAGGCATTAAGTCCCTTAATGTTAGCTGATCACCCATAGCTGTCCGAATCACGTATGAAGAGCCAAAACCGGGGGGAAAGACAATATTATTCCAAATAGGTGTTAGAGGTCCAAAATATGAGGAAACTCTATGTTGTCTTAGTAATCTATCCCATAGTTGAAGAGTCAATTTAGTACTATTTGGCCATTTCCTAGATAACAATCTTCTATCAGAAGGATAGACCCAAAGAGATGATTTGAGACCCATATCTGATAACCTATTTTCTATCTGCACCCATTGACGAGTTCCCAGTGCCCAATCCCTAATTCTCGTTAAATGTGTGGCTAATTGATAGAATTTAGGTTTTGGAAGGGCTAGACCGCCTGCCTCTTTCGCTCTATAAAGGATATTCTTGGCTAATCTATGATGTTTACCACCCCAAATATAGTTAAGCCATAAAGAAGTGATTTTACGGAAAAAAGATGCAGGAATATAGATAGGCAATGTCTGGAGGGGGTAAAGCAATCTGGGCATCAAGTTCATTTTTATGATATTGATACGTCCAGACCAAGAATGCAACACAGCCTTCCATCGTTGCAGATCCTCCTGGAATCTAGTCAATAAAGAGAGAAAATTTTCCTTAAAAAGAAAAGCAGGATCTTTTGTGATTTTTAGGCCTAAATAAGTGATTTGATCATCTCTCCATGAAAAGGGGAAAGCTTCTCTCAGGGTGTTATATAAACTAGGAGATAGTGTTAAATTTAGTGCTTCACATTTTGAGGTGTTAATCTTAAAATTGCTAAGATCCCCAAAAACTTGTATAGTTTTAATGAAATTCGGGAGGGAGATCATTGGATTTGTAATATACAGTAGTAAATCATCAGCAAAGATGGAAAGCCTATATTGATCTCGACCTACAGAGACACCATGTACATCTAAATTATTTCTGAGAGCTATTGCCAAGTGTTCCATAGATACTATATATAATAGGGGAGAAAGCGGGCAACCCTGGCGGGTTCCATTATTAATACATATGGTATCTGAAAGGTGACCATTTATTTTTAACTTAGCTGTGGGTTTGTCATAAAGGGCGAAGATTTGATCAAAAAATCTAGAACCAGGTGGAAAACCAAGTTGAGTCAGAGAGGCCTTCAAGAAATTCCAAGAAAGCCTATCAAAGGCCTTCTCTGCATCAAGTGATAGAAGGAGAGCGGGTGTTTTAGCTGATTGCAAATAATTAGAAAGGAGAAGTGTTTTTATGGTGTTGTCTCTAGGTTCTCGCCCGGGGACAAAACCAACCTGATCTGGATGTATAATGTCAGGAATAATAGGTAATAATCGATTGGCTAATATTTTGGAGTACATTTTTAAATCAACATTAATGAGAGAAATTGGTCGATAGTTGGAACTATGAAGGGGGTCCTTGCCTGGTTTCGGGATGATTGAGATATGGGCTTCCTTCGCTTCTGCAGGGAGACTAGTGCCCATACCTACCTCATTAAAAGCTGATGTAAATAATGGGGCTAATTGACCCTTAAATTGTTTGAAATACTCAGAGGAGAACCCATCAGGGCCCGCCGCTTTTCCTGGTTTGAGTGAAGTAACTGCTAAAAAGAATTCATCTTCCATAATGGGTTCATTTAGTGTCTCTATTTGCATTTTGGACAATGCTGGGAGTTTATTATGAGCCATAAAATTTTCTAAGTGTCCTGGGGAGGGGTTAGAAACGTGCAAGTTATAAAGTGAATTATAATATGTATGAAACACTCTGGCAATTTCCTCTGATGAATGTACCTTACGTTTTTGTGCATTAAAGATAGTTGGTATATATGTGGAAGCTCTCTTTTGTCTCAAGGAAAAAGCCAACATACGTCCACATTTATTAGCATGCTCATAAAGCTTCCCTCTGTACCTCTGCAAATTATATAATCTAGATTGTTCTAGAATCTTTTTAAGGGAGTCACGAGTCTCTTGTAACTTCCCAAAGGTCTGATCCGAAATTACAGTTTTATGTAGCTGTTCAAGCCGTTGTAATTCTGATAAGAGAGAGATGATTTTTGATGCTCTTTCTTTTTTTCGTTGGGAGCCTAATTGAATTAAAACCCCTCTCATCACGCATTTATGAGCATACCACTGAGACACTGCAGAAACTTCCTCCCCTTGGACATTTGTCGCAATATAGTCCTGTAATGCCTGTGCCAAGCGAGCTCTACATTCCTGATCCTGTAACAGAACCGTATTCAGTTTCCAGTTAAATTGAGTGGGTTTAACTCCCGGGATTTTAAATTTTAAGAAAACTGGAGAATGATCGGACCATAATTGTGAACCAATATGTGAGGAAATCTTCCATGAAAGCATATTGTGTGAGATTAGAAATAGGTCTATTCTACTGTAACTTTCGTGAGGTTTGGAGAAAAATGTGTAGTCTTTAGTTTTTGGATTAGCAATCCTCCAAACGTCTACAAGCTGGAGTTCAAAGAGTAGTTTTTTTAGGGGGCGGAGTTTTTTATTAGAGATAGAGGATACCCCTCTGGAAGTATCCAATAGTGGATCTAAGGTCAAATTGATGTCCCCTCCAATAATTACCCTCCCTTCTTTATATTCATCTAATTGTAGGAGAATAGAATTAAGAGCTTTAGTTTGATCTAGGTTGGGTAAATAAATGCTAGCGATAGTGAAAAGAACTCCTGAGAGTACTACTTTAATGAATATGAATCTCCCATTCTTATCTATCTTACTATCTTTTAATTCAAATTGACAAGTTCTATGGAAGGCGATTGCTACACCTCGGGATTTACCCCCTTCATAATCACTGCTAATCCAATGAGGATAGTACCTATTATGTGACATAACTGGTGTTTTCCCTTTCATGAAGTGTGTCTCCTGTAATAAAATAATTTTAGCCCGTTCCTTATGACAACGATAAAGAATGTGAGCTCGCTTAGTAGGTTCATTGAGGCCATTTACATTTAAAGAACATATTTTAGTTGCCATTGTATGTAGAAAATACAAGCCTACAGTTAGCTGATTTTGTGAACCACCGAAGAAAGAAAAAGTTCCCCCCCTTCCCACCCCCCCTAGACAACCTTCCAGCTGTCCTGTACCCTCCCCTAGATGGTCTTAGCCCCTTAACACCTAGGGACTTTTGTGGTGGTGGCATAAAGCCACAGCAGTCTATTCCTGAACCTTCAGACTGCATCTTAGTATGTGGGGAAAGAAGCCCGGCAACGCCCCTGCTCCCCCAGTATCTCCCCGCCTCCCCCCTGGATATAACATATTACAGATAACACGTAACAGACAAAACTAACTTCAATTGACTATGATAAGGCATTATATAACTGCAATATATTTGCTCATTAACCTCTTCAAGAAATATTATACCTAAAAAGAAGAAATTAGAGTAAACATAATAAAATATCTAATAAAATATCTCTAGTGTCTGTAATCTTCTAGATGCGTTTATCAAAGGTAACACAATATGGCTCCTCTATCCATAACTTAAAACAAACCGGCAGAAAGAGCTATTCCACTGTCCCTGAGAAGCAAAGTAACACTGTTAATTTTCTATGGCAGTATATTTAAGCAAGTGTCCATAAATGCCTTACTGCAGTCAGGATCTCTTATAATCATAGGAATATATATCAACACTAACAAAAGTGCTTGTGCACATTAAACATAGAAGTGAAGATCTCTGAGGATAAGAAGATCAATGAACAAGCAAGGTAACGTGCTAAAGTTCCTTCATACAGTGGAGAGTGATAGCAATGAACAGTTAAGTCTAACCAGTACTGCAACTAGCAAGGAAAAGATAAGACAGAACTTGAATAGTGTTGAGGGGGAGTTCAGTCATCTCCTGAAGCCTGCCTTTGTCTGCGCCTGGTATCAGATGCTCTGGCTTTTTGCCATCTCTCTTTCTGAGGGAGAGGAGTAACTTCTTCTATTGAGGGCCAGTCCGGCAGTTTAATTACATTGCAGGATAAAAATTCTTGTATCTTCGGAAGATCCTGCGGGCTTTGAAAGATGATAGATTTCCCATCCAGCTTTATTAATAAACGAAAGGGGAATCCCCAAGAATAAACAGCTTCTGCGGCTTTCACTGCCTCCAAGAGTGGTTTAGTAGCTCGTCTTAGCTGCAGGGTATATCTGGATAGATCTGGAAAGAATAAAAGTGTAGCCCCATCAAAGTTTACTGAGCCTTTTTCCCTGGCAGCCGCCATAATTTCCTCTTTGACAGTGTAGGAATGCAGCCTGCAGATAACGTCTCTAGGGAGGTTGTTGCGTATCTGACCGAAGGCCCTGTGTGCTCTGTCTATGACTACTTCAAAGTCCTCTTCCCTCCCCAATAAAAGCTTAAAGATACCTTGTAAGGATGGCAGTAAATCTTCCTGCTTTGTAGCCTCAGGGAGCCCTCTAATACGCACATTATTACGACGACCCCTGTTTTCTAGGTCATCCATCTTTAAGACATGCTCCAAGAGGGCCTGGTCTTGTGCCTGTGATTTTTCAATGAGCTTCTCCACTTTCTTCTCTAGAGCTTCTTGGTTTTTCTCCAGGATATCTACTCTTCCTCCCACATCTTGCAAATCAGCTCTCACCTCCTCAATGTCTCTCTTGTAAGCCGTTTCGATGCGTAGTGCAAAGGCCTCAAAGTCACGCTTTGATGGGATAGAACGCAGCAATGCTTTAATGTCCAATTCCTCCTCCTCACAGTCATCCTCCCCCTCTGAGACTTCAGGCGAGCCCTCTGGAGTGATTTGTGACCGGTTGCCCTCACGAGGAGAATGATCCCTCTGAGTTTTAAACACCTCCGAACGAGATGGAGTGTTTGATGCTGCGTCATCAATTTTCCTGCCGGATCGAGGCCCTGTGCAGCGAAAGTAAGTGCCGATCTCTGCACCGGAGGCTCTCCCTGCATTCTTTGCCTTCTTCTCCTTGCCCATAACTCACAGAGTTGTCTGTCAGGTGCAGTTTCAAATGCTGGGGAATCAGCGGGGAGACACTCGGGACAGAGCACTTCTCAGACACGTCCTGCAGCAGCCATTGCCAAGCCACGCCCCCGACTTGTATATTTTGATAATCACCTAATACATAATCTTTATCCCTGCATGCATGTGATGTGTGAGTGGTGAGCATTGCATATATATGTGAGTTAGCCGGGTACCCTGTGGGTTAACTTTTTAACATTTAAATATTTAATAAACTTTGCATTTTTTTATTATTACTATAGTCTGGCCACTTCGGGTTCTGACCTGTCAAAACTAGAAGTGGCTGTCTCCCTGACGAAAATGTGTGAAATGAATGAATTCTTGGTGGCTCAGATCTTCTCCCCTGGCTCTGGCTTCTCCCCCTGCCCCCTCCTATTGAGGCCTGGCTGCCAGGGACACATGCAGCGCAATATCTACAGATATAGTCGGGTACAGTCCTTTATATAGTGAAGGGCCAAAACACAGTCCTTTTTACCGGGTGATCCACCTCACCCACTTCAACAGTTGCTGCTTTAGAAAAGGACTTATTAAAAAAAAAGAGCTGAGATGCAATCTGGTAGTACAAAAAATATTTAAATAAGTTTATTGACAAATCTAGCAAAAAAAAAATAAATATTAAAAAAAGTTCTTCAAATTCACTTCCTTGACTCTTCATTTGAATAATCTTTTTTTAAGATTTTTTGCTATATGTGTCAATAAAGTTATTTAAAAGATTTTTTTGTACTACAAGATTGCATCTCAGCTCTTTTTTCATAAGTCCTATTCTAAAGCAACAACACACACAGTGCAGCCAGAGTCATTTGTCGCAGCAGGAAAGCAGGGATTTCTGCTGTTCGTTCCTGCAGAGTAGGTGCTGGCAGAAGCGATGTCTGCAGCATTCCTGCTCTGTTTCCCTGCTGCGATGAATAACTGGCTGCACTGCGTGTGTCCCCGGGTACCAGAAGCCAATAGGAGGGAGAGGAGACAGAGCCAGGGGACAGGAATGGTGGACTAGCCACCAGGTATTCATTAATTTCGCATATCGGCTGCAGCGAGATGGACACTTCTAGTTTTGACTAGTGTTGGGCGAACATCTAGATGTTCGGGTTCGGGCCGAACAGGCCGAACATGGCCGCGATGTTCGGGTGTTCGACCCGAACTCCGAACATAATGGAAGTCAATGGGGACCCGAACTTTTGTGGTTTGTAAAGCCTCCTTACATGCTACATACCCCAAATGTACAGGGTATGTGCACCTTGGGAGTGGGTACAAGAGGAAATTTTTTTTTAGCAAAAAGAGCTTATAGTTTTTGAGAAAATCGATTTTAAAGTTTCAAAGGGAAAACTGTCTTTTAAATGCGGGAAATGTCTGTTTTCTTTGCACAGGTAACATGCTTTTTGTCGGCATGCAGTCATAAATGTAATACATATAAGAGGTTCCAGGAAAAGGGACCGGTAATGCTAATCCAGCAGCAGCACACGTGATGGAACAGGAGGAGGGTGGCGCAGGAGGAGAAGGCCACGCTTTGAGACACAACAACCCAGGCCTTGCATGAGGACAAGAAGCGTGCGGATAGCATGCTTTGTACCACCATGCAGTCATAAATGTAATAAAGATAAGTGGTTCAATAAACAGGGACCACGCGGCAACGCTAACCCAGCAGCAGCACACGTGATGGAACAGGAGGAGGCGCAGGAGGAGAAGGCCACGCTTTGTGAGACACAACAACCCAGGCCTTGCATGAGGACAAAAAGCGTGCGGATAGCATGCTTTGTACCGCCATGTAGTCATAAATGTAATAAAGATAAGAGGTTCAATAAACAGGGACCACGCGGCAACGCTAACCCAGCAGCAGCAGCAGCAGCAGCACACGTGATGGAACAGGAGGAGGCGCAGGAGGAGAAGGCCACGCTTTGTGAGACACAACAACCCAGGCCTTGCATGAGGACAAAAAGCGTGCGGATAGCATGCTTTGTACCGCCATGTAGTCATAAATGTAATAAAGATAAGAGGTTCAATAAACAGGGACCACGCGGCAACGCTAACCCAGCAGCAGCAGCAGCAGCAGCACACGTGATGGAACAGGAGGAGGCGCAGGAGGAGAAGGCCACGCTTTGTGAGACACAACAACCCAGGCCTTGCATGAGGACAAAAAGCGTGCGGATAGCATGCTTTGTACCGCCATGTAGTCATAAATGTAATAAAGATAAGAGGTTCCATAAACAGGGACCGGCAACGGTAACCCAGCAGCAGCAGCAGCAGCAGCAGCACACGTGATGGAACAGGAGGAGGCGCAGGAGGAGAAGGCCACGCTTTGTGAGACACAACAACCCAGGCCTTGCATGAGGACAAAAAGCGTGCGGATATAGCAGCAATGCTTTTTGCCGCCATGCAGTCATAAATGTAATACAGATGAGAGGTTCAATAAACAGGGACCGGAAACGCTAAACCATCCCAGATGTTCATCGGTCATGTTACTTGGTTGGGGTCCAGGAGTGTTGCGTAGTCGTTTCCAATCCAGGATTGATTCATTTTAATTTGAGTCAGACGGTCTGCATTTTCTGTGGAGAGGCGGATACACCGATCTGTGATGATGCCTCCGGCAGCACTGAAACAGCGTTCCGACATAACGCTGGCTGCCGGGCAAGCCAGCACCTCTATTGCGTACATTGCCAGTTCGTGCCAGGTGTCTAGCTTCATGCCCGGTTTCAGGTCCAGCGGTGCCAGCCACAAATCCGTCTGTTCCTTTATTCCCCTCCAAATTTCCTCCCCTGTGTGCTGCTTATCCCCAAGGCAGATCAGCTTCAGCAACGCTTGCTGACGCATGCCAACAGCTGTGCTGCACTGCTTCCACGATCCTACTGCTGCTGGTGCTGGGTTAGCATTTCCGGATGAGGTACAGCTTTGAGATGCGTTGGAGGAGAAGGAGTCAGAGAGGTAGGTGCTGCTGTTGTTATCCAGCTGTTTGCGGCGTGGGCAACACCCGCGCCGTAGCAGGTGAGGAATCGCTGCCAGGCTCCACAAGGTTCACCCAGTGCGCGGTAAGGGAGATGTATCGACCCTGGCCGAACGCACTCGTCCAGGTGTCAGTGGTGAGGTGAACCTTGCAGGCAACGGCATTCTTCAAGCTTCGGGTTATTTAGCTGACCACGTGCTCATGCAACTCAGGCACTGCAGAGCGCGCAAAGTGGTAGCGGCTGGGAACCACGTAACGTGGGATGGCCACTGACATCATGCCCTTGAAGCTGTTTGTCTCCACCACTCGATATGGCAGCATTTCGCAGGCCAGAAGCTTGGCTATGCTGGCTGGCTGTTACTGCCACGGCCTGGGGGTCATTTGCTGGCAATTTCCTCTTGTGCTCAAACATCTCAGAGACAGACAACTCAACCGTAGCGCTGCACACCGAAGGGCTGTTGGTTGTTGTGTTTGATGAACACTGGGAGACCTCAAGAGCACTAGTCCGGAAAGTGACAGTGTCAGCATCGTCTGATGTTTGTGAATGTTGTGAACCACGCAATGGCTGGGCTACTGCTGCTGCTGAGGCGGGTCTGGTGGTGAGTCTGGTGAACCCAAGGGAGGCAGTGTTGCTGGTGGTACCCTGTCCTGCCGCGTTTGCCCACAGAGTGGGATGTTTGGATAGAATGTGGCGGCTCATGCTGGTGGTGGAGAGGTTGTTAATACTTTTCCCCCTGCTCAGGCGGGTCTTGCACACCTTGCAAATCGCCATGGTAACATCCTCAGTGCAGTCTTCAAAGAAAGCCCAGACTTTAACTGGCTGAGGACTCGGACCTCGTGCGTGATGTGCTGGTGCTGCTTAACCCACTGCTGGACGCTTGAGAGGTCATCCAAGTAATTATCTGGTCCTGTTCTTTTGGATCTGTGAGGGTTGTTGTCCTGGACAACATGGGCAGTATTGAGTGGGTTTTCTTGGGTGCTCCCCTGTGGCCTGTACGTGAACCGTCAGGGGAAACACCTCTTCCCTTGCCCCTCCCTCTTTCACCGGATTTCTTCCTCATTTCACTTATCCTTAAAGTACACGCTGACTGGCAGCAGTACAGTGGCAGTACAGAAATGCTATACAGTGGTGGGTGAGCGGTGTACCACTATTGTCAGCAGTGACACAGAGCACAATGCTATACAGTGGCGGGTGAGCGGTGTACTACTGTTCCCAGCAGACACAGAGTGGAAGTAAACACAATGCTATATAGTGTGGCTGAGCCGTGTACACAGAGTGGCATTAAACACAATGCTATATAGTCTGCTATATAGTCACCCCGAACAGGGTGATGTTCTGCAGAACCCGAACAGTGGCAAACACTGTTCGCCCAACACTACTGGGAGGGAACGCAGATTTTAGTACCTAAACACACGATACAACATGTTTTCCGGGGTCGGACTCTGAGGCACATACAGATGGTCCCGATCATCATCCTCATCATACAACTCTTCTCCTGAGTCTGACCCACCCACCACCTCTGCCACCCCAACATCCCCAGACACAGACCCCTCATCGTCCTCAACATTAACTTGGGATGCTGGCCTGAGCCAGACCTCCTCCTCCACATCAGGCCCCATCATCTCCTCAATGGCAGCCCTCATTAATCGCTCTGGCGACGGACTGATGGACACAACGTTCTCCTCCGGGGAGGGCTGCTGCTGACCACTGGCTGCTGGGGTGGATGTTATAGCTTGCGTGGGGCGTTGGCTGTTGCTGTTGTTGGGAGTGCTGCTCACAGCGGAGGTCTCTGGGGAACTCATGTTGAGCTCATATAGTGGTTGACGGTGAGTGGAGTATTACTGATCCCAGCAATATACACACTGACTGGCAGAGTACGCAATGCTATATAGTGTGGCTGAGCGGTGTACACAGAGTGGCAGTAAACACAATGCTATATAGTCTGGCTGAGCGAGCGGTGTACTACTGTTCCCAGCAGAATCAGAGTGGCAGTAAACAATGGTATATAGTCTGGCTGAGCGGTGTACACAGAGTGTCAGTAAACAATGGTATATAGTCTGGCTGAGCGGTGTACACAGAGTGTCAGTAAACAATGGTATATAGTCTGGCTGAGCGGTGTACACAGAGTGTCAGTAAACAATGGTATATAGTCTGGCTGAGCGGTGTACACAGAGTGGCAGTAAACACAATGCTATATACTCTGGCTGAGCGAGCGGTGTACTACTGTTCCCAGCAGACACAGAACAGTAAACAGAATGCTATATAGTG
Source organism: Hyperolius riggenbachi (assembly GCF_040937935.1). Lineage (NCBI taxonomy): Eukaryota > Metazoa > Chordata > Amphibia > Anura > Hyperoliidae > Hyperolius > Hyperolius riggenbachi. Next base: position 290,991,635 of record NC_090649.1, read on the forward strand.
TGGCTGAGCGAGCGGTGTACCACTATTCCCAGCAGACACAGAACAGTAAACAGAATGCTATATAGTGTGGCTGAGCGAGCGGTGTACCACTATTCCCAGCAGACACAGAACAGTAAACAGAATGCTATATAGTGTGGCTGAGCGAGCGGTGTACCACTATTCCCAGCAGACACAGAACAGTGAACAGAATGCTATATAGTGTGGCTGAGCGAGCGGTGTACCACTATTCCCAGCAGACACAGAACAGTGAACAGAATGCTATATAGTGTGGCTGAGCGAGCGGTGTACCACTATTCCCAGCAGACACAGAACAGTGAACAGAATGCTATATAGTGTGGATGAGCGAGCGGTGTACCACTATTCCCAGCAGACACAGAACAGTAAACAGAATGCTATATAGTGTGGCTGAGCGAGCGGTGTACCACTATTCCCAGCAGACACAGAACAGTGAACAGAATGCTATATAGTGTGGCTGAGCGAGCGGTGTACCACTATTCCCAGCAGACACAGAGTGGCAGTAAACAGAATGCTATATAGTGTGGCTGAGCGAGGTACACAGAGTGGCAGTAAACAGAATGCTATATAGTGTGGCTGAGCAAGCGGTGTACTACTATTCCCAGCAGACACAGAGTGGCAGTAAACAGAATGCTATATAGTGTGGCTGAGCGAGGTACACAGAGTGGCAGTAAACAGAATGCTATATAGTGTGGCTGAGCAAGCGGTGTACTACTGTTCCCAGCAGTGACACAATGACAGGGGGGACCCTGGCTAGCGTGGCTGGAGCGCGAACTACCCTGCCTGCCTACCCAAAGCTAAACCCACAGACAAATGGCGGAGATATGACGTGGTTCGGGTATTTATTTACCCGAACCACGTGACAGTTCGGCCAATCAGAGCGCGTTCGGGTCCGAACCACGTGACCCGTTCGGCCAATCACAGCGCTAGCCGAACGTTCGGGGAACGTTCGGCCATGCGCTCTTAGTTCGGCCATATGGCCGAACGGTTTGGCCGAGCACCGTCAGGTGTTCGGCCGAACTCGAACATCACCCGAACAGGGTGATGTTCTGCAGAACCCGAACAGTGGCGAACACTGTTCGCCCAACACTAGTTTTGACCATCCAGAACCCGAAGTGGCCACAGAAAGAGAGTATATGTGTGTGTGTGTGTGTGTGTGTGTGTGAGAGAGAGAGAAAGAGAGAGAGTGTCTGTGTGTGTGAGTGAGAGAGAGAGAGAGGAAGAAGGAGAGAAAGGAGAGAAGAGAGCTGAGAATGTACAAGAAATGAGGAACAGGGATCAGGAACCTGTTAGTGGTCTCTGAATGGTTTAATGACAATTGTACCCCCACACAGATATGCTTTAAAGTAAATCTCTTACATAATCAATTTTAGAGCAATTGTGAAAGAGTCTGAAACACTGTGCCGCTATATTGACGTTATCTGTTTTGATACAAACTGAGCACAATTAACAATGAAAAATGTGTCCATTATTTCCCTCCTTAATCCATCCATGGAAGTTGTTTTGATGTACCCAGCATTGTCATCTTTCCTCACTCCTACATAGAGACAGAATGTGTTGCTTGGCTGCTGTCTACAACATATCTGTACAGAATTGGATACCACAGAATCATCTCCTAGTGGGATCACACAAATTAAGTAAGAATACATAAGTAAGGTTTTTACCTTTCTTGGGTTCTGTGGGTACTTTTTCTTCTTTCTTTTCAAATTTTTCTGTAAGGGGAATTGTAAATATTGGAACATTAACTACTTATTCTTATGAATTCCAACCATGCTTGAACATACACTGTAGTACTAGTACACTACTAGAAATCCCCCTAATCCCCAACATCCTATGACCAACATTCATGGAACCCATTCTAGATCTCCACACCTATTTTTTTCTCCAGCCCCAAATCTGTAATTTACACATTTTGCACAAATTATGACAATATTTATCTTTTTGGGGGTTCAACTGGTACTTTTCTTTCTTTCATCTGTGGCCTCTTTGGAAAATATAACATTATTATTTAAACACTTAACATCAGTATTACAATATATCTATATCCTCTGTACCACAAGCTTTTGCATATAGACATAGATAAGCATTGTCAATGATGAATGAATACTGAGTGCATGCTCATTATTATTAGGGTCTTTAGAGCACTAATCAGATGGGCAAACCCTAGTGTCTAATCGCCCCTACAAAGATTGGCTGTCAGAAGCTATGTTGAGGTAAGTAGTACCTCTCCTCTCTCACTTCCCACTACTGATGATTCTGTCTCTTATGTGTCCTCTACAACAGCCAGTCTCTTGCATGTACCAGGTCCCAGCTTGATATCATAAAACTGGCACCCAGTACATTTGACAAAGGCAGTCAGGAATGATGAGCAACCAGCTATACAGTTCCTCTCACTTATTTGCCTTTGATATCAGCGCTAGGACAACAGCACTTCTCTGGCTTTCAGCTGGTCCAATTAGCATTATTGAATGCAACACAACAACAGTTCATGCCTACAGAAAATATTGTGGTACTCATTATACTCTAACATATTTTAATTTTCTTACTTAAACATACATACTTTAAATCTAGCTTTCTACAAACAACAAAACAACAATCACGTTTACCTTGCTTGGGTTCAATAGGTAATTGTTCTTCTTTCTTTTCAAGTGTCTCTGTGATGAAAAATTAATATGTTTAAGCATGTATATATTAACAATGGAAAGTAAAAAGCAAGTGAAACTAAAATCATACTAATCATTGTGTGAGAATGCAATGCAGATGCAGTTTTTTATACTTCTTAGAGCACCGGAGTACAACCCATTTACCCATGTAAATCTGAAAATGACAACAAAGTTTGACAAAGGTCTGCTCTCTCTAAGCTATCCCAGTCTCTCAGTTCTCTATAATGTATTCAAGCTTCCCTGAGCCCCTCTAATGTGTATTTGCTTCCTTGAGCATCCAACCGTGTGCCAAGCTTTCAATGATCCCCACAGTGTGACTGAGCTTCCCTGCCCCCCATAATGTGTCAAAGTTTTATGTGCCTCTTTGGTTTATTCCAGATTCTTAGAGTCTCTCTGTGTTGTGTCCTGGCCTTTCAGCACCTGCTGTAATTTTTCCCCAGCATTCCTGTGTATTTGCCTCAGCTACTCAACGCTAGAGATGAGCATAAATTTAGCATAATCGTAATTTTGCATCGTAATTCACTATTACAATGCAAAATTGTAATGCAACATTTTGGGAAAAATCATGATAAATTTCATTTGTAAAAGTAATCAAGATCCATAACATGCAATTTCAGTTATTTTTTGTGTAATTTCATGCAGACTTTTGCGGTTAATAGCAAAACTCCCATACATTACATTGTCATCAAAATTGCTACATATGTTAAGGAGTGGCAACAAGTCAACAAAAATATATATGAAAAATACTTTGCAGTTTTTAAAAAAATGGATTTTAAGAATGTAAATGAAAAATGTTTTTTAAACGCAGAAAAATTACAATTTGAAAAACATTTTCTTTGCATTTGTAATTACCACTAATTCTCCTCAACACGCGTAGCAATTTTGCTGACAATAGCATGTATGGGGGCTTTGCTATTAACTGCTAAAGTTGCCACTAAGTTAATCAAACATAATTATTATTATTACAAATGGATTACACAAAATCAATTGACTGTTCAAATCATAATTATGTAAGGCCATAATTGTGAAAGTGCATGTGAAATTTGGCACACTTGTAATTAGTAGATTACGATCATCTCTACTCAATTCTACAAAAATGTCCTCAGCACTATGAAAGTTAGAACACTTTTATTTAAGGTCATAAAATACAGTTAACAACCATTCATCTTAGGCTTTGTATAGCACCTTCCCCTTTCAGAGCACATCCATCCACAGACATACATCACTCACTCAGACTCACTGCAGTGAGCTTGTCCGTAAAAAAAACTTTAAAAAGGGATCCCAGTAAAAGATCAAAATGGTCCACTGTATTGTGCACAAGTTTATCAAATTCTCAAAAAAAACAAAAATAGTCAACTCTTGTTGTTTCATGTGTCAAATAGCCCGCTGTAACGTGCTATCAATCCATGCATATATTCACAATTCCACAGTAGCGCCACTTGTGAGGCATGCGCATAAACACCGTCCACTTTGCAGAATATACAACTTGTACTTAAACAATCCATATACGTTACCCTCCTGCAGATTGGGCAATACGTAGCTATCCGCACGGGCCTCAATCCACCTTCCACTCTGGCCAGAACATAGAATGTGGAGAGGCTTGTCTTGTGTGGCTATGGCAGAGCGGGAGACCGGAGGGATTCCTGAAGTTTCCTCTGATCGGGTCGGAGATATTGCACTCCACGCTGGTAGGGATAATCCTCAGTGACGTCACTGTGTGCGTATGGCGTATGGACGCTAACGTTTGAAGGGGTACACCCCTCTTCTTCAGAGTGAAGAATTTTATGATCTTGAATAAAAGTGTTATAACTTTCATAGCGCTGAGGACATTTTTGTATATTTAATATTTGGGGTATTTGGAGGATTGCCTAGTCCATTGCAGCTGCGGACATTCCAACAGGCGCAAATTTTCTCCCTTTTGTAGTTTGTTCTACTCAATTCTACATTCTACACTAACCTATTATTTGTTTACCTTTCTTGGGTTCGGTGGATACTTTTTCTTCTTTCTTCTCCAGTTTCTCTGTAATTGAAAATATAAATGTTCAAGCACATTTGTATTAATACCATAATAGCAAGCACTTGCCATTTTTTGTGTTTGTCAATATCATAATACCAATTATAAGTACAAACTGAAATAAGATATACTTATCATTACATGCAGGTGCAATGCAGGTATATTTTTGCTATTTCTTAGACCTTATCCAAGACAATTTTGGAATGACAAAATATGATGAATGATGATTGTAAAAGCTCCATAAGCTCTATAGTGCATCCCAATGGGCAAAGAGAGTGAAGGGCAAGTACTGAAGAACAAACAAACAACAAAGAGAGAATGCTTCTTGATTGCATTTAAAGGGAAGTGGGATGTTCCTGAGAAAGTGAGAAGACAAGCCAAGAGAGAAGTATATGAGTAAAAAGAGGGAGAAGGTATGTGTGTCAAAAGAGGGAAATGTATTTGTGTAACAAGAGGTGAGGAACAGGAACAGAGCCGGGACAAGGTCCTCCAGCGCCCAAGGCTGAGACACCAAAGTGCACCACCCCATCCCTCCCACTCCAGCCGTCACACACTGATTCATTTTAGACTAAGAGGCGCCCCAGAGCCCCCAACACCTTAATCTCTAGTTATCTGGTTTGCAGTCTCTGCCATGTATCCCTTTTTCTTATTTCTCTGCTTCAGTGAAGTGAAAGCTGAGTGAATTGTGCGCCCCCTCCTACACTGCACCCTGAGGCTGGAGCCTCTCTCGCCTCTACCTCAGCCCGGCCCTGAACAGGAATCATGGGTAGGCAACTGCTGGTGGTGGTCCCTTAATGGTTTACTAGCAATTCTAACCACAGCCATACACTGTATGTTTTCATGCAAATATGTTCAATAATCAACTAAGGATAATTTGAATCTGATTCTTTTTCAGCAGGGTCAATTCCTTATGATTGATGTACAGCTGATGTTTTCCTTTATGCAAGAAAATGAAAATCAGAAACAGGAAACTGTGGACCTCTAGGCGTGGCATTGGTTGTGTGTAAACTGTTTAAAGGTATCTAAACAAGATTATATATCACAAAATTATCTCATTTCACTATATCAAAATTATTTTATTAAAGACATGTCCTGTCTCACCAACTTAAAGGGATACTTAAGTGAAAATAAAAAAATGATTTTTACTCACCTGGGGCTTCCCTCAGCCCCCTGCAGCTGTCCGGTGCCCTTGCAGCTTCGCTCCGATCCTTCTGTCCCTGCCAGCGGCTGCTTCCAGGTTCGGCGACAGCCGCCGACAGGCTGGGAACGCAAGTGATTCTTCGCGTTCCCAGCCACAATATATCACCCCCTATGCTGCTATTGCCATCTTGCTGCAATAGCAGCATAGGGGGCGATATATTGTGGCTGGGAACGCGAAGAATCAATCGCGTTCCCAGCCTGTCGGCGGCTGCCGCCACACCCGGAAGTAGCCGCCGGCAGGGACAGAAGGATCGGAGCGAGGCTGTGAGGGCACTGGACAGCTGCAGGGGGCTGAGAGAAGCCCCAGGTGAGTAAAATTCATTTTTTTATTTTCACTTAAGTATCCCTTTAAGTACTAGAAAACAAAGGCGCCAGTAGGATAAAAGAATCTAAAACTTTTAAAAATGCTTGGGAGGCAGTGGTGGACTTACCTTGGGAGGCAGTGGTGGACTTACCTCCAAGGTAAGTCCACCACTGCCTCCCAAGCATTTTTAAAAGTTTTAGATTCTTTTATCCTACTGGCGCCTCTGTTTTCTAGTACTTATACCGTATCCACCCCTGGTGGAGGGGTGACCTCAGATCCCCCTTTTTCCCGATCTACAGAGAGCAACTTCTTAATCCTGAGTGAGACTAATCACAAAACCTGATGACAAAGTACACTAAACAAATTTTTCCCTCGTAGATAGATCAATAAAACATAACTTTGAATAACTTACATCTATAAAATAATGTAGGATAAACTGACTGTCAAATATTAAATCTCCTTTCTAATAAACTCGAGGTGTCTAGTAACCATTAATGGAATATATCTCCACCTCAGAGTTCATTTTAGTAATAATCAATTACACATAACCCCCACCAAAACAATAACCCGACATGTTTCACTTCCTTGCGGAAGATTTTTCAAGGGAACAAGAGTGAAGTGCAATAGTGCATAGTGCTAGGGTGCAATTACATTAAAACAAACAAAAAAACAGAGAATCAAAGAGCGTGTCTGCTCATGACAGCAGTCTGTCATGAGCGGACACGCTCTTTGATTCTCTGTTTTTTGTGTAATTGATTATTACTAAAATGAACTCTGAGGTGGAGATATATTCCATTAATGCTTACTAGACACCTCAAGTATCTATCTATCTATCTATCTATCTCATCTTGTTGTTAAAATGTGAAATATTTTACCACAGGAAGTAGTTATGGCAAATTCTATATCTGCATGTAAAAGAAGCTTAGATGCTTTCCTTGGTCATCCACAGCTGTAATTACTAGGTACTTCCCTTTGGAATTGATCCAGGGATTTTGTTTGACTGGGAAGTTTTTTTTTTACCCCTTGTAAAGACTAATTATCCCAGGGGTTTTAAGTTTTTTTTTGTCTTTCCTCTGGATCAGTTGGTATACATGAGAGTGCAGGATAGTATCATAGTACCATATTTACTGGTTGAATTTGATGAAAAAGGATTCATTCTGCCTTATTCTTAAGTTTTCAGTTTGATGTTGCAAAGTTTCAAAGTTCATATTACTTAAAGAATTTACCTTTTTGGGGTTCTGTAGGTACTTTTTCTTCATTCTTTTGTGGTTTCTCTGTAAAGTTAAATTCAAATATTTGAGCAACATAATTCCAATTCAAAATAACACTGTGCCTGCGTGGCCATGTCCTTGCTCCCGTTGACATCATCAGGAGTGTGCTGCGCAGATACAGACTGTACTGGGCCTGTACAATTCTCACCGGGAGTGAGGGTGCGGCCATGCAGGTGCAGTGGTTTTCTGACTTTTAAGTCAGAAATTCCAGAAATGAACAGAAGGCAGGGACCGGAGCATTGGTAAGTGGCTGCACGGGCACAGGACGTCTGCGGGGGACCATTAGAAGCCTCAGGTAAGTTCATCTCTTTTTCCCCCTTACCCCCCCCCCCCCCCCCCCAAGGTACTCCTTTAATAATGCAGAATGCTCCTGGTGATGGGAGTGCAATCAAGAAAGGTGCACTTTCAGGGCTGTGTATGGGTAGTTGCCATGACTCGCATTTGAGTCATAGATCTAATAGAGCCACCGATGAGGGAAGGGAGCAGTGTTGCTTGCAAATTTTTGCCAAAGTCACTTACGCATCAAAAATCCCATTTTCGCTTTTGCCGAATTGTCGCGAAAATTAGCCTACATTTTCGCCTTTTCGCCCAATAGCGAAATTTAAAGGGAAAGTGCCATATTTTCGCCCAAATACTAAATTTCGAAAATAACTGCTATATTCAACATGTGTTTAGCATGAAAATTCGAAAACTGATAGGAAGTAACATCTTCTCTCCCCATATTAGGTCTCCCATGATTCTTAGCTGCAGAATTGACCCAGGAACCAACTACAACCAATCGGACAACAGACAGCCCCCTGAGAAGACTAGCTCTCTGACACACCAGCCTCTGTTGGGAAGAGTTAGTGGATGTGATAAGAGTAGAGAGAACTTAGCTAGCTACCAGGGGCGTAGCAATAGGGGGTGCAGAGGTAGCCACTGCATCAGGGCCCTTGGGCTAGAGGGGCCCCGAGGGGCCTAGCCTCAACCACAGTATTAGCTCTATATTGATCCTATGCTGATAATATTCACTTCTATCGATGATTAGAATAGCAGTGATCAATAACACACTGTTTCCCATACCTTTCCTGCACCTCTGACAACCACCTCTGACACTGTGGTTGTCCTTGATTGGTTTTGGTGTGGCGTATCAATTATGTATAGAGAGCTTGGGGGGCCCCAATGCAAAACTTGCACTGGGGCCCACAGCTTCTTAGCTACACCATGAGAGGTAGATGGAGGCTGCCATATTTATTTCCATTTAAGCAATACCAGTTGCTCGGCTGTCCTGCAGATCAATGTGGCTGCAGTAGTGTCTGAATCACACTAGAAACATGCATGCAGATAATCTTGTCAGATCTGAAAATAATATCAGAAACACTTGATCTGCTGCATGCTTGTTCCGGGTCTATAGCCAAAAGTATTTGGGGCAGAGGATTAGCAAGATAGCCAGGCAACTGGTATTGTTTCAAAGGAAGGACACCTGTATTGAGAGGTATATGGAGGCTGCCATATTTATTTCCTTTTAAGCAATACCAGTTCCCTGGCTATCTTGCTGATCCTCTACCATTAATACTTTTAGCCATAGACCCTGAACAAGCATGCAGCAGATCAGGTGTTTCTGATATTTGTGTCAGATTTCTGACAAGATTAGCTGCATGCTTGTTTCTTTGATTAAAATACTACTGCAGCCAAATAGACCAGCAGGGCTGCCAAACAACTGGTTTTGTTTTAAAAGAAATACATTTGGCAGCTTCCATTTCCCCCACTACAGTTGTCCTTTAAGCATGGTCGCTGTGTCCAAGTCGATGTTCTGATGTTTTTTTTATTTGTACACTGCCAGCTTCTCCTGACTTATGAGGGTGATGGTCACACAGACCAAGCTGCTGATTCACCCCCCCCCCCCCCCCGGGCGCCAATGTCAATTTATGGGATATGTACACTGCCTGCTTTTCTGACTTATCTGACTTATGGAGGTGATGATCACACAGACCAAGCCGCTGCCCCCCCCCTCCCCGTCAATTTATGGGATATGTACACTGCCTGCTTCTCCTGGACCTGACTTATGGGGGTTATGGACACTTTGACTGAGCTGCTGCTCCCCCCCCCCTGCCACTTCACGGGATATGTACATTGCCTGCTTCTCCTGGACCTGACTTATGGGGGTGATGGTCACTCTGACCAAGCCGCTGCTCCCCCCACTACTGTCATTTTATGTGATATGTACACTGCCTGCTTCTCCTGACTTATGGGGGTGATGGTCACTCTGACCAAGCCGCTGCTCCCCCCACTACTGTCATTTTATTAGATATGTACATTGCCTGCTTCTCCTGGACCTGACTTATGGGGATGATAGTAAAACTGACTGAGCTGCTGTTCCCCCGCCACTGTAATTTTATGGTATATGTACACTGCCTGCTTCTCCTGTCTTATGGGGGTGACGGTCACTCTGACCGAGTCGCTGCTCCCCCCGCCACTATCATTTTATGGGATATGTACACTGCCTGCTTCTCCTGGACCTGACTTATGGGGATGATAGTAAAACTGACTGAGCTGCTGTTCCCCCGCCACTGTAATTTTATGGTATATGTACACTGCCTGCTTCTCCTGTCTTATGGGGGTGACGGTCACTCTGACCGAGTCGCTGCTCCCCCCGTCACTATCATTTTATGGGATATGTACATTGCCTGCTTCTCCTGGACCTGACTTATGGGGATGATAGTAAAACTGACTGAGCTGCTGTTCCCCCGCCACTGTAATTTTATGGTATATGTACACTGCCTGCTTCTCCTGTCTTATGGGGGTGACGGTCACTCTGACCGAGCTACTGCTCCCCTCTGCCTCTGCAATAAATAATACTGACATGTGCACTTCACTCATACATTTTTTTTATTCAAATCATTCACTATGTATATTGAGGCGTTTAACAAAAAAATTACATAAATGTATACTTTTTTCCTATCATAACTTTAAAATTGATTTTCTCCAAAACTATAAGGTCTTTTTGAAAAATTCTTTTTCCCCTTATACACACTTTTCTCCTTAACATACTCTGCTAATTTGGTGATTCTAGCTTGTAAGGGGGCTTTACCTCAAAAATCGCAGACATTAGGTGAAAATAAACGCTAAAATATTCAGGCGAATTTTCGCTTGTCCCAAGCAAATAATGTACTTATTTCGGCGAAAATTCGGCAAAAAGAATATTTGCATTTTTACTCATCACTGGAAGGGAGGTGATCCAGGATGCTGAGGGACATCATAGACTATGGGGGGCTGGAAGAAGCACAAGGTAAATCAAATACTGCAGATTTAAGCTCAGTTCAGGTTCACGTTAAAGGACCACCGTCCCCAAAAATTGTAAAATAGATTTATAAAAATGTAAAATAGATTTGTATGCCCACATATAAAATGTACATTTGTCCCAGGGTTAAATGCACTTTAACTTACTTCTTTTCTATGCTGCTTGTAATTGTTGTAATCAGTACAATATGTCTAACAAAACTTTCAGCAATTATCATTTTCTTGTAATCGCTGTATGTTTTTGTAAGGTACTAGTATGTATGAGTATGTATTAGTATGTATTAGTATGTTTTAGACACTGTGACATCTTTGCTTTCTAGCCACTTTGTTTTATTTATTTACACAGCATTTTGGGTTTAAATAAAACAGTGCTTGTATATGAGTCTTGCCAACATGAAGCTAGTCCAAAAATTAATGAACATTTTGCTTTTTGGTTGGATTTCAAATTACAGAAAAGATCTTTATTATTTAGAAAAACAACGTTTCACAAGGTATCTTTTTTTTGGTCCGGATTGCTTTTCCAGTTCTTTTCACTGGAATCTCTCTAAAATAAATAGGAAATGTCAATTATCCACAACCCATAAAAACTATTTGCACAAATGAAAAAACTATTTACCTTTTTTGGACTCAACTTGTATTTTTTCTTCTTTTATGTCTGGTCTCTCTGAAAAACAAAATTAAAAATGTTGGAACATATTCAAAATATTATTTTAAAAAGTTTATTATATAAAATAAGAAGTTCAAGGCACTTTTACACTGAAAGAAGTTGAATTGATCCACATGGGTAGTTGGCATACAGTTATAAAAGTTGGCTACAAACACTAAGGGCCTGATTCACAAAGCGGTGCTAACAGTTAGCACACTGCTGAAAAGCCCTTTATCACGCCTAAACTCAGTTTAGGCATGATAAGAAGAAACTCGCGCGAATTTTCCGCGCGCAACGTGTTGCGCGCGCAAGCGCGCAGGCGCGCACGCAGCACCCGGCGCGAAGCTCCCATTAAGCCCTATGGGACTTTTAGGCGTGATAACTGAGTTATCACTGCTTTGTGAATCAGGCCCTAAATATACTTCTTAGAGTGCATTAAAAGCTCTGAAATCTTAAATGCTATGATATGTTTATATAGAATGCAGAACTTTCACCTCCCAGTTTCTTTTTCTTTCTATAAGCCCCTCATTATCAAGGGTGTTGCTAATCTGCTAAAAGTCACTAGTTGAGATATAGGAAAAAAGATCCACAATTATTTTTGTACAACGTTGTTTTCTTTACAGCCCACTAGAGATGGCCTGAACAGTTCGCCAGTGAACGGTTCCCGGCGAACTTCCGTGGTTCGCGATCATGGAGAACCGCAAACTTTTCCGGAAGTTCGGTTTGCCCCCATAATGCACCATTAGGGTCAACTTTGACCCTCTACATCACAGTCAGCAGGCACATTGTAGCCAATCAGGCTACACTCCCTCCTGGAGCCACTCCCCCTTATAAAAGGCAGGCACCGCCAGCCATTATACTCACTCGTGTGCCTGCAGTAAATAGAGAAGGGACAGCTGCTGTAGACTCTCTCATAGGGAAAGATTAGTTAGGCTCTTGTAGGCTTGTTAGCTTGCTCCTTGCTGATTCTTATTACTAAAATAGCACCCCACAACAGGTCTTTTGAGAGCTAATCTTGTTCTTGTGATCTATTTTTTTTCTTTGTATCCCACTGACACTTGTGTTGCATAGACACTCTTTATAATTCATACTGTGTGTGTGCCACTGCCAGGCCCAGCGCATTCAGTGACACATTGTAATACCCATTACTGCATATACCTACCTACCTGTTGTACAAAGTGCACCCACCTACCTATGTGAGTTGAGCGTACACAGTGTCATTGTGCCTGTCCGCTACCTGTCTGTGTGTGACAGGTGCACATTGTAATACCCAGTACTGCATATACCTACCTACCTGTTGCTCACTGTGCACCCACCCACCTACGTGAGAGCATGCAGTGTCACTGTGTCTGTCCGCTCCCTGTCTGTGTGTGACAGGTGCACATTGTAATACCCAGCACTTCATTTACCTACCTACCTGTTGTTCACTGTGCACCCACCCACCTACATGAGTGAACGCAGTGTCACTGTGCCTGTCCGGTACCTGTCCAGCCTGTTGAGGGATCCCCATATAAAAAAAACTCAAGGGGAATGAGCTGTACTGGGTGGCCACGCTACTAGACCCTCGGTATAGGCACAAAGTGGTGGACATGTTACCAACTCACCAGAAGGCAGGAAGGATGCAGCACATTCAGAACAAGCTGTCAACTATGCTTTACAATGGGTTTAAGGGTGATGTCACAGCACAACTCAATAAAGGTACCACTGCCAGTAATCCTCCTCCCATGTCCACGCAGGCAAGGACAGGATGCTCCAGCGATCTCATGGTGATGTTGGACATGCAGACATTCTTTAGTCCAACTCCTCGACTTAGCGCTTCCGGATCCATCCTCCACCAATGCCTTTCACTTGAATGCGTGGCAGACTTGCCCTCCATAACAGATTCACGTTAAAGGATTTAAAGTTGATTCATCTCATATACAGCAGCGCCTCAAAAGTCCTCCTGTATTGTTATTTTTGGTCACTACCTCGGGACATGCATGCCATGCCTGCTGCCTTCCTTGGATGTGTGGTGGTGGTAGCCATTTCTTAGCTTCCCACTCTGGACCGGAATCGAACCAGGGTTCCCCGGCCATTACCCGTGGTCACTCGCAATGGCAGACTTGCCCTCCATAACAGATTCTCATTACAGGCAGTGAACAGCCAGCAGAAAAAGTAATTTAAAAAAATAGATGTAAACTTTAACTATGTTAGAGAAAGAACCATTGAAAGTTGATAAGGCAGTCAGACATTACCTGACATCACTGAATGAGGAAGAGCAATCTGGCCATGGCGTGCACCAGTCCAGCACGGCCGTCACTACACAAACAGCTGTTTGCGGTGCGTTACACAGTGAGTTTGGTGTGTCAGTGTGAAGCAGTACTCTAATTACACTCCCTGATTGATGTATACATATGCAAGATGTTTTAAAGCACTTTAGGCCTGCAATTTAGCATTCAATGTGATTTCTGGCCTTAAAACACTGCTTTGCGTCCAATCCAGATTTTTCCCCGGGACTTTTTGCGTCTATCCCACTCCGCCATCCTCCCCTCCAGGTGTTAGACCCCTTGAAACATCTTTTCCATCACTTTTGTGGCCAGCATACATGTTTCTAGTTTTCCAAGTTCGCCTCCCCATTGAAGTCTATTGCGGTTCGCGGAAGTTCGCGCGAACCAAACTTTTTGTGGAAGTTCGCGAACCAAAAATCGGAGGTTTGGGCCATCTCTACAGTCCACAAGTATAATATATACAACGAGAATAGCTGATTCAAGTATTTTTCTTTTTGAGGGTTTTGTGTGCAATTTTACTGCCGTCTTCCCTGACTCACAAATATATTAGGACTAGTTCTGACGAGATTAACATTGCCTTGCATGCTTTAATGATGAAGTTTGGAGTATCTGACTGTAACCTTCCTGCCTCCCAGACACCTACCTTCTATGTCAGAGCTAGGACCACGGCAATTCTCAAGCTTCTACTGTAGTCAGTACAAACTGACCAAGATTAAGCAGAAAGCAACAGCAGAAGAAGATGAGATAGATAGATAGATAGATAGATAGATAGATAGATAGGGATAGATTTAGAGATGTTGTGAACCTCCGATTTTCGGTTCGCAAACCCTGTTCGCGAACCTCCGCGGAAAGTTCGGTTCGCGAAAAAGTTCGCAACCCGCAATAGACTTCAATGGGGATGCAAACTTCAAAATTTTCAAAAATTTCTACTGGCTGGAATAATGTTAGAATACATGTTTCAAGGGTTCTAATACCTGGCCCTCCCTCCAAGCTCCTCCCTCCTACCATTCTACCTATTCCCTCCTCCCTCCTACCGGAGGGAGGAGGGTCTCATCTGCCAGGGAATTCCAGTATTTCAAAAGCCAACCTATATACCATGGCTGGGGATTGAACCCAGGTGGACTGAGCATAAATTGTACAGCTAGCTTCAGCTAGAAATGTTGGTGGTATAATGGATATGTTAGTTACCTACCATACACTGATACCTGGGTTCAATCCCCAGCTCTGGTGCTTTGAGTCTGCCAGGAGAAAAGCATCATATAAATGTTATTTTTCTTTTGGACTGAGCATAAATTGTACATGCTAGGCTAGCTTCAGCTAGAAGTGTTGGTGGTATAATGGATATGTTAGTTACCTACCATACACTGATACCTGGGTTCAATCCCCAGCCACGGTATATAAGCTGGCTTTTGAAATACTGGAATTCCCTGGCAGATGAGACCCTCCTCCCTCCAGTAGGAGGGAGGAGGGAATAGGTAGAAAGGTAGAAGGGTAGAAGGGGAGGAGGAAGGTGGGTAGCAGCTGTCCCTTAACTAATTAGTGTAGGAAGACAAGTGAGTCAAATGGTATAAGGACCTTGCTTGAAGGAGGGGTGGGCCGAAAGCAGTGTGTTTGGCAATAATGTGCCTGCTGACTGTGATGTAGAGGGTCAAAGTTTTGCTCAATAGAGCTTTATGGGTCGAATCAAACTTCCGCAAAAGTTCACCTGGTGCAGGTGAACGCGAACCCCCAAAGTTCGCCTGGAACCGTTCGCAGGCGAACCCTTCGCGACATCTCTATAGATCATGCGTAGTTTCAACTGCAGGCCAACATTTGAGAGTTAGAGAAGGTGCTAAAACACACTCAGCATAGTGCTCCATTTTCTTTTTACCCCAGGAAAAGCATTTAAATATACTGAATAAAGAAGTAAGATGACTACCTTTCTTAGGTTCTGTGGGTCGTTTTTCTTCTTTCTTTTCTGCTTTTTCTGTAATGTTAAATTAAAAATTAGAGAAATGCAATACTTAAAGTAATTAAACACTTAAAGGACTTATAAGACGAAATTATGAAAAGGTTAATCACCTGCCTCATCTTTTATGGAACGGAGGATGCCGTCCGCGCCCTCCGTGCCAATCTGCCGGGTGCCCCCACTCATTAGCCCCCCGGGCCGGCTCCCGACCCCACGGCCCGGGGCGGGCTCTCCAGCCTCTCCTAAAATGGCTGCAGTCCGCATAGCCGCGAGTGCGGCGGCGCAGCTCTAAGGCCGACCCCCTGAGGCAGGTGATTAACTTTTTTTCCTAATTTCGACTCGTAAGTCCTTCAAGTACAAAAAATGTTTTCTTTTTTTTTAAATCCCTTTTTAGGTTTTATTTACTTTTGAGATTAAAAACTTGGTAACAATACAAAAGTGTTCCTGACCTTAAAAAAAAATGTCGATATTACAAGATAAACCACATAAGAATGATGATCAAATAAACCATCAGAACTTTGAAAGCATAAAAGGATCTGACTGACAGGTGTTTTTTGTGTAGTACTAATGAAGTGGCTAAATTTGTTGCTATCCTAAAAAATAACAGAAAAGATCTTTGCAATTTAGAAAAACAATGTTTCACACGGTATCGTTTTTGGGTCTGAGAGCTTTTCCAGTTCTTTCACTGGAATCTCTCTAAAATAAATAGGAAATGTAAATTATCCACAACCCATAAAAACTATTTGCACAAATCCCAAAATTATTTACCTTTTTTGGGCTCAACTTGTATTTTTTCTTCTTTTATGTCTGGTCTCTCTGAAAAACAAAATTAAAATGTTGGAACATATCTGTATATATAATAGAGTAAGTGCCTCAACCTTCAAGCAAGAAGAAGAAGAAGTAGCGCCCTGCCCCCAGGACCAGTCCATGCAAGAAGAAGGGGCCGGTCCAAGCAAGAAGAAGAAGTAGTGCCCTGCCCACAGGGGCGGTCCTAGACTTGCCGCCAAGCTGGAGGGGGTAGTGTTTGCAGTTCGCGAACCAAAAATCTGAGGTTCCCTCCATCTCTATCAGTACAAACTGACCAAGATTAACTACCTAACGACTGCCCCACACCTATGGGCATGGCCGCGGCAGCAGCCCCAGGACCGCCTAACGCCATTTGGCATCAGGTCCTGGGGCAGGCTACTGAATAAGATCGTGTGCAGGCTGCACGCGCGTCTCCTGCTTGAGGGGTGGAGCTCCGCCCCACCTTTAGTCTCTGAGAGAGACTGTTAGACGGCGTCTTTTAACTAAGTACAGCACTGCGATCCATGGCAGCTCTGTACTGTGGACAGCCGCGTGACACGGCTGTCCACCTGGGGCACTAGAGAGTGATCGGCTCTCAGGGAGGTGGGAGGAGGGAGGTGGGAGGAGGGAGGAGGGAGGAGTGAGGTGGGAGGATGGAGGTGGGAGGAGGGAGGAGGGAGTAGGGAGGTGGGAGGTGGGAGGAGGGAGGTGGGAGGAGGGACGAGGGAGATGGGAGGAGGGAGGTGGGAGGAGGGAGGTGGGAGGTGGGTGGAGGGAAGTGGGAGGAGGGAGGTGGGAGGAGGGAGGTGGGAGGAGGGAGGAGGGAGGTGGGAGGTGGGAGGAGGGAGGTGGGAGGTGGGAGGAGGGTAGCAGCTATCCCTTAACTAATTAGTGTAGGAAGACAAGTGAGTCAAATGGTATAAGGACCTTGCTTGGAGGAGGGAGAGGGGGTGGGCCGAGAGCAGTGTGTTTGGCAATATTGTATCTGCTGACTGTGATGTAGAGGGTCAAAGTTTTGCTCAATAGAGCTTTATGGGGCGAATCAAACTTCTGCAAAAGTTCGCCTGGTGCAGGCGAACACGAACCCCCAAAGTTCGCCTGGAACCGTTCGCAGGCGAACCCTTCGCGACATCTCTATAGATCATGCGTAGTTTCAACTGCAGGCCAACATTTGAGAGTTAGAGAAGGTGCTAAAACACACTCAGCATAGTGCTCCATTTTCTTTTTACCCCAGGAAAAGCATTTAAATATACTGAATAAAGAAGTAAGATGACTACCTTTCTTAGGTTCTGTGGGTCGTTTTTCTTCTTTCTTTTCTGCTTTTTCTGTAATGTTAAATTAAAAATTAGAGAAATGCAATACTTAAAGTAATTAAGCACTTAAAGGACTTACAAGACGAAATTAGGAAAAAAGTTAATCACCTGCCTCATCTTTTAAGGCATGAAGGACGCCGTCCGCGCCCTCCGTGCCGATCCGCCGGGTACCCCCACTCATTAGCCCCCCGGGCCGGCTCCCTACCCCACGGCCCGGGGCGGGCTCTCCAGCCTCTCCTAAAATGGCTGCAGTCCGCATAGCCGCGAGTGCGGCGGCGCAGATCTAAGGCCAACCAACTGAGGCAGGTGATTAACTTTTTTTCCTAATTTCGACTCGTAAGTCCTTCAAGTACAAAAAATGTTTTCTTTTTTTTTTAAATCCCTTTTTAGGTTTTATTTACTTTTGAGATTAAAAACTTGGTAGCAATACAAAATTGTTCCTGACCTTAAAAAAAATGTCGATATTACAAGATAAACCACATAAGAATGATGATCAAATAAACCATCAGAACTTTGAAAGCATAAAAGGATCTGACTGACAGGTGTTTTTTGTGTAGTACTAATGAAGTGGCTAAATTTGTTGCTATCCTAAAAAATAACAGAAAAGATCTTTATTATTTAGAAAAACAATGTTTCACACGGTATCGTTTTTGGGTCTGAGAGCTTTTCCAGTTCTTTCACTGGAATCTCTCTAAAATAAATAGGAAATGTAAATTATCCACAACCCATAAAAACTATTTGCACAAATCCCAAAATTATTTACCTTTTTTGGGCTCAACTTGTATTTTTTCTTCTTTTATGTCTGGTCTCTCTGAAAAACAAAATTAAAATGTTGGAACATATCTGTATATATAATAGAGTAAGTGCCTCAACCTTCAAGCAAGAAGAAGAAGAAGTAGCGCCCTGCCCCCAGGACCAGTCCATGCAAGAAGAAGGGGCCGGTCCAAGCAAGAAGAAGAAGTAGTGCCCTGCCCCCAGGGGCGGTCCTAGACTTGCCGCCGAGCTGGAGGGGGTAGTGTTTGCAGTTCGCGAACCAAAAATCTGAGGTTCCCTCCATCTCTATCAGTTCAAACTGACCAGGATTAACTACCTAACGACTGCCCCACACCAATGGGCATGGCCGCGGCAGCAGCCCCAGGACCGCCTAACGCCAATTGGCGTCAGGTCCTGGGGCAGGCTACTGAATGAGATCGTGTGCAGGCTGCGCGCGCATCTCCTGCTTGAGGGGTGGAGCTCTGCCCCACCTTTAGTCTCTGAGAGAGACTGTTAGACGGCGTCTTTTAACTAAGTACAGCACTGCGATCCATGGCAGCTCTGTACTGTGGACAGCCGCGTGACACGGCTGTCCTCCTGGGGCACTAGAGAGTGATCGGCTCTCAGGGCGGTGGGAGGAGGGAGGTTGGAGGTGGGAGGAGGGAGGTGGGAGGAGGGAGGAGTGAGGTGGGAGGTGGGAGGATGGAGGTGGGAGGAGGGAGGAGGGAGGTGGGAGGTGGGAGGAGGGAGGTGGGAGGAGGGAGGTGGGAGGAGGGAGGAGGGAGATGGGAGCTGGGAGGAGGGAGGTGGGAGGAGGGAGGTGGGAGATGGGTGGAGGGAGGTGGGAGGAGGGAGGTGGGAGGTGGGAGGAGGGAGGTGGGAGGAGGGAGGTGGGAGGTGGGAGGAGGGAGGTGGGAGGAGGGAGGTGGGAGGTGGGAGGAGGGTAGCAGCTATCCTTTAACTAATTAGTGTAGGAAGACAAGTGAGTCAAATGGTATAAGGACCTTGCTTGGAGGAGGGAGGGGGGGGGGTAGGCCGAGAGCAGTGTGTTTGGCAATATTGTATCTGCTGACTGTGATGTAGAGGGTCAAAGTTTTGCTCAATAGAGCTTTTTGGGGCGAATCAAACTTCTGCAAAAGTTCGCCTGGTGCAGGCGAACGCGAACCCCCAAAGTTCGCCTGGAACCGTTCGCAGGCGAACCCTTCGCGACATCTCTATAGATCATGCGTAGTTTCAACTGCAGGCCAACATTTGAGAGTTAGAGAAGGTGCTAAAACACACTCAGCATAGTGCTCCATTTTCTTTTTACCCCAGGAAAAGCATTTAAATATACTGAATAAAGAAGTAAAATGACTACCTTTCTTAGGTTCTGTGGGTCGTTTTTCTTCTTTCTTTTCTGCTTTTTCTGTAATGTTAAATTAAAAATTAGAGAAATGCAATACTTAAAGTAATTAAGCACTTAAAGGACTTACAAGACGAAATTAGGAAAAAAGTTAATCACCTGCCTCATCTTTTAAGGCATGGAGGACGCCGTCCGCGCCCTCCGTGCCGATCCGCCGGGTGCCCCCACTCATTAGCCCCCTGGGCCAGCTCCCGACCCCACGGCCCGGGGCGAGCTCTCCAGCCT
Organism: Hyperolius riggenbachi; assembly: GCF_040937935.1. Taxonomy (NCBI): domain Eukaryota; kingdom Metazoa; phylum Chordata; class Amphibia; order Anura; family Hyperoliidae; genus Hyperolius; species Hyperolius riggenbachi. The sequence goes on from NC_090649.1 coordinate 291,011,721, forward strand.
CTTCTAAAATGGCTGCAGTCGGCATAGCCCCAAGTGCGGCGGCGCAGCTCTAAGGCCGACCCCCTGAGGCAGGTGATTAACTTTTTTTTCCTAATTTCGACTCGTAAGTCCTTCAAGTACAAAAAATGTTTTCTTTTTTTTTTAAATCCCTTTTTAGGTTTTATTTACTTTTGAGATTAAAAACTTGGTAGCAATACAAAATTGTTCCTGACCTTAAAAAAAATGTCGATATTACAAGATAAACCACATAAGAATGATGATCAAATAAACCATCAGAACTTTGAAAGCATAAAAGGATCTGACTGACAGGTGTTTTTTGTGTAGTACTAATGAAGTGGCTAAATTTGTTGCTATCCTAAAAAATAACAGAAAAGATCTTTATTATTTAGAAAAACAATGTTTCACACGGTATCGTTTTTGGGTCTGAGAGCTTTTCCAGTTCTTTCACTGGAATCTCTCTAAAATAAATAGAAGATGTAAATTATCCACAACCCATAAAAACTATTTGCACAAATCCCAAAATTATTTACCTTTTTTGGGCTCAACTTGTATTTTTTCTTCTTTTATGTCTGGTCTCTCTGAAAAACAAAATTAAAATGTTGGAACATATCTGTATATATAATAGAGTAAGTGCCTCAACCTTCAAGCAAGAAGAAGAAGAAGTAGCGCCCTGCCCCCAGGACCAGTCCATGCAAGAAGAAGGGGCCGGTCCAAGCAAGAAGAAGAAGTAGTGCCCTGCCCCCAGGTGCGGTCCTAGACTTGCCGCCGAGCTGGAGGGGGTAGTGTTTGCAGTTCGCGAACCAAAAATCTGAGGTTCCCTCCATCTCTATCAGTTCAAACTGACCAGGATTAACTACCTAATGACTGCCCCACACCAATGGGCATGGCCGCGGCAGCAGCCCCAGGACCGCCTAACGCCAATTGGCGTCAGGTCCTGGGGCAGGCTACTGAATGAGATCGTGTCCAGGCTGCACGCGCATCTCCTGCTTGAGGGGTGGAGCTCCGCCCCACCTTTAGTCTCTGAGAGAGACTGTTAGACGGCGTCTTTTAACTAAGTACAGCACTGCGATCCATGGCAGCTCTGTACTGTGGACAGCCGCGTGACACGGCTGTCCTCCTGGGGCACTAGAGAGTGATCGGCTCTCAGGGAGGTGGGAGGAGGGAGGTGGGAGGTGGGAGGAGGGAGGTGGGAGGAGGGAGGAGTGAGGTGGGAGGTGGGAGGATGGAGGTGGGAGGAGGGAGGAGGGAGGTGGGAGGTGGGAGGAGGGAGGTGGGAGGAGGGAGGTGGGAGGAGGGAGGAGGGAGATGGGAGCTGGGAGGAGGGAGGTGGGAGATGGGTGGAGGGAGGTGGGAGGAGGGAGGTGGGAGGTGGGAGGAAGGAGGTGGGAGGAGGGAGGTGGGAGGAGGGAGGTGGGAGGAGGGAAGTGGGAGGTGGGAGGAGGGTAGCAGCTATCCTTTAACTAATTAGTGTAGGAAGACAAGTGAGTCAAATGGTATAAGGACCTTGCTTGGAGGAGGGAGGGGGGGTAGGCCGAGAGCAGTGTGTTTGGCAATATTGTATCTGCTGACTGTGATGTAGAGGGTCAAAGTTTTGCTCAATAGAGCTTTATGGGGCGAATCAAACTTCTGCAAAAGTTCGCCTGGTGCAGGCGAACGCGAACCCCCAAAGTTCGCCTGGAACCGTTCGCAGGCGAACCCTTCGCGACATCTCTATAGAATAGATCATGCGTAGTTTCAACTGCAGGCCAACATTTGAGAGTTAGAGAAGGTGCTAAAACACACTCAGCATAGTGCTCCATTTTCATTTTACCCCAGGAAAAGCATTTAAATATACTGAATAAAGAAGTAAAATGACTACCTTTCTTAGGTTCTGTGGGTCGTTTTTCTTCTTTCTTTTCTGCTTTTTCTGTAATGTTAAATTAAAAATTAGAGAAATGCAATACTTAAAGTAATTAAGCACTTAAAGGACTTACAAGACGAAATTAGGAAAAAAGTTAATCACCTGCCTCATCTTTTAAGGCATGGAGGACGCCGTCCGCGCCCTCCGTGCCGATCCGCCGGGTGCCCCCACTCATTAGCCCCCTGGGCCAGCTCCCGACCCCACGGCCCGGGGCGGGCTCTCCAGCCTCTTCTAAAATGGCTGCAGTCCGCATAGCCCCAAGTGCGGCGGTGCAGCTCTAAGGCCGACCCCCTGAGGCAGGTGATTAACTTTTTTTTCCTAATTTCGACTCGTAAGTCCTTCAAGTACAAAAAAATTTTTCTTTTTTTTTTAAATCCCTTTTTAGGTTTTATTTACTTTTGAGATTAAAAACTTGGTAGCAATACAAAATTGTTCCTGACCTTAAAAAAAAAATGTCGATGTTACAAGATAAACTACATAAGAATGATGATCAAATAAACCATCAGAACTTTGAAAGCATAAAAGGATATGACTGACAGGTGTTTTTTGTGTAGTACTAATGAAGTGGCTAAATTTGTTGCTATCCTAAAAAATAACAGAAAAGATCTTTATTATTTAGAAAAACAATGTTTCACACGGTATCGTTTTTGGGTCTGAGAGCTTTTCCAGTTCTCTAGAATAAATAGGAAATGTAAATTATCCACAACCCATAAAAACTATTTGCACAAATCCCAAAATTATTTACCTTTTTTGGGCTCAACTTGTATTTTTTCTTCTTTTATGTCTGGTCTCTCTGAAAAACAAAATTAAAATGTTGGAACATATCTGTATATATAATAGAGTAAGTGCCTCAACCTTCAAGCAAGAAGAAGAAGAAGTAGCGCCCTGCCCCCAGGACCAGTCCATGCAAGAAGAAGGGGCCGGTCCAAGCAAGAAGAAGAAGAAGTAGTCCTAGACTTGCCGCCGAGCTGGAGGGGGTAGTGTTTGCAGTTCGCGAACCAAAAATCTGAGGTTCCCTCCATCTCTATCAGTACAAACTGACCAAGATTAACTACCTAACGACTGCCCCACACCAATGGGCATGGCCGCGGCAGCAGCCCCAGGACCGCCTAACGCCAATTGGCGTCAGGTCCTGGGGCAGGCTACTGAATGAGATCGTGTGCAGGCTGCGCGCGCATCTCCTGCTTGAGGGGTGGAGCTCCGCCCCACCTTTAGTCTCTGAGAGAGACTGTTAGACGGCGTCTTTTAACTAAGTACAGCACTGCGATCCATGGCAGCTCTGTACTGTGGACAGCCGCGTGACACGGCTGTCCTCCTGGGGCACTAGAGAGTGATCGTCTCTCTGGGAGGTGGGAGGAGGGAGGTGGGAGGAGGGAGGAGTGAGGTGGGAGGTGGGAGGATGGTGGTGGGAGTAGGGAGGAGGGAGTAGGGAGGTGGGAGGTGGGAGGAGGGAGGTGGGAGGATGGAGGAGGGAGATGGGAGGTGGGAGGAGGGAGGTGGGAGGAGGGAGGTGGGAGATGGGTGGAGGGAGGTGGGAGGAGGGAGGTGGGAGGAGGGGGGTGGGAGGTGGGAGGAGGGAGGTGGGAGGAGGGAGGAGGGAGGTGGGAGGTGGGAGGTGGGAGGAGGGTAGCAGCTATCCTTTAACTAATTAGTGTAGGAAGACAAGTGAGTCAAATGGTATAAGGACCTTGCTTGGAGGAGGGAGGGGGGGTGGGCCGAGATCAGTGTGTTTGGCAATATTGTATCTGCTGACTGTGATGTAGAGGGTCAAAGTTTTGCTCAATAGAGCTTTATGGGGCGAATCAAACTTCTGCAAAAGTTCGCCTGGTGCAGGCGAACGCGAACCCCCAAAGTTCGCCTGGAACCGTTGCGGCTGCGCAGCTCTAAGGCCGACCCCCTGAGGCAGGTGATTAACTTTTTTTCCTAATTTCGACTCGTAAGTCCTTCAAGTACGAAAAATGTTTTCTTTTTTTTTTTAAATCCCTTTTTAGGTTTTATTTACTTTTAAGATTAAAAACTTGGTAGCAATACAAAATTGTTCCTGACCTTAAAAAAAAATGTCGATATTACAAGATAAACCACATAAGAAGGATGATCAAATAAACCATCAGAACTTTGAAAGCATAAAAGGATCTGACTGACAGGTGTTTTTGTGTAGTACTAATGAAGTGGCTAAATTTGTTGCTATCCTAAAAAATAACAGAAAAGATATTTATTATTTAGAAAAACAATGTTTCACACGGTATAGTTTTTGGGTCTGAGAGCTTTTCCACTTCTTTCACTGGAATCTCTCTAAAATAAATAGGAAATGTAAATTATCCACAACCCATAAAAACAATTTGCACAAATCCCAAAATTATTTACCTTTTTTGGGCTCAACTTGTATTTTTTCTTCTTTTATGTCTGGTCTCTCTGAAAAACAAAATTAAAAATGTTGGAACATATCTATATATATAATAGACTAAGTGCCTCAACCTTCAAGCAAGAAGAAGAAGAAGTAGCACCCTGCCTCCAGGACCAGTCCATGCAAGAAGAAGGGGCTGGTCCAAGCAAGAAGAAGAAATAGTGCCCTGCCCTCAGGGGCGGTCCTAGTCTTGCTGCCGAGCTGAAGGGGGTAGTGGGCAGGAAGGGGGTATTGGGCACAGCAGCGGGGAGGGGTCGGACCCCCCCTCCCTCACCTGGGTCCTCCATGTGCGCTCCCCTTCTAGCTTAAGTTCAGCAGCAGCCGCCGCACATGGGGGACCCAGGTGAGGGAAGGAGGGGTCCTGCTGAGCTTAAGCTGGAAGGAGAGCGCACATGGGGACCCAGGTGAGGGAGGGGGAGGGTCCTGCTGAGCTTAAGCTGGAGGGGGAGAGCACATGGGGGACCCAGGTGAGGGAGGGGGGTCCTGCTGAGCTTAAGCTGGAGGGGGAGCACACATGGGGGACCCAGGTGAGGGAGGGGGGTCTGACCCCCCTCCCCGCCGCTGTGCCCAATACCCCCTTCCTGCCCACGACCCCCTTATGTGGCTAGTTCAAAATATTATTTAAAAAGTTTATTGTATAAAATAAAATGTCTAAGGCACTTTTACACTGAAAGAAGTTGAATTGATCCACATGGGTAGTTATAAAACACATAGTTACAGTTATAAAAGTTGGCTACAAACACTAAGTATACCTCTTCGAGTGCATTAAAAGCTCTGAAATGCTATGAGATGTTAATATAGAATGTAGAACTTCTATCTCCCAGTTTCTATTTCTTCCTATAAGCCCCTCATTATCAAAGGTGTTGCTAATCGGCTAAAAGTCACTACTGGTAGTTCAGATAAAGGAAAAAGAGACACACAATGATTTTTGTACAGCTTTGTTTTCTTTACAGCCCACAAGCATTATATATATATTGAGAATAGATGCTTCATGTATTTTTCTTTTTGAGGGTTTTGTGGGCATTCTACTGCCGTCTTCCCTGACTCACAAACAAGGACTACACAAGGACTAGTTCTGACGAGGTTAACATTGCCTTGCATGCTTTAATGATGAAGTTTGGAGTATCTGTAACCTTCCTGCCTCCCAGACACCTATCTTCTATATCAGAGGTAGGACCACAGCAATTCTCAAGCTTCTAATCAGTACATAGAGATGGCCCGAATGGTTCGCCGGCTAACTTGTTCGCTTGAACCTAGGTGGTTCGCGCTCACGGCGAACCGCGAACACATATCGAGTTCGACCCACCCTCTATACCACATCATTGGGCTAAACTTTGACCCTCTACATCACAGTCAGCAGACACCGTCAGCAGACACGGTCAGCACACGCCGTCAGCAGACACCGTCAGCACACGCCGTCAGCAGTCTGCTGATCTTGCTATAGTGAGAGGAAGGGACAGTGCTTGCTGAAGATAGGGAAAGCGTAGTTAGCTTGCTCCTAGTTGATATTTGTTGCTGAGAAGCAATACCAAAACAGTTCTTTTGAGAGCTAATGTTCTTGTGATCTTTTTTTTTGTGTGTGTGTGGGTGGCCCACTGCACTGCATTATACAGCCCTGCTGTGTGTCGCAGCTGGCCCTTGCTATTGCTAATTGCTTTACTGCTAATTGCTAATTATACTGTGCTAGGGCCAGCACATTTAGTGTAAACTTTTCACTGGCACTGGACCTGTGTGTGTGTGATAGTTGCACATTGTACTGTATTGTGTAATACCACCAGTGCATGCATACCTGTACCTGGCTGTGACCGCACTAATTGTATTATATACATAACATCACAGAGGAAGAGTGATCTTGCCATCGTGTGCACCAGTCCAGCACGGCCATCACTACACAAACAGCTATTGGTTGTGCGTTACACAGTGTGTTCTAGCTGTCAGTGTGAAGGAGTGTACTACTGACACTACCTGCTGATCCATGTATACACACGCTGTTTTCAAGCACGTTATGTCTCCAGTTTAGCAATGCAATGTGATTTCTGCCCTTTAGGGATGATAACCCTGCTCTGCGTCAAATCCGTAATTTTCCCCGGAACTTTTGCCATGTATCCCACTCCCCCATACCCACCTCCAGGTGTTAGAACCCCATGAAACATCTTCCCCACCACTTTTGTGGCCAGAACCAGTGTTTGTAGTTTTTCAAGTTCACCTGCCCATTGAAGTCTATTGCACTTCGCCGAGTTCGCCGGTTCGTGAACTTTTTCGGAAGTTCGTGTTTGCGGTTCGCGAACCAAAAATCTGAGGTTCCCTCCATCTCTATCAGTACAAACTGACCAAGATTAACTACCTAACGACTGCCCCACACCAATGGGCATGGCCGCGGCAGCAGCCCCAGGACCGCCTAACGCCAATTGGCGTCAGGTCCTGGGGCAGGCTACTGCATGAGATCGCGTGCAGGCTGCGTGCGCATCTCCTGCTTGAGGGGTGGAGCTCCGCCCCACCTTTAGTCTCTGAGAGAGACTGTTAGACGGCGTCTTTTAACTAAGTACAGAACTGTGATCCATGGCAGCTCTGTACTGTGGACAGCCGCATGACACGGCTGTCCTCCTGGGGCACTAGAGAGTGATCGGCTCTCATAGGCAGAAGCCTATGACAGCCGATCGCCAGGATTGGCTGGCTGGGGGAAGGGAGGGGTTTGTTAAAAAAAAATATTATGTAAATGTTAAAAAATAATACAAAAATAAATAAATGCATATTTATTTAAAAAATAAATAAACCACTGGAGGCGATCAGACCCCACCAACAGAGAGCTATGTTGATGGGGAGAAAAGGGGAGGAGGATCACTAGTGTGCTGTGTTGTGCAACCCTGCAGCTTGGCCTTAAAGCTGCAGTGGCCAATTAAACAAAAAAACAGCCTGGTCTTTAGGGGGGTTTAGCATTGTGGTCCTCAAGAGATTAAGCAGAAAGCAACAGCAGAAGGAAATGAGAAAGGGATAGATCATGGTATTTTCAACTGCAGGCCAACAATTTAGAGTTAGAGAAGGTGCTAAAACACACTCAGCATAGTTTTCCATTTTCTTTGCACCCCAAGGAAAAGCATTTACATATACTGAATAAATAAGTAAGATGTCTACCTTTCTTGGGTTCTGTGGATCGTTTTTCTTCTTTCTTTTCTGCTTTTTCTGTAATGTTAAATTAAAAATGAGAGAAATGCCATACTTCTAGTAATTAAGCACTTGACTAAAGAACAAAAACATTTTCATTTTTTTAAATCCTTTTTTAGGTTTTATTTACTTATGGGATTACAAACTTGGTAGCAATACTGTATCTGTCCTTAAGAAAAGTCTATGTTGCAAGATAAACCACATAAGAGTGATGGTCAAATAAACCATGAGAACTTAGAAACCATAAACTGACTGACAGGTATTTGTATTGTACTAATGAAGTGGCTAAATGTGTTTCAATAACCACAGTGTTTTAATTGCTATCCTAGGAAATAACAATTGCAGTTGCAATAAAACAAAAATATTATTTTGTTAAAATGTCATATAGTGCATTTATATACATCTTCTAAACACGGCAATCCATGTAAAAAGAGTTATGAGTCTTCCTTTTTCAGCTGAACAATTGAATTATGGAGCTTTCTAAGGAGAGAGAGAGCGAGAATGGGATATTATGGGAAGGAGTGTGTACTGTTTTTCATTCTTTTCCCCCCTTTACAATTAGTGTAATGCAAGGCTTAGTCTAATGTTCTATAGTGTTATTATTTTGTGTTATTGTGTTATTGATTTTAATGCATCATTCTTAGTTTGTTAGTTTTTTTGCATGTATTTAAAATTCATGTTAACAGACCTCTGCTTATTAAGCAAAGCCTACATTTGCGAAGGGATCTGAAATATCTTGATCTTGATGATGTCAGTGCCATTTAAGGGACTTACTATTGTCATTACGCATTCTGCAAAGGGAATTTATTGGAAGTGTTGTAGCAGATACGCCGTGGGTGTCCATGTGCAGTTAGGCGCTATCATTATTACAGGGGTATGTATTTATTTATTTTTAAAGACTATTAAATTGTTTTCCATGTTGAGAGAGCTTTATTTACTTTTAACCTTTTGTCATAACTGAGAAGGTTCTGCTCTTATGCTCATTGTTCTTAGGAACGGGGACCACATTTTTCAAAAAGTCGTTCCAGGGCCTACTGTCAACTTCTTCTGAGAACTAGATTGGACAAGGTTGCCAGGAAAGGGTAGAGAATCTTGGCTGCTATATAGCATGTGGACTTGTGTCACTCAGGGAATAAAGCCTCACTCTTGCAGACTCAGAATTAACTGGAAAATATCAGCTTGCAGAGGGCAAGGTGTTAAAAGGTCAAAAGGGGACATCACACATTTTTCATTTTTGAAAAAACGATTCATTACATATTATTACTTTTTAAAATATTTACCAGTGGTCTCTGGAAAAACACTTATAATATATTTAAAGTGGACCCAAATTAAAAATCCAAGACTTCAAAAATAAAATCTATTTTATAAATTATAATAATAAATAACAGCCTTTTTTCAGCTTAGAAGTAATGGCTGCCACCTGTATAACTCTAGTTATGAAAAGAGAAGGGTGAAAAGCATGCACTAAAATTTTGTGGCAGCAGGAAATTTCAGAGCTCTAAAATTAACTCTGAAAGACAACAGTATAGACAGTGTACAAAGTCATTACTAAGACCTACTCAGATTCAACTTGGAAATTTGTTTTGTACCCAAAGAAATCTGAAATGTGTGTATAGCATTTTTGTTCATCATTGGAGCATGGATGAGAGGTGGGGGGTGTTGCGGCTGGTTAGGGTGCATTGTGAAGGGATATAGTGGGTGACAAAGCTGGTAGTTTTTCTTTAGAAATTACTTTATTCTTACAAATCATGATTAGATTTAAAATGTTATAACCTTATAACAATTTATTTTCACATAAAAGCATTATAGAAGACTGAAGTTTCTACTTTTTTCAAAAACTTCTGTGCATTTTAGTCAGAGCAGGCGGAATTAAATCCAGAAAATCAATTGGAAAGTTGCAATTTTAGTTTACCAATTTTGCCCAAACATACATTTCACTACGAGTAAAACAATGGTGTACTATATATTCACAAAAGCTCAGTAAATTTTACAATTCATTTTAAATTTAAATTAAGTTTATAGGGCTTTATGCAATCTACATACGGAATGTATGTTTAGCAATCATACACCAATTACAAAAAAAAAATTTACAAAAATGTTTTAGTCATTGCTGTGTATTTTGGTCATATATATTGTATTAGTCACTGTGACATTATTGCATTTTATGTGGAGCACATGCATTTTGGATGTTTATATATACAACTTCATATATACATCATATTTGCACTTATGGTGCACAAATAGAACATTTATAAATATCCATTTTGCATGAAGTGGTAATGTTGTCCATACCTCTGTGTTATGCACTAGTGCCTGTGTAATGTACCAACTGCATATGAGTTATGTACCCACTGAGGAAGGTGTGGTTAAGTTGAAAAACATAATGACGCTAGTAGCACAGTTTACTTCCTGATCTGCCCGCCGCTAGTGTTTGTTCCGTTTCTGTCAAGGAAACCTACACTGCTGGCCACAGTGAGGAAGGTTAAAGTGCTGGAGTTCTATCCAGGGGGCGATTACCTGACTGCACACTTGTGCTATATGCCTGAATTTTACTTCCATCATTTTAAGTGTTTTTATTATCCTTGCATGATTTCTAGTACAAGGTTTAATACACCAGAGAGCGCTCTACAATTTGCTTTTTTCTAAGCATTTATGCTTGCTTCACACAGCCCTGCTGGAGCAGCTGTACTTGTGATATTGGGAGATTAACCCCTGGAGCTTCATTATCTAAGTGAGCGCAGCAGCTACTTGATTCTTTATGTACCCACTAAGTTTATTTAGCTGCGCTTCTGCCCAGCATAAATGGGATATATTGCTTGTATATGTCATGGAAACCATGCACACATTAATTAAGATTTTACTCTCTTTCATTTTGGAAATTCAATTACAGAAAATATATTTATTATATTGAAAAATTAAAAAGTTTACACGGTACCTTTCTTTAGTTCTGTGAGATCTTCCTGTTTTTTCTTTGGAATCTCTGTAAAATATGTAGGGAAGGTAAATGACAATTTACAGTTGCTACATTCAGTATAAAAAGTGCCATGGTTCACATTATAGTTCTCCACATCTCCTTGCTTTTTCCCAAGCCCTTAAAACAATACTGAGATGGTGGGAAAATATTCAGATTTACTTTTCTGGGGCTTATTCCAGGCCCCTGCAGTATCTCAGGTCCCTCCCTGTAGTTCTAATCCTCTCCAGGGTGTCGCTGTCTGCTCTAAAAGATCCCTGACCAGAACTCTGTTCATGGCCTACAGCACTGTGCTCCTCCTTGATTGTGCTTCCATGGCCAGGAGTGTTCTGCACATGTTCACAAAGATTTAAACTGCCCATGCGCAAAATACTCTTGGCCATGGGAGCACGATCTAGCAGGCCTTCTGCCAGGACCGCACATGCGTAATACCAAAGTTCTGGTCAGGGATGTTTTGGAGCAGACAGAGGCAATCTGGATGGGACTGAAACTACAGTAAGGGACCTGATATACTGCAGAGGGCTGAAAGAAGCACCAGGTAAGGAATTTGAACTTTACCCACAAGCTCATTATTCCTTTAAAAGTAATTTGTGCTCATTCTGCTGAAATTGTGAAGGCACTTACCTTTTTTGGTTTCAACAGGTACTTTTTCTTCTGTTATCTCTGGTCTCTCTGAAAAGTAAATTTTAAATTGTTGGAACATATCTAAATTATTATTTAAAATAAGATGTTTAAAGAGAAACCGTAACCAAGAATTGAACTTCATCCCAATCAGTAGCTGCTACCACCTTTCCCATGAGAAATCTATTCCTTTTCTCAACTGGATCATCAGGGGGCTCTGTATGGCTGATTTTGTGGTGAAACCCCTCCCACAAATGATGTCAGCGCCTCACAGTACTGAGTTACTGACATCACACTATGGGAGCCTTGTTGCATTGTGGGAAATAACAGCTGTTTGCAACTGCCAAAAAAGCAAGCAGTACCTCCTTCCAGTCACATCATTACTTGCCAGAGTAAAAATGTCACCATATGATAAATGTCATAATGTAAATCAGGGAGAGGAAAGATTTTACAATTAGCAAACACTAACTAAATCATTTATACATAATTATTGTAAAACTTAAGCACTTTTTTTTTATTACATTATTTTCACTGGAGTTCCTCTTTAAAGAGGAGCTGTTATGCATAGTGTCTCCAAAAAAACCCCACATATACAAGTAGATAAATATTTGCTGTACTTACACAACATATGCATTGCACTGTCCGTGTTTTGCTTTGCAGTGAATTATATATAGTAAATAAAGAGATTTCTATTCCTGAGAGGTTCCATTTTAGGATGACTGTGTGTGAAGCCAATTGTGATGTAATTTTCTCCCTTATGGTTTGCCCTCCTCCTTTTGACTTTATATGCATTAGCACTCCCTCTTCCAAGCCCTCAGACACTCCCACCTGCTGCTCAGTAGTTGAGTGAAGTAGCCAGTCTGCATGAAGTGCCAAACCACACTTGCTCAGTCACCCATTATTAATGCTGCACTACCAATCCTAGTAGTTAGTGTAGTAAGCTAAGCTGATATATGTTCTGCTGCCAGCCAGCCTTCAGTTAGGAAACTAGCAGCAGATAAAGAAAGCTGCTGCAGCTGGTATTCCTCCCCCTCCTCCTACTGAAAGTCCCCCTTCACTATTGTGAGGAATGTGAGCCCAGAGTCCCCCCCTCCCCTCCTCCTGCACATTATCTCTGCTCCTGGAACTGTCAGAGCCTCTGCCCAGTGACACATCCTCCCGGACAGAATGCAGTGGAGCTGGACACGGTCTGCCGCCTTAGGAGGAGAAGAAGAGGAGAGCGCTGTCAAGGTTTCTGGCCAACCTGTGTTTTTTTCTTCTTAATTACAGAGCAGTGCGTACTCATCTGCAGGGACTCATTCATTCCAGCATAGTGTATGTGAGGCTTCTGTCATCAGCAATCCAGGAATCACGTAGTTGCTGGCAGCTGTAGCTTCACAGACACACAATTCACACAATGCTGGAGGAGGGAGCCGCTGCAGATGAGCCACACTGCCGCTATTTGAAGTCTACCTCTCCGTGCACTACAAACAGCCTTGCCACCAGCAGCAGGGGTCTGGAGCGTGCCGCTTGCCATCTTTACCCCACTCTGCAGAGCCCCTCGCTCAGGCAGGCAGCTATAATAAATGTATGCTGGACGTCTGTATTGCCGATAAGAGAGGCACAGAGGCGGGGGTGGGGGAAAACTTCAGGGCCAGAGGAAGCAGCCAATCAGGCTGCACTACTGCGTAAGGGGAGGAATATTAAATGAAGGGGAGGAACAGGGAACAGCAAAGGAAAAAAAAAGCCGCCCAGCATACACTGCTACTTCTCTTTTTGCGGCTCTGCGTACGAGTTAAAAGCTGGGAGCAAGAGGATTTATAAATCATATTAATTTAAAAGTGTGAATGATTTTTTACTCTGCCAATGCCTTTTTAGCATTGTTTTAGGCTTTATTAAAGAGAGAAATCCAAAACTATTTTTTTAATTCATGCCTAACAGTTACTCTTTAAGGCACTGTTTGCACTGATCTACATTGCCAGATGAAATAAGTAGATAAATACTTGAGCTACTTGCATAACACATGTATTATACTGTCCACGTTTTGATTTCAGTGAATGTTATATAGTAAATGACGAGAATTCTGTTCCTGGTGGGGGCCATGTCTTTTGCCCACAGTTAAGGCTAACTCGTGATGTCATTTCTGCCCTTTATTTTTTTTCTTGTCTCCTCCAATCGCTGAGTCGTCTCCGGCTTGCTTGTAAACTCAAATGAGTAGGGGATTAGGTTTCAGATAAGCAGCTGGCATGGAAATAAAGGGAACAGGAGGAATAGATTATAGATAAAAAGAACCCCCAGCATGCAATTCTTTGGCACCAACTACTAAAGGACCAGTGCTCCTTAAGTATGTGATAACTCCAAATCATAACAGCAGAAAAAGTTTTGAAAGTTTTGAATGCAGGAATAGCATCTTTATCACTTAATACACTCAGACCAGTTGCTGTTGAAATTTGATTTTTATGGTGACAATACCGCTTTAAGGATCTGACTGGATTAGCCATGTGCTTGTTTCAGAAACTACTGCAGCCAAAATAGACCAGCAGGGCTGCCAAGCAACAGGTATTGTTTAAAAAGAAATACATATGGCAGCCTCCATATTCTTTTCACCTCAGTTGTCGTTTAAAGAAGATGCTAATGCTCACACACAATTACCTTCCCATATTTTCCATGTTCTGCAGATTAAAAAAAAGTGTTTTAAACATCAGAATAAATAAGTACTTTTGTTTTGTCTTTGCTTTTTTATCTGTAATGTTATATGCAAAGGTTAGAACACACCTATAGGTCTACTTGAAACAAGTAGTTAAAGTAGTAACCACTGCATATTCATTATTTATCCTAAGAAATCGAAGTAGCAATAAAGCTGCGAAAGAAATGTAATACAATGCATTTATATGTGCCTTCAGTTCTTTATACTTGTGCAAAAAGAGATAAGATTCATCCTTAATTTAATTGGACTGGTAAATTGCAGGAAACAATGTTATATAGTCTCTATAATAATTCTGAAATTTACCTTTCCTGGGTACTATGGATACTTTTTCTTCTTTCTTCTCTGGCTTTTCTGTAAAATTACATATTTGCATGAGATCTTATGAGGTGCCTACACCGAAATTAAAAAAAAAAAAATCATCCCCCCACATCCCCCGTTTGGTCAAATACTTGGATCTCTGGGACTTTTTGGGGGACAAATAACTGTCATTTTTATATGTTATATAGAAATAAGTCATATGGCATTTGTTAAGTGACTGGAAAGTGTACTGGTTAAGGGCACCACCTTTGACATGGAAGACCAGGGTTCACATCTTGGCTAGGGTCAGAACCTATTCAGTAAGGAGTTCAAGGCAAGGCTCCCAAACACTGCAGGGTGGCCTCTTGAGCGCATCCCAGTGGCTGCAGCTCTTGAGCGCTTTGAGTCTGACAGGAGAAAAGCACTATACAAATGTTCAATTTATTATTATAAAACCTTGACAAACTGTATTTATCAATGTAGGCAAACTCTGATGAACTACTACTCCCAACATGGCTGTTCTTTCAAAGTTCAACTACATAGTAGCAAAACTCTACCACTGATATTTTGCACCTGACCCTAACACTAACCAATCCTCATTCACCACTATTTTGCACCAGAGTTCAGTGAGCCACTGCCACCATCATATTCACTGCTGTTCTGCAGAGTTCTACTACTAGCAGAATTCTGCTGCTATTTTGTGCAGGCACATCTGGTGCCCGGTATTTTCATTGGCTGCCCCCTCCGCCCGTGCCCAAATTCCTGGATATAGCCAGTATTTCCTTTTTATTAATATGAGTGTCTATGGTAGCACCCACATCTCTCCTCCACTGCCCATGCTCATATGGTCCAATTTGGAATAAACTAGTTATGGTGGTCTCACAGGAAGCTAAATGATCATTGTATTTCAAAACTGCTGAAGGCTTAGAGACGATACTGGAGCATAGACAATAATTTTCCAAATTTTCCATTTTTTTTTCTACAAAAGGGATTTCAATATTCAAAACATATAACTAAGGTGTTTACCTGTCTTGTGTTCTGTTGGTTCTTTTTCTTCTTTCTTTTCTGGCTTTTCTGAAATGTTAATTTCAAAAGGTTTGCAGTTTTGGTACAAGTCATTATAAATCTTATTATCCTAAGGAATGCAGAATGAAGTTGTAAGAAACGTCATCTTAGCCACTTATGTGCATCACCTATACATGAAACTAGTGTAAAACACTTTGAGACTGAATTTGGCAATAAAATTACTAAAAACATCTTCATACATGTTCAATAAATTAGTAAGATATTTACCTTTCTTAGCTTCTGAGAGTACTTGTTCTTCCTTCTTCTCTGGCTTTTCTGAAATGTTACATTTAAACTAATTTGAGTACCTTTGCGTTATTATTGGTTATAATAAAAAATAGAATATCTCCATATGGAACACATAGTTTTGGTGCACAGGCACTTGTCGCTACTTTGCACCTCCATAGACTGTAATGCAAATTCCTGGCTATGGGGCACTCTGGGGGTATTTCTGGCGAAGGCGCTCGGTTATTGTATAACTGAGCACACTGAGTGGTGTGGAGGGGTGCATAGATCGGTTATGAGTTCGGCTACAGTGTAACCAAATAGAGTATCGGTACCAATAGAGTATCAGTAATTTTACTGATATTTTACCATCTGCTGTAGTAGAATATCATATCAGTAACTTTACTGATACTTTACTATATGCAATAGTAGAATATTAGTATTTTTACCATTATTCTAGCATTATCCTCTGTGCACTAACTCTTACATGAATCCTCTCCTATTTAGGGCTAACATTAACCACCCCCACTTACTCATTATACTAACCATCCACCACTTGCTGCTCTTTGGCATTGATATTTGCCTACAGTGTAGCAAGGCTATGGTAAACTACTGCTCTCAGCATGCCCAACCCCATGTTTATAAAGTTCAGCTACATAGTAGTAAAACTCTACCACCACTATTTTGCACTTAATCCTAACACTAACGCCCCTAACTCCAATTAACTACTGCTCCCAGCATGCCCACTGCTGTTCCTGCAGAGTTCCAGAGTAGTGGAAAACTGCTGCTATTTTGTGTGGGTGTGTCTGGCGTGACTATTATTATTATTACTATTATTAATATTGGCCACCCGGGTGCCCAAATTTATGGTTATAGCCAGTATTTCCTTTTTTATATATGGGCGCAAATATCCCCTGACCACTTGCTCCCAAATTATCAGTTTCTGAACGGGCCAGCTATAGTGGTCTCACATGACACTAAATGATCACTGTATTCCAAAGCTGAAGGCTTAGAGAAGATATTGAAGCATACACAACACTTGTCCATATTTTCTTTGCCACAAGAGGGATTTAAATATTCAAACATAGAAGTAAGGTGGTTTTGGATGGGCTGAGAAATGGAGAAATGTGATCTTCTTGATGACACACCTTTCCTTATTCTGTCCCATCAGTGCAGTGCTGTGCAGTGCAGTTTGAAGTTGTTAGAATTGTCATGTTATCCATTTTTATGTATATCCTGTACATTAAATGTGCGTAAAATAAATAAAGGCTCAATTTACTAAAAAAATTAATTTACTAAAAATGAAATTTTTGAAAACATCTTCATATACTCTCAAGAAATTATTCAAATATTTGCCTTTCTTGGGTTCCAAAGGTACTTTTGCTTCTTTCTTCTCTAGCTTCTCTGAAATGTTAAATGCAAACCACTGTAAGTGCCTTTGCATTGTTATTGATTATGATAAAAATGAGAACATCTCCATATGGAAAAGGTAGGTTTGGTGCACTGGCATTTGTCGTCTCCATATACTGGAGTGCAAATTTATGGCTATGGAGCACTGGGTGGTTATTTCTTGCATGTGTGTTTGGTTATTATATAGTCAAGCACACAGAGTGGTGTGGAGAGGTGCATGGGCTGGTTTCGAGTTTGGCTACAGCATAGCCATACTCAAAAAATCGTCGGTCCAGTAGGTTGATGTGAGACAAGAAAAGTAGCAGGCACACCATCAAAATCTGGGTGCTTGATGATGCGACGTAGGCAGTGTCACTCCAATATAGTAGCAAAACACAGTTCATCAGCTCACCAGCTGTGTTTAGATGCAATGCACTTTTTATTGTGCAGTAACACCACTTGCCTTGAGAAAGAGGGACCCTGAAGTTAGAGATAGGTGTGGAAAAGGGTGAGGTTAGTATTAGGCATGTAGAGGGAGTTTGTGTAGATATTATTAGTATTATAAATATTGTCAATATCCTGTGGCAAATATCTTAGCTTTTATTCTAAATTTAACCACATCTATAATGCAATTTTTACCCAAAAAGTCTAAAAGCTCAGTTTGAAGTTGTAATAAAAATGAAGTTTAGCCTTGCAAAAAATGTAATCTATTTGTATCCACTTTACATTATAATTTGTGTGAAAAAAATTAAGTCTCTTTCTTCCTTTATTCAATTTGGTAATTCAGTTATGAAACATATCTTCATATAGGCTGCGTAATATGTTGGCGCTTTATAAATACAATAAATAATAAATAAATAAATAAATATAAGCTCAATAAATTATTCAAATACACACCTTTCTTGGGTACTGTGGGTACTTTTTCTTCTTTCTTCTCTGACTTCTCTGCAATGTTAAATTTTAACTATTTAAGTACCTCTGTATTATTATTGGTTATAATTTACAATGCATATATTACATTTCTTAACATAGGAAAAATAATTTGTGGCTGTAATAAAACTGCCTTCCTGCAAACATATGTTGCAGTACATGCATACGTGATTAGCAATCATGCAAGATAAGTTAGGAACCAAGTCGTGCAGGCACCACCACTGTAGTTAAAGCTTCTTTATTGATCACATCAGGTTAAAAGCAGAGAATACAATGACAGACTGCTGTTTCAAGCAACATAGCTCTTTGTCAAGTTGATCAACTTGACAAAGAGCTATGTTGCTCGAAATAGCAGTCTGGCATTGTATTCGCTGCTTTTAACCTGATGTGAGCAATAAAGAACCTTTAACGACAGTGGTAGTGCCTGCACTGCACGACTTGGTTCCTGAATGTAACAGCTCCAGTGGTGTGGAACGCTGCTTGCCTGAGCACACCTTCTCCTCTGTATGGGTGCTGTCCCACCCCTCCTAACTACACTGCAAGATAAGTTATAATTATTTTTGAAATCAGATAGACAATAAATAATGCAGTAAACAAAGATATATTGTATAAAAGCTGTTTACATTGATTTTTTTTTTTCATTTATGATCTCTTCTTTTTTCTTTTCTTTTTTTTTTTTTTTTTTACTGGAACCTCTGCAAAATGCCTGATAGATAATGTTTTTCAACTCAGGAAAAAAAATATTGTGATACCCATATCAGTTCTTGATCTTTCCAACCCAATTAAAGTACAAATCATTACCGGTATTTTATATACCTTTTTTTTTTATTCAGTAGGTACTTTTTTGTTCTGTCACTACTCTGTCTGTACTTACTGAAGTAAATCTAAATCTTTTAATCCACCTAAGCAGCAGAACTGAAATTACCTAGCTTCTTACAGTACAGCACAATTTTTGGCATAATGCAGATCTGCCTCTTCCCAGCTCCCAAGCCGTTCTATTCAATCCTCACTGAACAGTTATAAGGCTTGTTAAAGACAAACTTTACTGATTATAACATAAGAAAATTAAAAATGAAATTCTTTATATTTTATAGTTTTTCTTTAGTAAAGATTTAGTCACTGTATGCTGTTTTATGTCTTGCCGACTTCCTCAGAGACCACCTCAGAGGAAGCTGGCAACACACATGTCAGACCCTCTCCAGGGTGGCTGCGGTGGCTATATTGCGGTACTTGCGTGGGAACATTGGCAGCTAATATGGTGGCGGCCTTACGGTCCTGCATCACTCATTATTAAATAGGCAGTGCATTGTTGTTCATGCTGTTTGTTCAGCACAATTACCTGGACCCTAGGACTGTGTTCACACTTACGCCCTCTGGTTGAAAGGCATTCTTTGCTTGCACTTTACTAGTAATTGCACTTTGTTTGCACAATTCTATGCTATTTATTACCATATTGACTGTGAAATTAGTACATTGTAATAGCTCTTCCTTCCTTGATTTGTTGTTATGTTATTGATCTTCGAGATCCTTGGTTTGATATATTTTTGATACTGTCATATTTATTGATTGCACGCACAATACTTGGGGGTCTTGGCCTTTTTTGACTCCATTATTGCTGGAATGTTTTGCTAATTTTCGTAATCCACTGCCCCACTACCTGCCACCCTTTATTGATTGAATATTTTTTTCCGGGGGCCACCATACCCTTATTGCGGGGTGTTTTTATAATACGTTGTATTGTCTCCCTATCCTGTTTTTCTCTACAGTATGCGTTTCTTGTGATTTTAATTATTTTGCTGTGATTGACTAATAAAGTTATATGATTATATTGCAATTGGTGCGTTATGAGATCTTTTCTCCTTTTTCTTGCTTAGAAGAACCATTTCACTGTGCACAGTTTTTCAACCATGCACAAGCACTTTATTCTTCTGGGCATGCGTAACCTTAATCACACAAGGCCAGTATAGAGGTACTCGGATGGAAGCTACAAGAAAAAGAGGATCCTGGGATGCAGAAGTGGTCTTGAGAAGGATCTGGGAAACATCTCTACCATCCAGAGGTTTCCTACTACCGAGGTAAGTATTTTAATGTAAACTTTTTTCCTTACAGGTTTGCTGTAAGACTATTCTATTATTCAATTTGGCAATTAAATGATGGAAAAGATCTTTATATAGTCTCAATAAATTATTTAGATATTTACCTTTCTTGGGTTCTTTGGGTATTTTTCTTCTTTCTTCTCTGTAATGTTACATTTAAACTACTTTGACTCCCTTTTACATTTTTTCTTGCTATAATAAATAATGCATGCTCTAAATTTCACAACTATAGAAACATAATCTGCTTTCCTGGCTGTTACAAGTGTAAAAAAAATATGTTACTTTATATGGATATGTGAGTTCCATGCATGGGACACTGAGTAATATGAGCTACAATCCTTCTTTCAATCAGTTGGGCAATCAGCAGTAAACATAGTTATTCTGAATAAAATCAGCTTATATTGGACTGTTCTTTGTTGTTATGACTACTTTAAAGTGTTTTTCTTAGTACAATCACTGTAGAAATATGTAAAAAGGTAAATTATGATGTTTATAGCATTTTATCACTGACAGAGCTCAGGACAAAATACATTGATAGTGATATCCATTATAGTCCCCCTTGCTTTCTTTCAACACAATAAATGCATAAATCATGACGTTTTTACCTTTTTTGTGTTCAGTGGGTAATTTTTCTTCTTTTGTCACCACTCTTTCTGCAATGCAAAATTGAAACTGAATTGAAGTATATCTGAAATATTAGTTAGAATAAATGTACTACATATTTGTCTGAAAGAAGCTGTACTAATCCACATAAGCAGTAGAACTGTGATTACATAGCATCTCACAGTGCAGCAGGATTTTTTAAAAGTTTAATACTATAATGTGTGTAAACTTGTCACTTCTTAGCTCCCAGGTCTTTCCATTTATGGCAATTTAACAGTTGTAAGGCTTGTTAAGAAAGGGAAAGTTCAATGAGGTACAGCAACTGGAGGAGACTGTTTTGACAAGCAGGGACAAATATGATACATTTTATTCTATCTGGGCAGTCTGGATTGACTATTAACCACTTTCCCCTCCACTACACTATATCTACGTCAGCTGTGGCACCCTCCAAGCCACAGCGACGTAGATATACTGACCTGCTTGCAGCGCTGTTGTGCAGGGACAGGTGCGCTTCAGAGCGCACCCCCCGGCACTGTCAGCTGCCTTACTAATTGGCAAAAGGGAACATGTTCCCTTGTAGCCAATTAGTGACCCCCCCGCGAATGAATGATCACCGCTGTAGCAAACAGCGTGATTATTCATCTTTCCCCCTCCGTGGCCAGATCGTAAAAAAAACACCCCTGCAAGATGAATATCTTACCTGAACTGGTTCCTGCGATCATCCTGCAGCTCCAGCCTCCATTCTCCGCGGTGCACTCAGCCCTGTGACGCTGAATATCCGGGTCCCGGCTTGATGACGTCATCAAGCCGGGACCCGGATATTCAGCGTCACAGGGCTGAGTGAAGAGCGGAGAATGGAGGCTGGAGCTGCAGGATGATCGCAGGAACCAGGTAAGGTGAGATATTCATCTTGCAGGGGCATTTTTTTTACGATCTGGGGGGGGGCATCGTGATAAGGGGGGGGGCACATCAGGCTGCCCATAACAAAGGGTGGGGGTTTAAAATCTGAAGGGGGGGGGTTTGAAATTATTATTGGGGCCCATCAGGGTAATGGGGTGGGGGATTTTATAATGGGGGGCACATATGATGGTCCTGAGGGACATAACTTAATGCTGGGGGGCACATATGCAATAATGGGGTGGGGGGCGCTAATCCTGGGGACACATCTGGCTATAATGGGGAACACTGATCCTGGGGACACATCTGGCTATAATGAGGGGTGCTTATTTGTGATACGCAGCTGTATAAATATATGTGGGGGGGTCGCAAATGCAGGGGCATATCTGGCTATACTGGGGGGCTGATATTGGGGGCACATCTGGCTATACTGGGGGGGGTCTGATACTGGGCACACATCTGGCTTTCTATCCTTGGGGGACTTAATACTGATGGCATGTCTTTTACCTACTGTAGCACTTTGTATTTTTTACTAGAATTGAAGAAAACCTGAGAAATAATGCAATTTTAACGTTTTCCCCTCTTTTTTCCCGCTAAAATGCGCAGGAAAAAAAATTCTCGGGACAAAATACCCGCCAATGAAAGTCTAGTTTGTCCTAAAAAAAAACGATACCTAGATCATTTAGGTGTCGTGAGTAGGGATAAAGTTATGGCTGATTAAAAAGGGACACCGCTAAAGCGTCAAACTGCTCTGGTCAATAAGAGGAAAACAAGGTCTGGATGCGAAGTGGTTAAACCTCCTCAGAGTATGAAGGGTATTTGAACAAATCACCTTAAGGATTATGAGAATTTCATATAGTAAAATGTAGATTGCAGGAATAGTGGGTTATATGTTGTTTTTTTCTTTTATAGTTACTATTTGTGTTGGTCATTATGTGTGTTTCCTGTATCGGCACATTCACTTAGATTGCATGGCTGAGAGATGCTAATTGTCGTTGGACCAGTTTATTTTGAATTGTTGATATAGTTATATATAAAAGTTGGTCAGATATGTTGCTCTAGGTGTGAACAGAAGCTATTGTATAGCTTTATAGCAATAATTTTGTTATGTGTTCATTGTTAGTATGTTCAAAATTGCAATGTTTCATTGCTTCATACCGTATACTGCATTTTTTCTATGTATTGATTCTGACCAATAAATTATGTAAAAAAAAAGAAAGAAAGAAAGGGAAAGTTCATGGTGACAGGATGATGCTTTCATAATTTAAAAAAAAACTGTTGAACTGCTAAATATAACTTAGTTAGGTTTAGAGAACTTATTAGGAAACATACAGTACTCCAGTATATCTTTTAATATACTTAAATTTTCTTCACATAATCACAAGCACAATTTATTCACACTATAAATGCTTTAGGTTGTTTTTACCTTTCTTTGACTCTGTTGGTACTTTTTCTTCTTTCTTTTCAGGCTTTTCTGAAACTATAAATTCAAAAGTTGGGATACCTCAATATTATTATTTTTTTTATATCAAGTGTAGGTATGGTACTAGTCATTAAAAATCATAATAGCCATAGCAGTTTGCAGTTGTAATAACTATCATCTTAGGGATTTATATGTGTTTATATGTGTCTCTTGTGTATAAAGTGAAATAAAGCATACATGAAGAGAATAGTGGATTAAGAATTACGCAGTTACCTTAGTAGTGGAAAGAACCTGAATAGTCCAGAAGCTTCCCCGGTTTTCTTATACCTCAACATTCCAATGTGCCAGGTCTCTCTAAACATTTCAGCAAGGATTTGTGGAATATGCTTCCTGCTGTTACACTTCTGTCTGAGTACAGGCCTCTCCATACTGGACATGCCTGAATAACATCTGCACTTACCCAGTAGAATAAGGCCGCTAATTCACGGCATTTACATCCATACACAAACATCTTCATATAGTCTTGATAAATATTGACCTATTTACCTTTCTTGAGTTCAGTGGGTACTTTTTCTTCTTTCTTCTCTGGCTTTTCTGCAATGTTAAATGTAAACTATTTAAGTACTTTTGCATTATTATTGGCTATATAAACAGCTGCAGCAAATACTTTATATGTCTTAAAGATAAAAAAGATTTTGAGGCTACAATAAAATAACCTCTTGTCTAGCAAATAAATGTTATAGTACATGGCTATATGAGTCCCAAGCATGGAACACTTAGTATGATGAGTTGCAATTATTTTGTTTATTCAGTTGGACAATCAAATATTGATAAACAATGTTATTTTGAATATAACAGGTTTATATTGGACTTTTCTTTGTTTTTATGACTATCAATTTTTTTTCTATCTCGAATCACTGTAAAAAATGTGTAAAAAGGTAAATGATGTTGTATATAGCATTTACCACTGATCTGTATCTACAACTCCGTACAAAATTTAATATCGGGACACTCATAATAGATCCCCTAGCTTTATTTCCAACCCAATACATGCACAAATTATGACTGTATTTACCTTTTTTGGGTTCAACTTTTTCTTCTTTTGTCACCACTTTTTCTGCAAAGAAACATTTAAATTATAGAGGTATTTCTGAATTATCATTTAGAATACATTTACAGCATATTTTTCAGAAAGGAGCTGTATTAATCCACATAAGCAGTAGAAATGCAATTATCTAGCATCTTGCAATGCAGCAAGATTCTTGCGATCTCTAATGCTATATTACACATGTTTTGGCTTTCCTTAAATAGAATCTGTAACTAAAAAAAACAATCCCCTGGGGGATACTCACCTTGGTAGGGGGAAGCCTCTGGATCCGATCAAGGCTTCCCCATCCTCCTGTGTCCCACGGTGGTCTTGCTGTGCCCCTCCGAACAGTGGGGATTTACATATTTACCTTCCCGGCTCCAGCACAGGCGGAGTAGTGGCTCTCCACTCGGAAAAAGGCAGAAATCTCTGCCGGTCTACTCTACTGCGCCGTTGCAAGTCTCCTGCACCTGCACAGTAGAGCGGACCCAACAGAGATTGGCTATTTCTGCCTATTTTCGAGTAGAGAGCCACAACAGCACCCCCGCTGGAGCCAGAAAAGGTAAATATTGCACAGCCTGACAAATTGTCAGCTGTGCGTTCCGTGGGCAGCAGCGAGACTGACGTGGGACACAGGAGGATGGAAAAAGCCTCGATAGGATCCAGAGGCTTCCCCCTACTGAGGTGAGTAGTACCCCCAAGGGGAACTGTTTTTAGTTACAGAGTTTCTTTAATAATCTGTGCGTAAACCTGCCACTTCCCAGCTCCCACGCTTTTCCATTCATGGGAACAGTTGTAACATTTAACAGTTGTAAGGCTTGTTAAGAAGAAAAAGATCTTTAAATGTTATTCACATCATCACAAGCACAATTAATTCACTCTAATTTTACCTTTCTTGGATTCTGTTGGTACTTTTTCTTCTTTCTTTTCAGGCTTTTCTGAAATGATACATTCAAAAGTTAAGAGGCCTCGATATTACTTTTCTTTTAAACAAAGTAAAAGTTTAAGTATAGTACTAGCTATTACAAATGCTTTCATCCTTAGAAGTGCCATTTAAAGTTTAAAGCAATAAATATCATCACATGCATTTGTATGTGTCTCCTTTGTATAAAGTGAGTAACACATGCTTAAAAAGAATACTGAATTGAAAATTACAGTACATAGTAACCTTAGTAGTGGAAAGCATTTGGAAAGTCCAGAGGCTACCCAGTTCCTCAAATACTTCACCGTTTCAGTGTGCTGAGCCCCTCTAAACTTATTTGACTAGGGCTTTACCCCATGTGCCTCCAGTGTTTCCCTCTGCCGCTCCCCCCACTGTGTCCCCTTTATCCCCCTGCACCCGCAGTGTACAGCTACAAACTGTCATTTTACGTGTCATTCATAATTTAAGTGTTCATCATAAGTTGAAGACTACTTGTTTGGCAATTAAGTCATAGAAACCATTTTTATATAGTCTAAATAAATGATTGAGATATTTACCTTTCTTGGGTTCTGGAGGTACTTTTTCCTTTTTCTTCTCTGGCTTCTCTGCAATTTTAAATTTAAACTACTTTGAGTACCTTTGTAAGATTGTTGGCTTTAATAAACAATGCACATTTTATATTTCTAGACCATAAAAAAAGAATGTGTGAACTGTAGTAAAACTGCCTTCCTGCAAACATATGTTGTAGTCCCTAAATATGTGCGTTCCAAGCATACAACTGTGTAAGATGAGTTCATTTTTTTTTTATTTTCAAGTGGTCAATCAAATAATAGTACTTTGAATATAAGTGTATAATTAAACTAGTCTTTGTTTGTATGACTTCTTTCTTGTTTCTTCTTTTTCTTTTACTAGAATCAATTTACAAATGTATATAAAGGAAAATTATGATTTATCATCACATTTTACCATTGATCTGTTTCTGCAACTCAGGAAAATATTGCAATGCATATAATAGTTCTTTCTTTTCCACCACAATGAATGCACAAATCATGACCGCATTTACCTTTTTTGGGTTCGGAGGGTAATTTCTCTTCTTTTGTGACTTCTCGTTCTGCAATGCAAAATTAAAGTTACTGTAGTATATTGGCGTTATTAATTTGAATAAATAGTTTACAGAATATTTGACTGGGAAAAAATATCTGTACTAATCCACAAAAGCAATTTAACTGGAATCACCTAGCATCTCACAGGACAGCAGGATTTGTGGCATCAGAAACATTATAATACAGATGTTTTGGCTTTCCTTCATAATCGGTGTGTAAACCTGCCATTTCCCAGCTCTCAAGCTTTTCCACATGCTGAATACATGCTTTAATGTTGCTTTTACCTTTCTTGGGTTCTGTTGGTATTTTTTCTTCTATCTTTTCTGTTTTTTCTGAAATGTTAAATTTAAAAGTTGGGACATCTCAGTATTACTATTTTTACCAAGAAAAGTGTAGGTATTGTACTAGCCATTATAAATGTGGTCATCCTTCAGTTCAGTTTGAAGATGTAATAAATGTCATCTTATGCATTTATATGTGTCTCTCTTACATAGGGCTGCACGATTTTAGGGAAAATTCAAAATTGCATTTTTGCACTTTAGGGCAGGGGGGGGGGGGGTTGTTCCCGGTCCCCACTGCCCGGCCTGCTCTGCCTGGACCGCTGTCTGTAATACCTTGCGTCTGGCCCCGCTGTGCGTGGATTGGCCATAAGCAGTGAATATGTATAAGTGTTAATGAGCGGGGGGCAGATCCACTCGAGCAAGCGGCTGGGCACATACAGCTTTACCAATCACTGGATAGCCATGGAATGACGTCAGTGGTAGGCGGAGCTGTACAGAGCATACAGCTCCGCCTACCGCTGCCGTCATTCCATAGCTATCCAGTGATTGGTAAAGCTGTATGTGCCCGGCCGCTCGCTCAAGTGGATCCGCCCCCCCGCTCATTAACACTTATACATATTCATTGCTTCTGGCCAATCCGCGCACAGTGGGGCCAGACGCAAGGTATTACAGACAGCAGACCGAAAAACCGAAGATACTGACGATCAGCAGATCGTCTTGCCACGAACCGCGGCAAAAAAATCAGATAGTCCAGGGGCTTCCTAAGCCTCTCACAGCCCACTATTTTAGCATTGGGCACCTCTAATACTCAACAAGGGCTTGTCAAATATGTTTATTGCGGCCGCACACCTGTGTTCAAAATTCTACATTCTAGGCATGCATGAGGTTCTCTCATGCGCAGTAGAATAAATCTGCTCATGCATGGATTTTTGTGCTCCATACACAAGCACTTGGTTCTATTTGTTGTTGTGTGGCCCATACTCTCACATGGCAGGTACAGAGAAGTTCATACTCAGATGGCAGCATGATCACAAGGTGAAAATGGTCCTGGACTAAAATAGTGCGCTCAAGGATGATCTGGGAAGCTTTTGGACAATCCAGAGGCTTCCCACTACTGAGGTAAGTATTACAATTGAATCCTCTTCCTCACAGGTTTGCTTTAAGACTCTTCTGTTTTTATGTGGCAATTAAATTACAGAAAACATATTCATATACCCTCATTAAATGATTCAGATACTGACCTTTCTTGGATTCTGTGGATACTTTCTTTTCTTTCTTCTCTGGCTTCTCTACAATGTTAAATTCAATCTACTTTGAGTACCTTTACATTATTTTTGGTTATAATAAACACTGCATACCTTACATTTCTAAACCATAGAAAAATAATTTGTGGCTGTAATAAAACTGCTCCCCTGTCCGGCAAACAGGAATATGTTAGTTCCAAGCATTGAACACTAAGTAAATTGAGCTACAAATCTTATTTCCTTCATTTGGACAATCAAGTAACAGTAAACATATTTATTTTGGTTAAAAGCTGTTTATATTGGATTTTTGTTTTTACAACCTCTCCCCTTTTTTGTGTTGGAACTATGGTAACATGCATTGAAAGGTACATTATGTTGTATAGAACATTTACCACTGATCTATGTCTACAACTCAAGACAAAAGGAAATATTGTGACACCCATAATAGTTTTGTATTCTTTTTTCCAACCCAAGAAATGCATAAATCATGACTGTTTTTACCTTTTTTGGTTTCAATATGTACTTTTTCTTCTTGTGTCACTACTCTTCCTGCAATGTAAAATTGAAATTATTGGAGTGTATCTGAATTATTTAAAATTAATAGTTTACAGCATATTTGGTCTTGATTCACTAAGACAAATAGCATGCTTTTTCAAAGTTAGCACTCCTTATCAAACATAACACGCCTTATCAGAGTAGCATAGCAAGCATTATGAACCTGCAGGGGCTCAGGGCAGGACGAGTGGAGCTCTCATCATTGCCAATTAGCAGGCATAAGTTTGCTATGCTACTCGGATAAGGCATGTTAACTTTGAGAAGGCGTGTTAACTTTGAAAAGGTGTGCTATTTGTCTTAGTGAATCAAGCCCATTCATTTGATAAAAAGCGGTACTAATACACTTAAGCATTGAACTGAATTTATCTGCAGGATTTTAGCATCTGAAACACTATAAT
Organism: Hyperolius riggenbachi; assembly: GCF_040937935.1. Lineage (NCBI taxonomy): Eukaryota > Metazoa > Chordata > Amphibia > Anura > Hyperoliidae > Hyperolius > Hyperolius riggenbachi. The sequence goes on from NC_090649.1 coordinate 291,039,980, forward strand.
ATATGTTTTGGCTTTTCTTAATAATTATGAGTGTAAAACTGCTACTTCCCAGCTTCCAAGCTGGGAAGTATATGTATATTTTTTCATATCTTTAAATGTTCTTCACAGTTTATTCACTCTGAATAAATGCTTAAAGTGAGCCTCCAGACTAAAAAAATCTACTGAGCAGCACTGAAAAGGCTTGGTGTTTCTTTAACAGTTTCACAGTATCAGAACTTTGTTTTTCTTACCAAAGCCTCATTTTTAGCTGTACAGAAGCTAAGCTTCACCCCATCAAAGAAAACTGCCCAGGCATGTTCCCCTGAGGCTGTGCAAAGCATGATGGGATTTCTAATGTTGTTGTTTTGCCTAGCAACTGGGAGGGGTGATCAGGACACAGGACAGTTGGAACTGTGTCTCATGCTCCCTATCACCTCCTTTCAACTAAAAAGATGGTTGCCCCCATGAAATCACAAACATTTGCCTGTTCTTTTAAAACAGGGTGGGTAAGATTATATTACCCATCTATTTTAATTAATATAACTTAATGACAGTATGTTTGTTTAGGCTGAAGTTCCTCTTTAAGGTTGTTTTTACCTTTCTTGAGCTCTGTTGGTATGTTTTCTTCTTTCTTTTCTAATTTTTCTGAAATGGTAAATTCAAAAGTAAGAACACATCAGTATTGACAAATATTAACATCTTTACAAAGAAAAGTGTAGGTATGGCACTAGCCATTATATAGCCTATAATTCTTACAAGTGCAGTGTGAAGATGTAATACACGTCATTGAATCCATTTATATGTGTCTCCTTTACATTAAAATTGTGTTTACATTTACATGTGTGTAAACTAAATGAAAGCGTACTTGAAAGGAACATTTGACTTAAAATGAGATAGTCAAGGAAATTCCCTGATCGTCTTACACTCAACGGTTAAAGTGCTTAAACACCCTTGGCAAAGGAACTCCTATGCAAGCACAAGATTCTCCATTCTGGGCATGCATAAGAAAGTTTCTCACCTGACCAGTAGAATGAAGCTGCTCAGGCATGGATGTTTTCGTTCATGCACAACACTTCATTTTATTTGATATAGGCTGACATTACTTGCACATTGCAAGTCTAGAGAAGCCTCTGGACAACCCACATGCTTCCCACTACCAAGGAAAGCGTTCAAATTTAAATATTTTCCTCCCAGGTTCACTTTAAAGTGGACCTGAACTCTTGCACAGGACTGAAGGAAAACATTGAGAAATGCACCCTGTATGTATTTAGAGAGTTTAGCCTGTCTAATTCCCGAACATTTGTGTCTAATCACAAGTTGTAATCTGCTCTCTCCCCTGTGTCACATAACTGCCATGGCAGAGATGGCAGATAAGCTCATTTTAAAGCACTGGATGTTAACAATATGTCTGCTTCCATGAATCAGGAAGTAGAAACAGTGCAGATTTATTTTAGGATTCATACCAGCTGTAACAAATAAATGTTTTTCTTTATAATTTTTTTTATGCTGTTTCATATGTTTTAGAGCAGAGAGGAAGTTCTGAGTTCAGGTCTGCTTAAAGACTCTTCTGTTATTCTATTTGGCAATTCAGTTACAGAAAAGATCTTCATATAGTTTTAATAAATTATTAAGATACTTACCTTTTTGGGGTTCTCCTGGCTTTTTTTCTTCTTTTTTTTCTGCAATGGTAAATTTAATCTACTTTGAGTATCTTTGTATTATTATTGACTATACTAAATACTGCATAACTTACATTACCCAAAGAGACTCTAGAATCTAAATTCACTTTTGTAACTTGTAGCCATGTTAAGCACTATAAGCCCTGTTAAACCGCCGCTATCCCTTGACAAAACGAGGGGTTTTTACCCCCAAATACCCTCTGCAAAATCCACAACTTTCTTGGTCGTGGATTTTGCTGCCCCGGGAGGCAGAGCTTTCAGCTGCAGCTCTGCCTCTATGCGCGTCAATCAGCCTGTTCCCTGCCCCTCTCTGTGAAGGAAGATTGAGAGAGGGCGGGGAGAGGTGGCGATCAGTGAGGATTGACACGCTAAGAGGCAGAGCTACAGCCATAAGCTCTGCCTCCTCAGGAAGCGCTCCCCAAAGTTAGGAGAGGTGATTTGGGGGCTATAATCCCCTCGTTTTACCGCAGGATAGCGGTGGTTTAGCAGGGCTTATAGTACTTAACATGGCTACAAGTTAAAAAAGTTAATTTAGACTCGCTTCAGAGTCTCTTTAACCATAGTAAAAGAATTGGTGACTGTAATAAAAAACTGCCCCTCCCCCCCGTCCCCCGTAAAATATGTTATTGTACTCTAAAATGTGAGTTCAAACCATAAAACACTGAGTAAAATGAGTTTTTTTTTCATTCAGCTGGGCAATCAAAAAAACATTAAATATAGTTATTTTAAACAAAAGTGGGTAATATTGGACTTTTATTTTTTATAACCTGTTTAATTTTTTTGTACTGGTTTTAAAGGGGCACTTCAGCCTAAACAAACATACTGTCATTAAGTTACATTAGTTATGTTAATTAGAATATATAGGTAATATCATTTTTTACCCACCCCGTTTTAAAAGAACAGGCAAATGTTTGTGAGTCATGGGGACTGCCATCTTTGTCATGGGGCTGCCATCTTTTTGGTTGAAAGGAGGTGACAGGGAGCATAAGACAGTTCCAACTGTCCTGTGTCCTGATAACCCCTCCCAGCTGCATGCGCTAGGTTTCAAATGTCAAATTCAAAATGTCAAAAAAAAAAATTGCACCAAAACAGCAGAACAAGAACAACATCAGAAATCCCATCATGCTTTGCACAGCATTAGGGGAAAAATGCCCGGCCAGTTTTCTTCTGTGCAGCTAAATATGAGGCTTGTATAAGAGAAACAAAGTTATGATGCTGTGAAACTGTTAAAGAAACACCAAGACTTTTCAGTGCTGCTGAGTACATTTTTAGTCTGGAGGTTCACTTTACTGTAAAATGCATACAATACAGTGGGTTGCAAAAGTATTCGGCCCCCTTAAAGTTTTCCACATTTTGTCATATTACTGCCACAAACATGAATCAATTTTATTGGAATTCCACATGAAAGATCAACACAAAGTGGTGTACACGTGAGAAGTGGAACAAAAATCATACGTGATTCCAAACATTTTTTTACAAGTAAATAACTGCAAATTGGTGTGTGCATAATTATTCGGCCCCCTTTAATCTGAGTGCAGTCAGTTGCCTATAGACATTGCCTGATGAGTGCTAATGACTAAATAGAGTGCACCTGTGTGTAATCTAAGTTCAGTACAAATACAGCTGCTCTGTGAGGGCCTCAGAGGTTGTCTAAGAAAATATTGGGAGCAACAACACCGTGAAGTCCAAAGGACACACAAGACAGATCCAAGACAGGTCAGGGGTCAAGTTATTGAGAAATTTAAAGCAGGCTTAGGCTACAAAAAGATTTCCAAAGCCTTGAACATCTCACGCAGCACTGTTCAAGCGATCATTCAGAAATGGAAGGAGTATGGCACAACTGTACACCTACCAAGACAAGGCCATCCACCTAAACTCACAGGCCGAACAAGGAGAGCACTGATCAGAAAAGTAGCCAAGAGGCTCATGGTGACTCTGGACGAGCTGCAGAAATCTACAGCTAAGGTGGGAGACTCTGTCCATAGGACAACTATTAGTCATGCACTGTACAAAGTTGACCTTTATGGAAGAGTGGCAAGAGGAAAGGCATTGTTAACAGAAAGCAAAAGAAGTCCCGTTTGCAGTTTGTCACAAGCCAGCCATGTGGGGGACACAGCAACCATGTGGAAGAAGGTGCTCTGGTCAGATGAGACCAAAATGGAACTTTTTGACCAAAATGCAAAACGCTATGTGTGGCAGAAAACTAACACTGCACATCACTCTGAACACACCATCCCCACTGTCAAATATGGTGGTGGCAGCATCATGCTTGGGGGTGCATCTCTTCAGCAGGGACAGGGCAAACTTGGAAGAAAACCTCTTGGAGACTGCAAAAGACTTGAGACTGGGACGGAGGTTCACCTTCCAGCAGGTCAATGACCCTAAACATCAAGCCAGGGCAACAATGGAATGGTTTAAAACAAAACATATCTATGTGTTAGAATGGCCCAATCAAAGTCCAGATCTAAATCCAATCGAGAATCTGTGGCAAGATCTGAAAACTGCTGTTCACAAATGCTGTCCATCTAATCTGACTGAGCTGGAGCTATTTTGCAAAGAAGAATGGGCAAGGATTTCAGTCTCTAGATGTGCAAAGCTGGTAGAGACATACCCTAAAAGACTGACAGCTGTAATTGCAGCAAAAGGTGGTTCTACAAAGTATTGACTCAGGAGGCTGAATAATTACACACACCTCACTTTGCAGTTATTTATTTGTAAAAAATGTTTAGAATGATGTATGATTTTCGATCCACTTCTCACATGCACACTACTTTGTATTGGTCCTTCACATGGAATTCCAATAAAATTAATGCATGTTTGTGGCAGTAATGTGACAAAATGTGGAAAACTTCAAAGGGGCCGAATACTTTTGCAACCCACTGTATTACATTATGTTATCCAGATCATTTTACTCCTGATCTGTGCCTACAACTCAGGACAAAAGGTTATGGGTCTTAAGTTGATACCCATAATAGCGCCTTGTTTCTTTCCAACACAGTAAATGCACACATCCTCATGACTTTATTCACATTTTTTTGTGTTCAGTGAGAACTTATTTTCTTTTGTCACTATTCATTTTGCAATGCAAAATTGAAATTATTCAATTATGTCTGAGTTATTATTTAGAATAATAGTTTACAGCATATTTGTCTGAAATGAGCTGTACTAATCCACATGCAGTAGCAATACAATCACCTAGTATATTACAATGCAGCAGGATTTGTGTTATCTAGGAATACTATAAAACAAATGTTTTGGCTTTCTTTGATAATCTGAGTATAAACCTGCCCCTTTTCAGATCCCAATCCTTTCCATTCATAAGAATCCCCATTTAACAAGTTTAAAGCTTGTTAAGAAAGAACAATATCATGATGACAGGATGCTTTTTACAATAAAACTTACACTACAACTGTAGTGAGAGGTATGTGGAGGTTGCCATACTTATTTTCCTTTTAAACAATACTAGGTGCCTGGCAGCCCTGCTCATCTATATGGCTGCAGTAGTGTCTGAATAACAGCAGAAACAAGCATGCAGCTAATCTTGTCAGATCTGACAAGAAACACTTTATCTGCTGTATGCTTGTTCAGGGTCTATGGCTGAATGTATTAGAGGCAGAGGATCAGGAGGAAAGCCAGGCAAATGGCATTGTTTATAAGTAAATAAATATGGCAGCCTCCATATACCTCTTGCTACAGTTGTCCTTTAAAAAGCACTGTTACAATGCTATATGCAACTTATTTGATTTGGAAAACCTGTTCGGAAACATACATATTTTTTCATATTTTCAATTTTTTTTCACATCCTCACAAGCACAATTTAGTCATGTCAAGGAAATTATTAAAGGTCTCTTTACCTTTCTTGGGTTCTTTTGATACTTTGTCTTCTTTCTTTTCTGGCTTTTCTGAAATGTTGATTCAAAAGTTGTTGCGACTCATTATATTACAATTTTTACCAAGAAAAGTATAGGTATAGTACTATCGGTTATGTATCCCGTTATCTTTAAAAGTGAAGTTTGAAGATGTAATAAATGTCATCTTATCCATTTATATGTGTCTCCTATACAAGCAACTTTGTGTAAGCTTAATCATAGTATACTTGAAGAGAATATTGGATTCAAAATTAGATACTTGTGTATCTGTGTGGGATACACAAGTAGTGTGGGAAGCCTCTGGATAGTCCAGAGGCTTCTCAGATCCTTTTACACACAGAAGCGTAGCTAGAGATCATGGGGCCTCATAGCAAAACTTTCATGGGGCCCTCAGATGTAGGCCCTCTTTAGCAATGCCACTTGCCCCTACCCTATGAGTTAATTGGGCATTTTACATTATCTTGCAATTAACACTGCACATAGTTCATGTGCACTGAGACAAAGTCGGAGGGTGGAAAAACACAAAGTTAATGAATACATTAAGTACCACCTGGGCCCCCTCTGCTCCAGGGCCCCATAGCAGCTGCTATTGCTACTATGGCTATTGCTACGCCCCTGCTTCCAGACCACCATTCCAATGCACTGGGTCCCTAAACATATTTAAAAAGGGTTTGTAGAATATGTTTCTTCTGATCATGCTCTTTCCGGGTACGATCTTCTCTGGGCATGAACAAATAAAGTCAGTGTATGTCCAGTAGAACGAAGCTGCCCATGCTTGGCTTTTATTTTCCATTCACAAGCATTTCATTCTACCAGCCATGCATGGATCATCCATCATGCATGGCCAGAACAGAGCAGTTCATACTCAGATAGGAGAGAGGCCCCAAAAGGAAGAGGGTCCCTGGTTGCAGCAATAGGCTCATAGCTCACAGGTTTGCTTTAAGACTATTCAGGTTATTCAATTTGACAGTTACATGATAGAACACATTTTCATATAGTGTAAAAAAAGGATTCAGATATTTACCTTTCTTGGGCTCTGTGGGTATTTTTCCTTCTTTCTTCTCTGGCTTCTCTGCAATGTTAAATTTAAACTATTTTGAGTAAGCTACCTTTACATTTTGAATAAAAGAAACTTACACTGAACATTTATATTTTTTATGTATATGACCTAATCTGTTTATTTTTACTGGAATCATCATGTGTAAAAAGGTAAATTATGTTTTACATAACACATACAAAAGTAAATGCCATGCACTGATGAGGTACAGAAAGTCTGAAACAGGCTGTATGCATGTTGGATTGATGTGGCTCTATACATTTTATAAGCTATAGGTTCACTATACACCAGTGGTTCTGGATTTGTGTCTGGCTGCCAAGGGCATAAATAAATGATTTGCATTTCAGGCGTGATGTTTCATGAGAAACTATAGTTGCTAACTTAAGATGAATGATTTCAAATACCTAAGGCTTGATTCACAAAGCGGTGCTAACAGTTAGCACCCTGGTGAAAAGCCCCTTATCATGCCTAAACTCAGTTTAGGTGTGATAAGTTTAGGCATGATAAGTTTAGGCGTGATAAGTTTAGGCGTGATAAGTTTAAGCACCAACTGGGCTAGCACCGCAGTGCACAGCTGATCAAAAGTTTTGCGCTAGCAAAGTCTGGTGCACTTTGCATAGAGTTTAATGGCGCTGCTTTGCGCGTGGGTCTTTGCGCGCGATCTAAACTTATCTAAACTTATCACGCCTAAACTTATCACGCCTAAACTGGCTTTTCCCCAGCGTGGTGCAATGGTTATCACACCTAAAGTATTTTACTGGGTTAGCACCACTTTGTGAATCGAGCCCCGTCTGTTTTAGGAAGGCAAAATTATACTCAGCAATGTTTTTTAGTAAGAAGGCTTTTCAGTCCCTTTTAGCCGTTTATACTTTTCTAGTGGTTCTGGGTCACCATGAGCTCTCTGGGTATTAAAAAATAAATTTGGTGATACCCATAAAAGTTTATTTTGCTTTTTTACTATCTAATTAATACATATATCATGACTGTTTTTACCTTCTTGGGATTCAGTGGGTACTTTTTCTTCTTTTGTCACAACTATTTCTGCAATGCCAAATTGAAATACTGAAGTAGTAGTATTACTGAAGTAAAATTAAAATTTAGAATATCTTGCAAAAGTCCATTTATTTCAGCAATTCAACTTAACCACTTAAGGACCAGCCTATGCTGGTCCGATCTGTGCTGCGTGGGCTCTCCAGCCCACAGCACAGACCACTTTGAAGCCAGGGCGACCAGACTTCCCCCTCCTTTTTTCCCCACTAGGGAGATGTCCTGCTGGGGGGGTCTGATCGCCGCCGGCCATCTGCGTTTTGCGGGGGGGGGGGCCTCCTCAAAGCCCCCCTCCGCAGCCATTAAAAAAAAACGAACGAGTGGCCGTTTCCATGGGGAACCACTTGTGACCTGCCGACGCCTATGGGCGTTAGCTGGTCGTTAAGTGGTTAAAAGTGAACCTAATATATGAAATAGGAAACCTTTACAGGTGTTTTGGATTAATTAGCTGATTTGAGTCTGACACTTTGAGCCTAGAATATTGAACATTTTCACAAAATTATAATGGACTGAGACTTTGATTTTGGGGTTCTCATAAGCTGTAAGCCATAAATATCAATATTATAACAAATAAAGGCTTGAAATGTCTCACTTTGCATGTAATGAGTCTCTTTCATATATTAGTTAAACCTTTTAAGCTGAATTACTAAAACAAATGGACTTTTGCATGATATTCAAATTTTTCGAGTTTCATCTGTATTTACCACATATTTGACTGAATAAAAACTGTACCAATCCACATAAGTAGTTAAACGGCAATTAACAAACATCTTACATTGCAGCATGATTTTTGGTATCTGGAACACTATAATACGTTATGACTTTCCATGATAATCTGAATGTCTGAATGTAAGTCTGCCAGCTCCCAGCTCCCAAGACTTTCCATCTATGAGAATCCTAATTGAATGGTTGTAAGGCTTGTCAACGAAGAGCAAGGTCATAACAACTTGCTTTTACTCTCTCTCTCTCTCTCTCTCTCTCTCTCTCTCTCTCTCTCTATATATATATATATATATATATATATATATATACACACATCTTTAATTTTTCTTAACATCCTCCTCACAACAAGCACTCTGAATATATTAGGTTGTTCTTACCTATCTTTTGTTCTGTTGGTACTTTTACTTCTTTCTTCTTAATATTCTCTGCAAATATAAATTTAAACAGTTTAAGCATTTTATTCATTTATTTATTTTAGTATTTATGTAGCACCAACATATTACATAGTGCTGTACAGAGTATATTGTCTTGTCACTAATTGTCCCTTTGAGGGGCTCATAATCTAGTCCCTACCATAGTCATAGGACTATGCATGTATCATGTAGTGTATGTATCATAGTCTAGGGCCATTTTTTTAGGGAGAAGTCAATCAACCTAACTGTATGTTTTTGGAATGTTGGAGGAAACCGGAGTGCCTGGAGAAAACCCACACAGACACGGGGAGAACAAACAAACTCCATACAGATGTTGACCTGGCTGGGATTCGAACCAGGCACCCAACGCTGCAAGGTGAGAGCGCTAACCACTACACCACCATGCTGCTCGAGTATCATTTACAATAGTAAATGCACCCATTTAAATAGGTCGAAAGATTCCCAGAAATATGGTGTTTAGTTACAATTTAACGTCATTAATAATTTAAATCATGGCTATAAAGTTGATTACCACTTTACAGAACACCAGAAAACATTTGCCAGTATCACAGGGCATTTAGGTAAAAAGCCCAAAGTACCTGGCTGCAACTTAAAGAGGAACTTTACTGAAAAATAGTAGTGTGTATGTGCGGGAGAGGGGATAAACCAATATATTGCAAAGTATGAAGTTAAAAAATAGAAGAGAGATCTAATGGATGATTGACATTCACCATGTAATTTGTTCATATTGTTTGACTCACAATCATCCTGCACGTAATCATTTTTACTACTGGCAGACAAGAAAAAAACTAGACAGCACCAACTGTCATTATCTATAACCACACCCACTAGCAATGTGATAGGCTAAAAGTTTATTTTTTATAGATATACATACAGCATGCACAGAGTGAGACACTGGTTGCTTGACAGTTGGAGACAGCCTTTATTTTCCACAATGCAAAAAGGTTCACAGAACAGACCATGGTCATGACATTACAATGCGGGAGGAGGTTTACCCCAATATCAGTCACACAGACCCCCCTGATGATCTTTTTGAGAAAATGTAAAGATTTCTCATAGGGGTATCAGTTTCCTATTGGGATGAAGTTCAACCCTTGGTTAAAGTTCATCTTTAATTCTATAGGCTAGCTTGTACTTCTCTTATGGAGATGGATGTGAACTGCCCTGTCTTGTGGAGAGGGATGTGGGAGGACAAAGAGTAAGTGTTTCACTGCAACTGTTGGGGAACTATAATAGTTGACAGTTAAATATTATCCAAGCAGATGGTTAACAAAAAGGAGTTGACCAACCTTGAAAAACACAAATGATTAAACTTATGTTAGGATCTATTCTACACCCCATTGCTAACAACGGGGTGGGGACTATTTTCCCAGCACTCCCAGTTTTACTCAACTTACTGCCTCATCTGACCTCATCCAATATATGAACTCACAAGTGGCATAGCTTAGTATATGCTCAATTCATATCTGATACAGTACACAACTGAAATGCTAGTGCATGCCCTTATTATATTATTCATTATATTATTATTGATTTATAAAGTGACAATATATTCCATGGTTCTGTTCAAAGTAAGAGACAAACATAGGGTACAAAATAATACAGACAATGGTGTACACTAATATACAAAATACAGAACTGGTACAAGATACAGAATTGGTAATTATAGTAACAAAAGAAACATGATGAATAAAATGTGTAACACACTGCAAGACACAAGATGAAGCAGTTTGAAGTCTGGCTCCTGTATACATCACTATACTAAGTTTCAGAAACTTACTCTGCACAACATATGATTTTGCTAATGATGTCACTTCACTCCCACATCCAACTTTACTAGTACTTACACTACTGGTGTAGCTTGCATTGCACAATTACCGTGATTAACTTTGCCTGTATAATGCCTCCATTGCTAATGTAATGCACATTAGTGCACATTACACTAGCAATGTTGGTGTTATCTAGGTAACAAAGGTCCCACTAATGCATGTGTAATGCATGCTACATCAGTGATGCAAGTACCGGTAAAATTGTCATGTGCTGTGAAATGTAATGTTGGTAAGTGATTATGCACCTTGTGTCACCTGTACTGAGCATTAAGAAGCCTATTAATTTACTTTTATGACTACCACCTATCAGATGCAACTGCTAAGGCATCAGTGTGGGGCCCCAGTGCAGTACAGATGCAGTGCTTTGCCATTGCCCAGAAATGCATCTGTACAGCATTGATGCCCCGTTACCCTAGTGGTAAGATCCAATCACTGCAGATGCACTTTTTGCTACAAAGGTAGCACAAGCAATGGTTTGCTACTTACCCAACTAAAAATGGAATATGGCATATGTGGCATCATTTTTACCAGAAAAAAAGCCAAATAATAAATTTTGAGGTGTTTTATAGCAGTGGCACTTGGCATGTGAAAATTAGGAAGTTAGAAAAAAATGTGTTTTTACTGTACTTCCATTCAGTTTTCTTGTGTTATACCTATAAAATAGATTTTTTTTAGGGAAAAAAAATATTACCCAGAGAAAGCCTAGATTGTCCTGAACTATGTATTTTATAACTATATGTACTGTATAAGCTTAAGGGGTAAAACATTAAAATGCAAAGTTGTTACTAAACTACCATTGTTTCCCCCTTATTATGCATCACTAATATAGTGTTATCTTATTTACCACTTTCCCATCCCTCACTGACCTATTTAGAGCCAAACTGGCTCTGAACGCTTATGGCTAAATGCCTGTCTAGCCGAAGACCCTTGAAAGTGAGTATACAGGTTTAGATGTACTCATTTGTACTAATTTGAGGCAAATGCACATAAAGGGCAATTGAGTACCTTATTTTAAGGACATTTGTGTAAGGTTAAAGGATACCTGAACTGAGCGGAATATGGAGGCTGCCATATTTATTTATTTTTAAACAATTTAAGTTGCCTGTCTTCCTGCTGGTGGCTGTAGAACAATATGGGAGTGCAATGCATATGCACTTACAGCTCCATAGAGTATTGCAGGAATCCTAAGAGATATGCGCTGACTTTCTTATGATACTTAAGTGCAGACCTCCCAAATCTCTCTTTGTGCCACACAAACACAGGGAGATCCTTTACTGTTTCATATAAGTAAAAAAGATACCCCACATGTGTGTACATGGGGGAGCTCATACATCAGTTTCAGTAATCCTTAGATAAAAATACACTAGTATGCAGCCTGGTTAAATGGCATGCTAGCCACACATAGATGCATTTTAATGGAATTGTCTCAAATAACAAATTCAAATAATTTTTGTTTAAACAATGAAATACCAAGTGTCCAGATCAATACAATAGTTGCATTGTAATTAACCACTTTGATGCCTGGGGACAGTATATCTAAGCCCCTCCAAACTTCACTTCCATGCCTGGAGAGTAGATATACATATCCCCGCCACCACCGCTGTTGTCCACATTCCCGAACTCGTTCACATTACCGCCCGCTCACCCGGAGATCAATGAATGAGAAAGCAGTTCCCATTCATTGATCTAAGTCCCCATTGCAATGATCAGCGGCTTCTATGAGAATCATATGATGATCTAAGGTGGTGATCTATCATCTATGAGATCATTCTGAAAAAAACAGTTTCCCATCCACCCTTCACTTCCTGTAAGCATAATAGTATGCTTACATGACACATAAAAATTTTACTGAGGACATCTTGTGGCCAAATAGTAAAATTGCATTTACAGACATTGATTTTTTTTCACAGACCCAGAATTACATGTAAAATTAACTCCTTCCCTCCCACACTTTCCCCAAGGTTCCCCAAACATTTTTTGTATAATAAAAGAAAAATGACAAAAAAACACATAAATAGTTACATTAGGGATTACACTTTTTTAATATGTATGTCAAGAGGGTATATTACTGTTAAGTTTTTTTTAATTGTGGGTTTGTAAATAGTGATGCATGCAAAACTGAAAAGATGCATCTTTATTTTCAAATAAAATATTGACACCAGACATGGTGATAGGAACATAATTTAAATTGTGTAATAACCATGACAAATGGGCAAATAAACTACATGGATTTTAATTGTGGTAGAATGAATTTTTTAAAAACTATAATGGCTGAAAACTGAAAAATACTGTTTTGTTTCCCAATTTTTCCCTTATTTTCCCTTTAAAAAACATTTCGAATAAAATAATTCTTGCCATAATGTACCACCCAAAGAAAGCCTAATTGGTGGGTAAAAAAAACAAGATATAGTTCATTTAATTTTGTGCTGGTGCTCAATGGGTACAACCCCCTCAATGGTGAAGTGGTTAACTGGTTGTTACTGCAGTTTTTACTTCAAGCTTCCATAGATGAAATTATTTTATTATACCAGTCATATGATCAGAAATGTAATGTGTGACCAGCAACAGATATAGGAGGCAGGATGAGCAGGACAAATGAGATACAGTGGTCTCCCAGAAAAATAATCTGGCACAGTATTGCACAACTGCGGCAGAAATACAATTTAGATTAATAGAAGACATTGAAGCATATACAGTTATTTTCTGTATGTTCAATCTTCTTGCATTCTACTAAAGGGAAGGGATTTACTAAAAAATAAATTAATTAGGTGTTTACCTTTCTTTAGTTCTGTGGAAACCTTTTTTCAGTTTTTTTCTACCACTTCTGCAATGTTTAATATTTAACTTTTTGTTGTTGTTGTGGTATTAGTCATTTTAAATTGTATCATCCTTAAGGTGGCCACACACGATACAAAACAATGATAAGATTTTACAGCAATTCATGTATTACATTTGGAAATTAAATTATGGTAAACACTGTCATATAGCTTCAATAAAAGGTTCAGATATTTACCTTTCTTGGGCTCTGTGAGTACCTTTTCTTCTTTCTTCTCTGGCTTTTCTGCAATGTTAAATTTAAACCATGTTCAACTTCTTTGAATTATTATTTTAAAGGGGCACTTTAGTTGCATATAGTAGAATGTAATAACATTTTCAGGATACCCATTTTTACATTAATTATCATGGTTTTCGCATCCAAAACACTTTTTACATCTATATATGAATATGTATCCCTGCCCTCCCAGTGATATCACAGCTTAGGCTGTTTAGATATGTGGAACTCTCCCCAGAGCATTCTGGGAGGCCAGGTATTATTTTCACTGGCTTTGTAACAGTCAGTAAATAAACATTTTGCAGTAATAAACCTTCACATCTCTGTTCTAAAACATTTCTTCTGTCCAGGAAGCATATGCTATAGTATGTTGGTATGCGTGTTCCTAGTCAGAGTAAGATAAGTTACAATTCTTATTTCATTTAAACTGGACAATCACATAATAGTAAACGATGTTAAATTGCAGAACAACAGTTTTTTTTGTGCGAAACTTGTAACTCTGTTGAACAAGCTAATTATAACCTTTTCTACATGTACCAAGAAAATGTACGATAGAACAGATGTTTATTAAATATTGGATCAGCACCAAACCAATAAAATGAAGGATTCAACTTTTTTATCAATTTGCAGTAATTTATATACTGGCAGTTTAACCATATAGGGACCGAGCTAATTGAAATCTACGCCCTGTTTTGGTGGGCTCCTGGCTGGCAGGGCGTAGATTTCAATTAGCTGCCGATGCGTGCATCCGCCATTTCCGGTGCTCCCGCACTCTCGACGCTTAATCCCCGCCATCTGTCACTGCATTTCACTGGCTCTGCCTGTCTCTGCCTGTCTCTATGACGGCATGGCAGAGCCTTTTGATCCGATCAGGAGTCAATGTCATTGGCTCCTGGCCCTGTCTTTCAATGTAAGCCACTCCCTTCAGCTTACATTGAAAGACAGGGTCAGGAGCCAATGAAAGTGGCTCCTGACTGGTTCAGATGACTCTGCCGTCACAGAGACAGCAGAGTGGATGTCCCAGGATCCCGACGTGCGGCAGTGACGGCGGTTGCGATGGGTATGTGCGACGATTCGTCTGTATTTCAACGGGATTCTACCGTACCTGTACCAGCGGTCTCTGGTCCTTAACGGGGCAGAGACCGCTGGTACTTAAGTGGTTAAATATGTTTCAGAATGTTTACCTTTTTTTGCCTCTTTAGTCACTTTTTCTTCTTTTTTCTCTGGCTTCGCTGTAATATTAAATTAAAACTATTTTGAGCATTTCTATTTTTAATAGTGCAAATAATCTCTGCATGTCTTAGGTTAACTAGTTTAGAAAACATATTTTGCAGCTGAAAAAAACCCTGTCCTTTTTCCTGCAAAAGTGTGATATTCTAGGGTTCCTTTATCTTGAAAATTGTTTAAAATTAGTTTAGATCACTTTTTCATTTAAATAAACATTCACATCAAATGACCACACTTGAAGGACAATTGTAATGAGTGGCATATGGAGGTGGCCATATTTATTTTGTTTTTCAGTAATAGCCATTTCCTGGCTATCCTGCTGATTCTCTGCCTCTAATACTTTTATCCATAGACCCTGAACAAGCATGCAGCAGATCAGGTGTTTCTGACATTATTGTCAGAATTGACAAAATTAGCTGCATGCATGTTTCTGGTATTGTTCAGACATTACTGCAGCCAAATAGATCAGCAGTACTGCCAGGCAACTGATATTGTGCAAAAGGAAATAAATATGTCAGCCTTCATATACCTCTCGCTTCAGTTGTCCTTTAATATATAATATACTGAAGTACACAAGATACCTTTCTTTTGTTCTTTGGGCACTTCCTGTTTTTTGACTGAAATCTTCGCAAAGACATTTGAAAACATAAATTGGATCATTTCTGGATGCTTGCAATTCAGGAAAAGGAAACGGTTGAGGCACCTATTGCTTCCCAGCCCATAAAAGTAATTTCAACATGGTACACATGGAATATAATTACCTTTCTTGGTTTCTTCGGTTACTTTTTCTACCTTCTTTTCTGGTTTCTCTACAGGGCAAAGCATAAACTGTTTTAGTGTGTAAACTATCATTATTTGTATTTGGTTTAAAGCACAATTGTATTGAAACCTCTTATAATAACCTCCAAATGGTTCAACAATGCAGACTGGACACTCCACCATCATTTAATTTTAGACCGCTCTAATGTGCTTATTTTAACTTTTTTTTGGGGGGGGGAGGGGTATTTGCAGCCTTATTTTTTACCACCCCACACATCTATAAGTGACCTTCAATGGAAAATGATACACCTATATTCTTGTGAAAAGGTTGGTGCATTTTTTTTTCAGACTGCTTTGATGTGAGACTAACACTATGGCCCATATGCGCAATGTACTTTTTCTCCTCAGTTTTCTCTTGGGAGACACTATTGCATATTCCCTTTAAAACAATTTAACGGCACTCTGCAATTGAAAAAGTTAAAACAAAAGTAGGTGAAAAAGTACTATAAAAATAATTCTGATTATTTTATTGCTTGCTGGTGGCCTAAAAGGCATTTTATTGATAAGGTGTTAAAGTAAGACTTAGGAGAAAACTTAGTAGAAAAGGTGAATTGAATAAGGACCTATAACGTTTTGTAATTTCAATATATTTCAGCAGTTTTGATTGAAAAAAAGGCTGAACTACACTTTACATAATTTATGTGTGTCAATCTAACAGAACTTAACAAATTTCAACCATGTTTAGCAAAAACGGAACAAAAAACATTTGCATTTGTCTTCTTTGCACAGATATTTAGAAAAAGGTTTAGCAAGATTTCATTCAAATGAATAATCAAATGACGTTGCCCAAACAGTACCAAGTTTATTATGACAACAGTTTCTCCTGACCTGGCCAAACTGTGCATTCTATTAATTCCTTATCAAAACTCAAAACTAAACTTTGATAAAATTAAGGAAAGGGAAATCCGGTAGATGGCGAGTGATCAAAATGATTACAACGGCCTTCTTACCAAACATGTCCACCACTATCAAACATTCACTTTCAAGGCATTATATTACATAGAGGTGGGTCATCAGAGGCTAACAAACCTCTGATTGGCCACGCAATTGCTATTTAAGCTGCAGTCAATCAGAAGAATTGTTTTCATGTAAAGGCCCACACTTATACTTAAGGTTATACAGTGGATGTCATAATTTATTTGGTTAGCTGTGTTGCCTAACAGGGAATTCTTAACACGAATGGGGTCCTTTCCACCAGGATGAAGGCTATAATGGGTAGACCCTAATTTATGTGAAAAAGCTACATTTAGTAAATTTAACAACCATAGTTTACCAGCATTCATAATGGAAGCTGAGATTTTGGCAACATCATAAACCAAACATATTTTTTTGTGGTTAAATGATAGAGCAGACATACTGGTGTAAGGCCAATCCAGGAAGACTTTGGGAAGAGACACACAGATTAAATTTTTGAACCCGCATTAAATTGAATTGTTACAGTGGGGCACTTGTATTGACTTGGGTTATGGTTAGGACATTAATAAAAAAAATATTTCTGTTTTGTCTTTTCATTAAAATTATTTTCTAAAGGCTTCTTTCAATGTTTAATTATTTTTGAGAATAGATAAGGTGTTTATCAAGAGGGTCAGCCATAGGCTTTTTAGCCATTGAAGGTCCACCTCTAAATAATAAAAAGTTGCAAAACAGAAGTGTGTTTCCTTATAGCTGTGCCAGGTGGAAAGGTTCTATTACAGGGAGTGCAGAATTATTAGGCAAGTTGTATTTTTGAGGAATAATTTTATTACTGAACAACAACCATGTTCTCAATGAACCCAAAAAACTCAAAGCTAAATATTTTTGAAAGTAGTTTTTAGTTTGTTTTTAGTTTTAGCTATTTTAGGGGGATATCTGTGTGTGCAGGTGACTATTGCTGTGCATAAATATTAGGCAACTTAACAAAAAACAAATATATACCCATTTCAATTATTTATTTTTACCAGTGAAACCAATATAACATCTCAACATTCACAATTATACATTTCTGACATTCAAAAACAAAACAAAAACAAATCAGTGACCAATATAGCCACCTTTCTTTGCAAGGACACTCAAAAGCCTGCCATCTATGGATTCTGTCAGTGTTTTGTTCTGTTCACCATCAGCATTGCGTGCAGCAGCAACCACAGCCTCCCAGACACTGTTCAGAGAGGTGTATTGTTTTCCCTCCTTGTAAATCTCACATTTTATGATGGACCACATGTTCTCAATGGGGTTCAGATCTGGTGAACAAGGTGACCATGTCATTAGTTTTTCTTCTTTTATACCCTTTCTTGCCAGCCACGCCGTGGAGTACTTGAACGCATGTAATGGAGCATTGTCCTGCATGAAAATCATGTTTTTCTTGAAGGATGCAGACTTCTTCCTGTACCACTGCTTGAAGAAGGTGTCTTCCAGAAACTGGCAGTAGGACTGGGAGTCGAGCTTGACTCCATCCTCAACCTGAAAAGGCCCCACAAGCTCATCTTTGATGATACCAGCCCAAACCAGTACTCCACCTCCACCTTGCTGGCGTCTGAATCGGACTGGAGCTCTCTGCCCTTTACCAATCCATCCATCTGGCCCATCAAGACTCACTCTCATTTCATCAGTCCATAAAACCTTACAAAAATCAGTTTTGAGATATTGCTTGGCCCAGTCTTGACGTTTCAGCTTGTGTGTCTTGTTCAGTGGTGGTCATATTTCAGCCTTTCTTACCTTGGCCATGTCTCTGAGTATTGCACACCTTGTGCTTTTGGGCACTCCAGTGATGTTGCAGCTCTGAAATATGGCCAAACTGGTGGCAAGTGGCATCTTGGCAGCTGCACGCTTGACTTTTCTCAGTTCATGGGCAGTTATTTTGCGCCTTGGTTTTCCACACACTTCTTGCGACCCTGTTGACTATTTTGAATGAAACGCTTGATTGTTCGATGATCACGCTTCAAAAGCTTTTCAATTTTTAGAGTGCTGCATCCCTCTGCAAGATATCTCACTATTTTGACTTTTCTGAGCCTGTCAAGTCCTTCTTTTGACCCATTTTGTCAAAGGAAAGGAAGTTGCCTAATAATTCATGTTAATGTCATTAGACCACACCCCTTCTCATTACAGAGATGCACATCACCTAATATGCTTAATTGGTAGTAGGCTTTCGAGCCTATACAGCTTGGAGTAAGACAGCATGCATAAAGAGGATGATTTGGTGAAAATACTAATTCGCCTAATAATTCTGCACTCCCTGTAGTATACACAGCAACGGGGCCCTGCACTATTCACTTCTATCTAACCTGCTAAATAGTCAGAAAGTTTGTTTGAATCTAAGTTTGACCTGAACCCAAAGAACAATATTAAAATCAAATAATGAAAAAAATAATTAATATGGTACCTTTCTTTGGTTCTTTGATATCTTCCAGTTTCTTCACTGGAATTTCTTGAAAATACAAGGAAAAATACAGGAAAAAATTACTTTTTACAGTGCCTTCACCTTAACCACTTGAGGACCACAGTCTTTCTACCCCTTAAGGACCAGAGCCTTTTTCCATTCAGACCACTGCAGCTTTCACGGTTTATTGCTCAGTCATACAACCTACTATCTAAATGAATTTTCCCTCCTTTTCTTGTCACTAATACAGCCTTTTAGTTATTTTTAGTTTTTATTATATTCATCAAAAAATACATGAATTTTGTCAAAAAAATGATTTTTTTTAACTTTTTGTGATAAAATTTGTCAAATAAAGTAAAATTTATGTATACATTTTTGTCCAAATTTATTGTGATACATATCTTTGATAAAAAAAAAACAACATTCAGTGTATATTTATTGGTTTGGGTAAAAATAGCGTTTACAAACTATGGTGCAAAAAGTGAATTTTCCCATTTTGAAGCATCTCCGACTTTTCTGAGCACCTGTCAGGTTTCATGAGGTGCTAAAATTCCAGGATAGTATAAATACCCCCCAAATGACCCCATTTTGGAAAGACATCCCAAAGTATTTACTGAGAGGCATGGTGAGTTCATAGAAGATTTTATTTTCTGTCACAAGTTAGCAGAAAATGACACTTTGAGACAAAAAATTTTTTTTTCCATCTCTGCTAATTTGTGACAAAAAAAAATGAAATCTGCCACGGACTCACCATGCCCCTCTCTGAATACCTTGAAGTGTCTATTTTCCAAAATGGGGTAATTTGTGGGGTGTGTTTACTGTCCTGGCATTTTGGGGGGGTGCTAAATTGTAAGCACCCCTGTAAAGCCTAAAGGTGCTCATGGGACTTTGGGCCCCTTAGCGCAGTTAGGCTGCAAAAAAGTGCCACACGTAGTATTGCCGAACTCAGAAGTAGTATAATGTGTTTTGGGGTGTATTTTTACACATACCCATGCTGGGTGGGAGAAATATCTCTGTAAATGTCAATTTTTTTATTTTTTTACACACAATTGTCCATTTACAGCGATATTTCTCCCACCTAGCATGGGTATATGTAAAAATACACCCCAAAGCACATTATACTACTTCTCCTGAGTATAGCGATACCACATGTGTGACACTTTGGGGTCACATTGTGTGTGACATTCTAAAATGGGGTCACTTGTGGGGTTCCTATACTGCCCTGGCATTTTAGGGGCCCTAAACCGTGAGGAGTAGTCTAGAAACCAATGCCTTAAAAATGACCTGTGAAATTCTAAAGGTACTCATAGGATGTTGGGCCCCTTAGCGCAGTTAGGGTACAAAAAAGTACCACACATGTGGTATCGCCGTACTCAGGAGAAGTAGTATAATGTGTTTTGGGGTGTATTTTCACACATACCCATGCTAGGTGGGAGAAATATTGCTGTAAATGGACAATTGTGTGTAAAAACATCAAAAAATTGTCATTTACAGAGATATTTCTCCCACCCAGCATGGGTATGTGTAAAAATGCACCCCAAAACACATTATACTACTTCTCCTGAGTATGGCGATACCACATATGTGACACTTTTTTTGCAGCCTAGGTGCGCTAAGGGGCCCAACGTCCTATTCACGGGTCATTTTGAGGCATTTGGTTTCTAGACTACTCACGGTTTAGGGCCCCTAAAATGCCAGGGCAGTATAGGAACCCCACAAGTGACCCCATTTTAGAAAGAAGACACCCCAAGGTATTTGGTTAGGTGTATGGTGAGTTCATAGAAGGTTTTATTTTTTGTCACAGGTGGTGATTAGAGGGGAGAATAGATGCAATCAATGCACTGGGGAGGTGATCAGAAGGGGGTCTGAGGGGGATCTGAGGGTTTGGCAGAGTGATCAGGAGCCCACACAGAGCAAATTAGGACCTGATCTGATGGGTAGGTGTGCTAGGGGGTGATAGGTGGTGACAGGAGGTGATTGATGGGTGTCTCAAGGTGTGATTAGGGGAGGGGAATAGATGCAAGCAATGCACTGGCAAGGTGATCAGGGCTGGGGTCTGAGGGCGTTCTGAGGGTGTGGGTGGGTGATTGGGTGCCCTAGGGGCAGATAGGGGTCTGATCTGTTGGGTAGCAGTGACAGGTGGTGACAGGGGGTGA
Source organism: Hyperolius riggenbachi (assembly GCF_040937935.1). NCBI lineage: Eukaryota > Metazoa > Chordata > Amphibia > Anura > Hyperoliidae > Hyperolius > Hyperolius riggenbachi. The sequence continues at coordinate 291,061,206 of NC_090649.1, forward strand.
TTGATGGGTAATTAGTGGGTGCAGAGGAGAGAACAGATGTAAACAATGCACTTGGGAGGTGATCTGACGTCGGGTCTGTGGGCAATCTGATGGTGTGGGTGGGTGATCAGATTGCCCACAAGGGGCCGGATAGGGGCTGATTGATGAGTGGCAGTGACAGGGGGTGACAGGGGGTGATTGATGGGTGATTTACAGGGGATCAGTGGGTTATTACAGGGAAGAACAGATGTAAATAATGCACTGGCGAATTGATAAGGGGGGGTCTGAGGGCAATCTGAGTGTGTGGGCGGTTGATTGGGTGCCCGCAAGGGGCAGATTAGGGTCTAATCTGATGGGTAACAGTGACAGGTGGTGATAGGGGGTGACTGATGGGTGATTGGTGGGTGTTTAGAGGAGAGAACAGATGTAAACAATGCACTTGGGAGGTGATCTGACGTTGCGTCTGTGGGCGATCTGATGGTGTGGGTGGGCGATCAGATTGCCCGCAAAGGGCAGGTTAGGGGCTGATTGATGGGTGGCAGTGACAGGGGGTGACAGGGGGTGATTGATGGGTGATTGACAAGTATTCAGTGGGTTATTACAGGGAAGAACAGATGTAAATAATGCACTGGCGAATTGATAAGGGGGGTCTGAGGGCAATCTGAGCATGTGGGCGGGTGATTGGGTGCCCACAAGGGGCAGATTAGGGTCTAATCTGATGGGTAACAGTGACATGTGGTGATAGGGGGTGATTGCTGGGTGATTGATGGGTAATTAGTGGGTGTTTAGAGGAGAGAACAGATGTAAACAATGCACTTGGGAGGTGATCTGATGTCGGGTCTGCGGGCGATCTGATGGTGTGGGTGGGTGATCAGATTGCCCGTAAGGGGCAGGTTAGGGACTGATTGATGGGTGGCAGTGACAGGGGGTGATTAATGGGGGTTTAACAGGTGATTGACAGGTGATCAGTGGGTTATTACAAGGGGATAGATGCATATAGTACTCAGGGGAGGGTCTGGGGGGGGGGGGGTCTGGGGAGAATCTAAGGGGTGGGGGGGGTGATCAGGAGCCCCCCAGGGTGCAGTTAGGGACCTAATAAAAACATAGCATTGACAGATAGTGACAGGATGTGTGATTGATGGGTGATTAGGGGAGTGATTAGGTGTAAACGGGGGTCTGAGGCGTGGGCAGGGGGGATCAGTGTGTTTGGTGCAGTCTAGGGTGGCTGCAGCCTGCCCTAGTGGTCCCTCAGACACAGGGACCACCAGGGAAGAAGGCAGCCTGTATAATACACTTTTTATACATTACAAAGTGTATTATACAGTTTGTATGCGACGATCGTGGGGTTAACAACCCGCCAGCGCTTCCGAACGGCCGGCGGGTTGTCGTCGCGGGTGGGCAGAGCCAGTTGCCGGGGGAAGCGCGCATCACGACGCGATCGCTCCCCGGCCATGCCGAAAGGACGCAATGCCCATGGGCGTATTGCTGTCCTTTCGGTGTCCACTTTGCTGCCGCCCATCAGCTGTTGGCCGTCGGCAAGTGGTTAACATTCAGATTGATTTACCATGTCTCCTCGTTGTTTTTCATCAAAAGCAATTCACACATTCTCCACAAATGTGGAGTGTATTTACCTTTCTTTGGCTCAGTGGAAACTTTTTCTTCTTTCTTCTCTGTTTTTTCTGCAATGCAGGATTAAAACAATTTGCACACTGTACGGACTGACTGTTATTTAAAATAATTGGTATTAAAATAATGTGTCCAAAACAAGGTGTGGTAATATAGATATACAGAATATATGTAAATAACTAGCACTACCTGCAAGCCCACCTATATACTTATTACAGCACTGCAGGGACCCTGAAATCTACATAAGTTGATAGGTAAAGGCTGAGCAAAAACGTGCTGACTCCAACATCCATAGCATACCCATTGGCTCTTCTCTGCTTACAAGAACCTTTCTGGACAACAGTAATCTGAAGAAGTAGAGGAGTGTGTGTGTGTGTGTGTGTGGGGGGGGGGGGTGATGCATGCTCCCAGAATGAGGAGTCAAGGACACTAATACTAAAAAGGTTTGTGCACTTGCTAGATGTCATCAATTTAAGCCCACTAAAGTGTTGCAGGGCACTTTGAATACTTTACATTTGCAAAATATAGCTGTTCTTATTTTTAATTTCATTCAACTGGATAATCAAATATAAAATATATATTTTGACAGTAACATAGTTCCTGTGGGTACCTTTCTTTTGTTCTTTCGGCTCTTCCAGTTTTTTCACTGGAATTTCTGCAAAATACAAAAATAAAAGGATAAAGTCATTCTATGATTTTCCTACGACTTCAGATCAGTAATTCAATCAAGACTACAAAAGGTTTTGTAACACCCAGTATATTCTTCTCTTATCTCCTTGTTTCCCAACCCTATAAAAACTGTTTACTTATGCTGCTCACATTATATATTTATTTACCTTTCTTGGGTTCTGTGGAAGTTTTTTCTTCTTTCTTGTCTGCTTTCTCTGCAAAACAGGATTAAGACGATGGAACATGTTTTCACTATAATGTTAAATAAAGATAAAGTAATGCACAGGCATTGGTTAGATCAGAAACATTTCATTACAAAAAAAAGTTAACGTTTTAGATTCGATATCTTATTTAACCTCCTATTTTCAGAGTTTAAATGTAATAAAAAGCAAAAAACAAAAAAAAAAAAAAAAAATATATATATATATATATATATATATATATATATATATATACCAAATCATGATGTACGAATCAATATACAGCACGTCATTTAATATTACATCTATTACATAGCATGAGAGTCTGAATAAAAGATTATTAGATCAAAGGAGTACTGTTATAATCTTTTGCAGAAAAAAAATTCTATCTTCCTAATACAAACCTTTCTGCATGAAATAGTGAGCCTATACTATATTGTTTGTAAGAAAGCAAGGTAAACTAATCTGTGTAAGCAGATGTAAATCAGGTTTCTAGAGCTGCCTGCTAATTGTGTTGACCCAATATGGTTTTGTGTGGTTTAGAAAATGTTCCAATGAGCAGAACAGATACTTATTGTTGGACTGGGGCATTATGGTATGGCCCACCACGCTTCATCAGAGTCTTACAAATATCAGTATTGATTGGTTCTGATAAAATCAATCTAAATGGCCCACATTCAGTATGAAATGTACTTAAATCCAAACCCAAATAGTACCACTACCTGCAAAAACTTTTAGATAGTAAAATGTGTACAGCTTTTTACGTATATTTGGATTTACTTCAAAAGCTAAAAGCAAACATGCCCCTTTAACTCTGATTAGCTCTCACTTACATACCTAACAGTTGATAGGCTCAATAAATAGGAAACAAGGTCATGATGTCAGAGTCCACAAGATTCCATAAGAATTTTTTTTTTACTCCACAAAATGAAAATGCAAATTGTTTACCTTTCTTTGGTTTTGTTGGCACTTTTTCTTCTTTCTTCTCTGGCTTTTCTGCAGTAAAAAGTATCTCTTTATTACAAGTTATTACTATCTGCTAAAGTATAATTATTATTATTATTATTATTTTTTATTTATATAGCGCCAACATCTTCCGTAGCGCTGTACATAGTACAAACAAATAATGGGGAACAAATATACATAAGAAATACAAGACACTGTACAGTCATGACATTGAATAGAATAAATACAGATACATACATAGTTGATATGTAGTTGGTACATATACATATGTTAAAATTACAGCAGTATGAGAAACACTAGGAGGAGGTTCCTGCCCTTGCGAGCTTACAATCTAGAGGGTAGTGGGGAGGAAACAAAGGGGAAGGAAACACCAGGATTAGTGGGTGAGCCAGTGTGCCTTCAGTGCTGCCTATAGCAAATTATAGGCTTTTCTGAACAGGTGTGTTTTCAGAGTACGTTTGAAGGTTTCCAGACTCGTGGCATGACGAACCGGCTGAGGGAGAGAGTTCCAAAGGAGAGGACCGCCCGTGAGAAGTCTTGGATGCGAGAGTGAGAGGAGGTGACTAGGCTGGAGGACAAAAGGGTCTCCTGTGAGGAACAGAGGGTCCAAGCGGGGAGGTATCTGGAGATTAAAGAGGAAATGTATGGAGGCGACAGCTTGTGTAGAGCTTTGTATGCAAGTGTGAGAAGTTTAAACTGGATCCTTTGGGCAACTGGTAACCAGTGGAGGGATTGGCAGAGAGGGGCTGCCTCAGAGGATCTAGAAGAGAGGTGGATGAGACGGGCCGCAGAGTTTAGTAGGGATTGGAGAGGTGCCAGTCTGCTTTTTGGTAGACCACAGAGTAGGGTGTTGCAGTAGTCAAGACGGGAGATGATTAGGGCATGCACAAGCATTTTAGTTGCTTCTTGTGAAAGGAAGGGACGGATTCTGGAAATGTTTTTGAGATGGAAGTAGCAGGAGGTAGTTAAAGTGTTAATATGTGGTTTAAAGGAGAGCTCAGAGTCCAGAGTTACCCCTAGGCAACGAGCTTTGGGGGTTGATGCTATTGGCTATTGCTGCACATCTTTATCATCTTAAGTGATAGAATCTTGAAGTTTAAAAACAACTGCTTTATTGTCCAGTAAAAATGGCATAAAATGCATTCATAAGTTTCCTCTTTGCATTTGTACAAAAATGAACTAGTTATTTTTTTATCTAGCTGGTCAGTAATTACAGAAAACAGCTAGTTTTACTAAGGTAATTACATTACTAAGGCTTTAAGCGCTTATTGGTAAATTCAAATTATTCTTAACTTAGCCATACTATTTTTTAAACAGTCACATTTATTTTAGGAAATAGAATAAGTAGTTGTAAAAAACTGCACCATTTTTCAAAAGTGTGATATTTTAACTTCAAATGTGTATATATAATAGCCTATGTAAAATGAATCAGGATTCTTTTTTATTATTATTATTCAACTGTTATTCAACAGATGAAGAAAAAATAGAAAGTACTGTAATGCCTATTTAAGTTTTCAATATCATCTTACGTCTAACCCCCATTATTTACATTCTGTACAAATATATAAGTATTTACCTTTTTTCAATTTGATGGCTGTTTTTTCTTCCTTCTTCTCTGGTTTCTCTGAAATGTAAGATTGAAACATATCTGTATTATTATTTATAAACACTGTTAAAGAGACTCCGTAACAAAAATTGCATCCTGTTTTTTATCATCCTACAAGTTCAAAAAGCTATTCTATTGTGTTCTGGCTTACTGCAGCACTTTCTGCTATCACAGTCTCTGTAATAAATCAATGTATCTTTCCCCTGTCAGACTTGTCAGCCTGTGTCTGGAAGGCTGCCAAGTTCTTCAGTGTTGTGGTTCTGCTATGAACTCCCCCTTTCAGGCCCCTCTATGCACACTGCCTGTGTATTATTTAGATTAGAGCAGCTTCTCTCTTCTCGATTATCTTTTACAAGCTGGATAAATCGTCCTCTGAGCTGGCTGGGCTTTCACATACTGAGGAAATTCAGACAAGGGCAAAGCTGTTTGCAGGAAGAAAAGAACAGCCTGAAACTTCAGTGCATGAGAGATGCAGGGGGAAAGAAACACACAAATGATCTCTTGAGATTCAAAAGGAAGGCTGTATACAGCCTGCTTGTGTATGGATGTATTTTCTATGTGTGGACATCAACCTACTTCCTGTTTTGGTGGCCATTTTGTTTGTTTATAGACAAACTTTTTAAAACTGTTTTTAACCACTTTTAATGCGGCGAGGAGTGGCGAAATTGTGTCAGAGGGGAATAGGAGATGTCCCCTAACGCACTGGTATGTTTACTTTTGTGCAATTTTAACGATACAGATTCTCTTTAACTACATTTGTGGTTGAAGCAGATGCATATGGCCTTGCAATACACACGTCTGTAAGTCATTTCAGAAATTTAATCCGCACATATTTTTAATTTCTTGGGAAAACTGAACAAAGACTTGTCCTTGTCCACATCCCAATCCTCTATATTAGTTTTCTATTGTAGTGTGTGTCATCATTGGACAACAGCAAGACTTGGGAAGCAAGGGGTGGATATGCACCCAGAGTGTTATCCCAGGGAGCTTATACTACACAGTTTTGCTCTGCTGCTACAAGTCACCAGTTTAGGTTTAAAAAAAAGTGTTGAGCTGGACATTGCATACCTTATGTTAGTCAACCAAAGAAATAGAAATGTAACTAAATTGCAATCTTGTCAAGAACAAAATATGATAGGGTACACATATATATTTGTTCATTACACACTAGAAAATAAAAAAGCTTAGTGTCATCTTTCATCTATCTGGACAATAAAATGAGGCTACAACCTTGTGAGATATTTATTAAAATAGTTCACATTTAACCTTTCTTGGGTTCTTTGAGCACTTGTGTTTTTTGTTTTTTTTCAATTGTGTTCTCTGCACAAAACAAGAAAAACCCAAATGTCACACTAGAACATAATTCAGGCCTAAAAAAAGGTTTGCAGTACCCAGTAACTCCTATTTTCTTTTAAACTTCACAAAGATGACTTGCGCAGTCTTTACAAATAATGTATGTATTTAGCCTTTTTGAGTTCAGAGGCATATACTTTTTCTACTTTTGTTTCTGGTTACTCTGCAAGGAATAATTGCAACAGCTGGAGTATCTCTGCATTGTTATGTAAAGAAAATAGCTTTAAAGGACTTACGAGGCCTGTTTTGTAAAAAAAAAACATTAAAAAGTTAGATACCTGTGTCTGTTTGTAAGGTACGGAGGACGCCATCCGCGCCCTCCGTGCCGTTCCGCCGGGTCCCCGATTGCACAATATCCCCCCGAACGTCCCCCGACCGCGCGGCCTGGGTTGGGCTCTCCAGCCTGTACAAAGATGGCGGCCGGAGGTGGCTGCGGCTGTGCAGTACGCATAGCCGCGAGTGCGGCTGCGCAGCTCTAAGGCCAACCCCCCGATCCACTCCACTGTTACGTCGATCGGGGGGTTGGCCTTAGAGCTGCGCAGCCGCACTCATGGCTATGCGTACTGCACAGCCGCGGCCACCTCCGGCCGCCATCTTTGTACAGGCTGGAGAGCCCGACCTGGGCTGCGCGGTCGGGGGACGTTCGGGGGGATATTGTGCAGCGGGAACCTGGTGGAACGGCACAGAGGGCGCGGATGGCATCCTCCGTGCCTTACAAACAGACACAGGTATATAACTTTTTTTATGTTTTTTTTTACAAAACAGGCCTCGTAAGTCCTTTAAGTATAATTGTACAAAGCAAGGTGTTCTAATCTGCTTAATTTAATTAAATTAGAGTATGCAGAGGTGCCTACAAGTACTTTTCACTTCTCTTAAAGGCACTCCAGCAGCTCTGAAATCCAGAACACACTAATAAGCATATTTTAACTTTTTTTCTTTAGAATAAGCCTAAGTGTAGATCTATTCTCTCTAACCTCTTAAATGTGTGTATGTGCCTTAGATTTCTGGTGTTTAAAACATTAATTTTGTTTGTAAGGCTACAGGACGCTATAGCGGGTGTCAACACATATTTTTGCATGCGTTGACACCCGCTATAGTGTCCTGTAACTGTGGTAATGCGTGCAATGTTATGCGTGGTGGCCCGCCGACTCTGACTCAGCACAAACAAAACTAGCTGGTGGCTGGGGACCAGATGATCTGGGAGTGATGTCGATGGCACAGGATGGCTGCAGGGGGCTGGTAAAAGCCCCAGGTAAGTAAAACTAATTTTTAAGTTCACTTTAAGGCTTCTTCCATACTTACAGTGGCGCCATGCATTGTCATACTCTCCCCCGCTGCAGCTCATCACAAGGCCAATATAAGGCTATGGAGACACTACTGTCTCCCCACTGGACACACTACTGTGATGCAATGTGGAGCGACGAAGTAGTGGAATTGCCATTAGCAATTCAGCAGTGAGTTACCACATGATCCAAGCCTACCACACAGATTATGCAGCAATGCAAGTCTATGGCAATGCTGTCAGTATAAACAAGTGATCACAGTAGGCAAGCAATGGTGATCCATTGATGTACTTCCTGTCCAGTGGGGAATAGGTCACTGAGTGGGGGATAACACTATGCATATAAACCTGTTGGTGCACTCAGCAGCAGGGTAATATGCATCAGGCAATGGTGTGGTGCAATTGTCCTGCCCTGAACTCTTCTGCTGCAGGACAATCACATTGCTACAAATGTGAAACCAGCCTTAATGAAAAGCCAGGCATTTACCTTTGGGCTCTATGGCTACTTTTTCTTCCTTCTTTTCTTGCCATTCTACAATGTAAAATTTAAGCATTAAAAATAATAATAACCATTATATACCTACATTATAGAAAGGAAAAGAATTTCCATATTGTTATACATCATTGGCTTGTAAAAAGACCTTACTATGTATTCATTTTTGTGCATTAAAAATTTTGTTTAAAATAAATTAGGATTTTTTTTCCATCCATATTGCCCATTAAATTAGAGAAAAAAGCTTTATATGGTCCGATGAAATGTTCAGATACTGTATTTCCCTGTTTTGGGCTTGTGTAGGTAATGTTTCTTCTTTCTTATCTGGCCTCCATGCAATGATAAAGACAGTTAAACTGTTTTAAGCATTTCCACTGCTATTAGTTAAAAAAAAGTTTAGAGAAGGTATTGAAGTACATACAATTATTTTTCATATCTTTCATTTTATTTGCATTTCACAAAATAGATCTATATATCCAAAATACATAATGTAGGTGTCTTCATTTCTTGAGCTCTGCAGGAGCTTTCACTTCTTTCTTTTCTGGCATTTCTGAAATGTTAACTTCAAAAGTTGGAACACGTCCATTTCACTTTTTTTTTTACAAAGAAAAGTGTAGTTCTGGTAGTTACTATTAGCAGTGCAAATTGAAGTTGTAATAAAAAAGGACTTCTGCTTTGAAAAAATAAAATCTTGTCTATTTACATGTGTTTCCATAACATGACTGTTTGTATGAAATTGATTAAGATTCTTTATTCTATTTGTCAATAAAATTACAGAAAACATCTCCATATAGTCTCAATAAAGGATTTACATGTTTACCTTTCTTGGTTTCTGGGGCTACTTTTTCTTCTTTCTTCTCTGGCTTCTCTGCAATGTTAAATTAAAACTATTTTGAGTACCTTTGCTTTAATATTAGCTATCATGCATAACTTAGATTCCATAGTCTTAAAATGTATGACTTCAATAAGGCTGCCCTCATGTCCAGCAGACATATATCATATGTATATGTATATTACACTGATATGTGAGCTTGTAGCAAGGAATGAAAAAAAATACAATTCTTCATCCAATTGACAAAATAACAATAAACAAGTTTTTTTTTAACAAAAACTGTTTATGTTGAACCTTTCTCTGTTTCTATGACCCCTTCCATTTTTATGTATTTTATTTATTTACTGGAATCAATGTAAAAAGGAAAATTATGGTTTATAGTACATTTTACTACTAATATGTGTTCACAGCTCAGGACAAAATGAAATATGATAATTCTCCTAGCAATTTTCCAACCCAATAAATACAAACATGATGATGGTATTTACATTTTTGGGGTTCAGTGGGTACTTTTTCTTCTTTTTTATCTGTCTTGTCTACATTGGTAATTTTTAAGATTTATAGGGCCATGTACAATTCACTTTTTCACCTGAGTTTTTTTCCTAGGTTACATTTTCAAATTTAAATAAAATGCCGTTTAAACCATCAACAAGCATACAAATATTTAAAATAATTTTGATAGTACTTTTTCATGTACTTTTTGGTCCTTTTTACATTGCAAAGTGCTAAAAAGTTATTGTAAACCAATAATGAAAAATTATCTCCTAGGTGAAAACTCAGGTGAAAAAGTGAATTGCATATGGGCCCTAGTATCTCCAGTGCTGTTAGTTAAAAAACAAAATCTCTACATACTTCAGGTTAATTAATGTTTAGCTTTGATAAACCTGCACTTTTTTCCTGCAAAAATCTGATACTGTTTCTTTGTATTTGTTTTCCATGTGTGGTAACATGGTAAAAATGAGTTATGTCTCCACTTACGCTTATTTAAAACATCAAGTAACAGAAACTTAGTTTAAAACTAAACTGCAGTAGTGTTGTAGTAGTATAACAGTTAACATGGTACCTTTTTTTGGTTCTTTGACCTCTTCATGTTTTCTCACTGGCATTTCTGTAAAAATGTTAATGTAAGTTTTATTTTACAGACCATATGTTATATACCTACAATTCAGATAAAGAGAAAGTGTTATGCTATCCAGTTTGGTTCTTCATATTTCTTTATTTCTTCCCTTATCCATTAAAGTAGTTTGTACATTACAGTTGCACAAGCCATTTATATATTTACCTTTCTTTTGCCAAGGTAATTTTTAATGCAAAATAGATATAGCATTTAATTCAATATTACTGCTTATCGGTGATTTGAAAGCATTTTGCTGGGTGCAGTTGTAACAATCTAAATATGTATAGGCACAAGAGACAGGTGTCTACAAGTTCTTTCATATTCTTCATAGAGAACTGCAGTAAAGGGACCATGGGCCACACTAAAATGGAAGTGTAAACTTAACTAATTGTATACGTACAGTGTGCAAACCTATTTTGTAACTACTGTGGTTGGCATGCCTTTATTGTAAAAGGAAGTCAAATATCACTATAAGAAAATGGATGCATTATTGATTGGAGCGGGCTTCACTTTAAGCCTTTATAAGTTGCCATATGTCTCTTTCAGGAAACTAGTATAGCATTGCTAAACAGCTAAATGTGAATGTGCTTTTTTTTTTAAAGAATATTCATTTAATCAGTGTTTGCCCACTGTAAAATCTTTCCTCACCCTGATTTACATTCTGAAATTCATCACAGGGGTGACATATTTAGTTCTGTCAGGAGCAGCTCTGTGGAATGTTTTTTTTCCCTGAAAATTCCAAAGCAAGTGAAAATAGTGCCTGGTCTCCCAGAATGCTCTAGGAGAATTTCACATAGCTAGGGTAAGCATCACTGGGAGGATGGGACTACATACCAGTATAAGTGTTTCTGACGCTAAAACCAGAAAGAAACTGTAAAAGTGGGTATCCTGAATTATTTACTGCATTCTGCTATATTTAACTAAAAGGCCTCTTTAAACTTTACAGTAGATAATGAGGTACACACAAAACTTCTATATACCTCCCTTTTTTACAGATTCACAAAATAATCTCTACAGTCTGATTAAAAATACTACATTTTTACCTTTCCTAGGTTCCATGGGTATTTTTTCTTCTTTCTTTTCTAACTTCTCTGCATAAAAAAATACATTTAAATTATTAATAATGACCACAGAATACATTGGCTTAATTAACTTAAAACATTCAGGCTTTGCTGTAATAAAAATGCTCCTATAAAACAAATTGCTATATAAACCATTTACGACGTGTCTCTCCTTTGCATTAAACATTGTGTAAGATGATTAAAATTCTTATTTTATGGAGCTGAACAGTCAAAGAAAACATTTTTATTATTAAGTAAATCATGTCATGTTACCTTTCTTTGGTTCTGTGTGTTCTTCCTGTTTTTTCACTGGGATCTCTGCAAAAGCATGGAAATTGGCAATTTATGGTACTTGGTACTCACTACTATCCCTGTATGTTTTCGTTTTCCCATCCCTGTTAACATTTATACATTTGAATGATTTTACCTTTCTTGGGTTCAGTAAAGACTTTTTCTTCTTTTTTCTCTGGTTTCTCTGCAGTGCAAAATTAAAAAGAAAATGTCAAGCTGTAGTACTTTTCATATATCAGAAATTCAGATCTTCACGAAGTGCTTCTGTATCCATTATAATGTTAAGTATCTTGAACACTCTTGATAGGCATGCTTTAGCTGTCATGGTGAACTCTGTGTAAACCCAACCTATGACACATCCCAAGCCTTTCTAAGCTCAGTGGACCCACTGTTTTTCCCATGTGTCCCTCTTAAGCAATTGCAACTATTGGAAAGCATTAGAAAAATCACTAGAAGGAAGTAAAAGAGTGTTGCTAAATGTTTGTAATGGGCACAAACACATTTTCCAGTTATTTATCTTTCTTGGGTCCTGTGAGTACTGTTCCATCTTTTTTCTGTTTCTCTGCAATGTTAAATCTTGCAGCATTTTAATGCTACAATTTAATTTAATAGGATTATAGTAATAATATTCATAGTAATATTAATAATAATAATAGCAATAATGTCACCACTGCATTCCTTGGGAAAAGTTACTGACAAAAATAATTTACATTGTTGAAAAAAAAACAGTCATAATCTCCTTCCTTGGACTTAGTCTCTGACAATGAACCTTCCAGTATGTGCTTGCAGTGTGGAAGAAGACCAAAGTGCCAAGCAAAAACCCACACAGACACAGCGAAACCCACAACCTTCGTGCAGATTATATATAGACCAAGAATCAAAACTGAGACTCTAACACTGCAAGGCAAAAGTGCTAGCCAATACACCACTAAAATCTGTATGCTTAGTTGTGACACATCAAGTGTTAAAGTTAATAGAACAATTGATACGTGAACAAAAATATGTCCTATCCACTATTTATTTCATACTTCCTCAAACACAGAGGCTGAATAGTGTAACTGGTTAATGGTTCTGCCTTTGACATCGGAGACAAAAGTTCAAATCCTGGCTAGGGTCAGTACAGAAGTTATTGGGCAAGACTTCTGAACACTGCAGGGTGGCCCCTTGAGTGTGCCCTTAGTGGCTGCAGCTCTTGAATGCTTTGGGTCCAACAGGAAAAAAAGCACTATTCATGTTAGGATTATTATTAGGATTAGTACTTTCAACAAAATCATAAGATGTTTACCTTTTTGGGGTTCTGTGGGTAATTTTCCTTCTTTCTGCATTGGCTTCTCTGCAATGCAAAATTCAATATTTCAAAATACATTTTTTAGAACAAAAAACGAACATAGTGATCATAACCATTGCATAGCCTAGGTTAAGAAAACGAATCAATAGAATTTTAAGTCAGAGCAAAGCAACAGGCCTGCCCCCCCCCCCCCCCCCAAAAAAAAAAAAAAAAAGAAGAGCTTATAGTAAAGGTACATACAGTTTGAAAGTGTGTGCAAGATAAATACAGATTCTCCTTTCACTCAAGTGGACCAAAAAATTACAAATCAATTTAATAACTTTACATAGCACAACAGTTTACATGGCTCACACAAATGAGGATGTTTGCAAAAAAAATGGGGAGGGGAAAATGTTTTTTTTAACCACATGCAATAAAGCCAATGGGCATTAGAAAATGTAAATGTATTTTTAGATACATTTATGCTTATAGCTAGGCAAATGTTAGTAGTGCCAGGTTTCACCTAAGATATATGGATTGCTTGTCTAACTGGGTGCACTGGTTTTCTTATTATTACATTTTAGCCACTTAAGGACCGTAGACTTGCACCTTAGTGACCAGGCTATTTTTTACAATTCAGGCCACTGCAGCTTTAAAGGTTCACTGCACAGCCATACAACTCAGCACACAAGTGCTCCCCTTTCTGCCCACCAACAGAGATTTCTGTTAGTGGGCTCTGATCGCTGCTCCTGTGTTTGTTTATGTTTTTATTTATTTATTTGTTGTTTTTTAATACATTTGTGCATTTTTTTATTTATTTAATTTCCCACCCTCCCGGCAGCCAATCCCAGCCATCGGCTCTCATAGACATCAGCCTATGAAAGCCTATCGCTCTCTGAGCCTCCCAGGGTGGCAGCCGAGTGTCACAGCTGTCCCCAGTACAGCGCCGCCTTAGATTACAGTGCTGTACATTGTAAATAGATGGCGGTTTTGCCATCTAACAGTCTTCTGGTGGTGATCGCAGCTGGGAGATTGATGACAGAGCGGAGCTCCGTCATTGAAGTGGAGATGCGCGTGCATCGCCGCACGGGATCTCCTGCAAAACACACCTGAACGCGGTTCTGGGGGAGCTTCCACGTTCACGCTAATTGGCGTGATTCGGTCATTAGGTAGTTAATGTTAGTTAATAGTTCACACTTTTTTGGGTTTTATCTCTGTTAAAGGAGTTGTCAGGCAATATTTAATCAAATAAATGCTACTTACCGGGGGCTTCCTCCAGCCCCAAGTTCCCAGGACCTCCCTCGCTGCAGCTCTGCCCGCAGCCATTTGCCGGAGCTCAGACCCGGTCCCTGGCGATGACGTCAGAGTGACCTGGAGGGTGCTCTGTACTGCGCCTGCACGATCGGCGCTGTCAATCACCGCCACATGGGCCAGAGCGGACTGCGCAGGCGCAGTAGTTCTGCACCTGTGCAGTCCGCTCCGGGCCACGTGGCGGTGATTGACAGGGGCGATCGCGCAGGCGCAGTACAGAGCGACCTCCAGGTCGCTCTGACGTCATCGCCGGGGACCGGGTCGGAGCTCCGGCAAACGGCTGCGGGCAGAGCTGCGGCGAGGGAGGTCCTGGGAGCTTGGGGCTGGAGGAAGTCCGCAGTAAGTAGCGTTTATTTTATTAAATATTGCCTGACAACTCCTTTAAATATATAAAGCACTGCAGAACCCATTACAATTCTTCGTAACTATTAATTTTATGGCACCTTCATAAAAGTAATCAGTGATAAAGTGAAAATACCCATATTCTTTTTGCAAGAATCTCCACAAAAATAATGTAAATTCGTCTTTTGAGTAAAACATTCAAGAGAGCAATTGAAAATAATTTTTGTAAATTCCTCATGTTTTTTGCAACTTCCTGGTAAAAAGAGTGATTTTCCCATTTTTTTTATTAAAACACCCAATTTTTCATGTTTTCCTAAAATTTTCATGTCATAAAAATTGTTTTCTTTGACTATATTGCAAAAATACAATGTATTTTTGAGAATATATTATCAAAATCAAAAACAGCATTTTCAATGCGAAAACTACTTTGATGAAAATTTGCAAGCTGAAAGTAATTTGCATATTCTAAATTATTTATATATTTTCCCTTCTTGGTTTCCATGACTACTTTGTTCTTTATTTTCTTGTTTCTCTACAATGGAATATTTAAGCTAATGGAACATATCTGCATATTTGTAGATTGACCACTGAAGAACCAAATGCTATTTTTAGACAACAACATTGTACATACTTCGGTGGTGTTGTAATAATGGTGAACCAATAAAACTTTGTTCTTTCAACTAAATAGCAGTTTTAATCTCCCTAGTGATATCCCTGTTAGCAGGTAGTAGAAATCTAGGAACCAAGACTAGAAGCCAATCATGAACACAGTAAATACAATATGTTATAATTTGCCCAAAACATTGGAAATTGTATCTGCTGGTTTAGTTTCTTCTCCAACTTTGGGTTTTAAGTGAAAAACAAGTAAAAAGCAAATAAAGCATCCTAAAATTCTGTTGTCATTCCTGTCACAGTGTACATGTGCTAATTATGTTTAATCATATTTTTTTCTCCCTTTAAACCTCTTTCTTTGTAAATTGTGCTCCTCACGCTCGATCTCATATATAGTGTATATATTCTTACGTTAAAATTAATGTACAAATCATATCAAGCATAGCATAAATGCATTTTGAAATACAATTTCTTGCCAATTTTGCATGAATGTTTTGGATATATTGTATTTTCTGTTGTCTAACCTCTTTAGGGCTTACACAGAACCATGGCTTCAATGAGTGAGCACATTTTCATGGGGTGTGAAATTGCACCTGCTTGTATCTGCAAAGGGGGCTGCCATAGAGAGGGTTAACTTACTCGGGCAATGTCCTTTTGCTGAAGTGAATCACACTGTACTCCCTCCTTCCAAAACTTCCTGCTTCACAGCCACCTTCTGCTTTAAAACAGGAAATGTCTGGAGGATGGAGCACAGCCTGGAGCATTGTGGAAAGAGAACTTCTGTTAGGTAAATTGGCCATATTTCAACACCCCCCCCCCCTTAACCTCTTGAGGACCGCAGTGTTAAACCCCCTAGAAACCATTTTATCTTAATTGGGCCACTGCTGCTTTAAGGCCTCGCTGCAGGACCGATCAACTCAGCACACCAGTGATCCCCCCCCCAACAGACCTTTATGTTGGTGGGGTCTGATCACTCCCCCAATGTTTGTTTTGTTTTTACAAATATTTTTCTTATTTTATTTTTTTATAAAAAAGCTTATTTTTTGATTATTTTTCCCACCATCCCTCCCTCCCCTGTCAGCCTATCACAGCAGGTCACTCCTGTGTCCTCAGCCTTAAAGTAATAATGGGCCTGATGAACAAATGGCTGGTAATTTTGCCGCAGGCAGGTAGCGCAAGACTAGTTCTATCACCAGGGGAGTTATAGTTACATAGTTATTTGGGTTTAAAAAAAGACATACGTCCATCGAGTTTAACCAGAGAACAAAGTACAACACCAACACCAGCCTACTCACTCACATATCCCTGTTGATCCAGAGGAAGGCAAAAACCCTTACAGGGCATGGTCCAATTAGCCTCAAAAGGGAAAAAAATCCTTCCCGACTCCAGATGGCAATCAGATAAAATCCCTGGATCAACATCATTAGGCATTACCTAGTAATTGTAGCCATGGATGTCTTTCAACGCAAGGAAAGCATCTAAGCCCCCTTTAAATGCAGGTATAGAGTTTGTCATAACTACTTCCTGTGACAATGCATTCCACATCTTAATCACTCTTACTGTAAAGAACCCTTACCTAAATAAATGGCTAAAATGTTTTTCCTCTATGCACAGAGCATGTCCTTTGAGAAGGCCTAGGGACAAAAAGCTCATCCTCCAAGCTTTTATATTGCCCTCTGATGTGTTTATACATGTTAATTAGATCCCCTCTGTATTGCCTGTTACTCTAGTAATGCCACACACATTACTGGGGCATTGCACAGTGCTAGTAGAGTTTGAGTAAATTTCTTGCAATAATTTAACTTGAGCATGGGCTTCAAAATAGATGTGGTAACCCTAAATGCACATGCAGCACAGAAGAAAGTTTCTGTTTTATTCATGTAAATTTAAATGCATTTTAGCAAAAAAAAGACAATTAAAGTGATTACCTTTCTTTGCTTTCACTGTGGCCTCTGTTTTTTTCTCTACCACCTCTGCAAGGGAAATCAGAAAAAAAAATAATGGATCAGTCTTAAGGTGGCCATACACTCGTTAGATTAGCAGCAGATAGATCATCAGATAGATTTCTGATCTATCTGATGTGTTTAGGAACATTTTTTACTAGGAACAGATTTCCAATAGATTTTAGTTTGAAATCTATTGAAAATAGATCTGATGGCATTTTGTGCCATCAGATTTCCATTAGGGCCAATGCAAAATGATAAGCAAGCTCAACAGATCGACCTAGATTTTCCAGCCTGCCAGATCGATTGAAATCGATCTAAATCCATCGAAATCGGCCGCAAGTCAGTCAATTGGTCAATCGATTTGCAGTGTACAGGCCCCTTTAGACAAAGTGTCTATTTTGCTTAAATCTTTAATATATGTGCATTTGATTGGGTATCAGGAAGAAATTACAATGTAATTAAAATACAATGTAATTACCTTTTATGGGCTTTACTGGCTCCTTGTGTATTTTCACTGCAGCTTCTGCAAGAAAATTGAGAAAGGCAATTTTGTTTTATGGCAAATGCTTACTTGAGTTTATTTAACAAGGTAGTGCAAAAAAAAATATGATGATTTGTGATGTACTGTAGTCCACAGCAGTTAATGAAATTCTTTTGTATTCTACTGCAGCTTTCACAGCAAATGACATGGATGAGCCCATTGTAAGTAAAATTAGTTTGTTGCTCCTAGGTGCAGAGTGCCACACAACATTATACATCATGTCAAGAGGGTAGGAGGCACCCTCAAAAGACAGGATCACTAGATAATATTTTGTAAACCTGTGTATATGTCTTGTGTGTGTGTGTGTGTGTATATATACATGTATAATATATATTATATATATATATATATATATATATATATATATATATATATATATATATAGAGAGAGAGAGAGAGGGGGGGGGGAGAGAGAGAGAGAGAGAGAGAGAGAGAGGGGGGGAGCTTACCTCTACTGATGAAAAACACCAGTTAGTAAAAAGGAATTGTATTCAAGCACAATTGGTAGGTGACATGGGCCCATATGCGTTTCACCTTTTCACCTGAGTTTTCTCCAAAGAGATAATTTTTCATCTTCTATTTAAAATAACTTTCCAGCACTTTTCAACTAAAAAAACTACCAAAAGCAAATGAAAAGTAGTATTAAAATTATTTTGAGCATTTTCTTGAAATGTAGAAAATGTATACTGCACATTAGTGTTGGGCGAACAGTGTTCACCACTGTTCGGGTTCTGCAGAACATCACCCTGTTCGGGTGATGTTCGAGTTCGGCCGAACACCTGATGGTGTTCGGCCAAACTGTTCGGCTATATGGCCGAACTAAGAGCGCATGGCCGAACGTTACCCGAACGTTCGGCTAGCGCTGTGATTGGCCGAACGGGTCACGTGTAGTGTTGGCCGAACATCTAGATGTTCGGGTTCGGGCCGAACATGGCCGTGATGTTCGGGTGTTCGAGCCGAACTCCGAACATAATGGAAGTCAATGGGGACCCGAACTTTCAGGCTTTGTAAAGCCTCCTTACATGCTACATACCCCAAATTTACAGGGTATGTGCACATTGGGAGTGGGTACAAGAGGAAAAAAAATTAGCAAAAAGAGCTTATAGTTTTTGAGAAAATCGATTTTAAAGTTTCAAAGGGAAAACTGTCTTTTAAATGCGGGAAATGTCTGTTTTCTTTGCACAGGTAACATGCTTTTTGTCGGCATGCAGTCATAAATGTAATACATATAAGAGGTTCCAGGAAAAGGGACCGGTAACGCTAACCCAGCAGCAGCACACGTGATGGAACAGGAGGAGGGTGGCGCAGGAGGAGAAGGTCACGCTTTGAGACACAACAACCCAGGCCTTGCATGAGGACAAGAAGCGTGCGGATAGCAATTTGCATTTTGTCGCCATGCAGTCATAAATGTAATACAGATGAGAGGTTCAATAAACAGGGACCGGAAACGCTAACCCATCACAGGTGTTCATTGTTCATGTTACTTGGTTGGGGTCCGGGAGTGTTGCGTAGTCGTTTCCAATCCAGGATTGATTAATTTTAATTTGAGTCAGACGGTCTGCATTTTCTGTGGAGAGGCGGATACGCCGATCTGTGACGATGCCTCCGGCAGCACTGAAACAGCGTTCCAACATAACGCTGGCTGCCGGGCAAGCCAGCACCTCTATTGCGTACATTGCTAGTTTGTGCCAGGTGTCTAGCTTCGATACCCAATAGTTGAAGGGTGCAGATGGATTGTTCAACACAGCTATGCCATCTGACATGTAGTCCTTGACCATCTTCTCCAGGCGATCGGTGTTGGAGGTGGATCTGCACGCTTGCTGTTCTGTGTGCTGCTGCATGGGTGTCAGAAAATTTTCCCACTCCAAGGACACTGCCGATACCATTCCCTTTTGGGCACTAGCTGCGGCTTGTGTTGTTTGCTGCCCTCCTGGTCGTCCTGGGTTTGCGGAAGTCAGTCTGTCGGCGTACAACTGGCTAGAGGAGGGGGAGGATGTCAATCTCCTCTCTAAAGTCTCCACAAGGGCCTGCTGGTATTCTTCCATTTTGACCTGTCTGACTCTTTCTTCAAGCAGTTTTGGAATATTGTGTTTGTACCGTGGATCCAGAAGGGTATAAACCCAGTAATTGGTGTTGTCCAGAATGCGCACAATGCGTGGGTCGCGTTCAATGCAGTCCTAGGCCGAAGATCTCAGCCATGGCCGTTAGCAACGTCTGAATTTCACGAAATGTCTAATGCAGGTAGAAGACATATTGTTAGACTTGGATTCCAAAGATGGGGTCCCTACATCTCTGAAAAACAGAGTTACAGGGGTCCAAAATTGGTAAAATCCCCTATAGGCTTTCATTGCCTCCCTATTCCACTTTCCAAAATCTCACATCTTTTCAAAGGGCAATTGCTCAGCAGTGGCAAATTTTCTAGCATTGTAGGGACCCTTAGGGGGAACATGACTGGTGAGTTTCGGGCCCCTAGGCCGAAGAGGTCATGGCCTAGGGTCACAAAAACTTGTTTATTTGGGCTATTTCAATGGTAGTGATGGTGACGTACATAAATCTCAGCCATGGCCGTTAGCAACGTCTGAATTTCACGAAATGTCTCATGCAGGTAGAAGACATATTGTTAGACTTGGATTCCAAAGATGGGGTCGACCAGGACGACCAGGAGGGCAGCAAACAACACAAGCCACAGCTAGTGCCCAAAAGGGAATGGTATCGGCAGTGTCCTTGGAGTGGGAAAATTTTCTGACACCCATGCAGCAGCACACAGAACAGCAAGCGTGCAGATCCACCTCCAACACCGATCGCCTGGAGAAGATGGTCAAGGACTACATGTCAGATGGCATAGCTGTGTTGAACAATCCATCTGCACCCTTCAACTATTGGGTATCGAAGCTAGACACCTGGCACAAACTGGCAATTTACGCAATAGAGGTGCTGGCTTGCCCGGCAGCCAGCGTTATGTCGGAACGCTGTTTCAGCGCTGCCGGAGGCATCGTCACAGATCGGCGTATCCGCCTCTCCACAGAAAATGCAGACCGTCTTACTCAAATTAAAATGAATCAATCCTGGATTGGAAACGACTACGCAACACTCCCGGACCCCAACCAAGTAACATGAACAATGAACATCTGTGATGGGTTAGCGTTTCCGGTCCCTGTTTATTGAACCTCTCATCTGTATTACATTTATGACTGCATGGCGACAAAATGCAAATTGCTATCCGCACGCTTCTTGTCCTCATGCAAGGCCTGGGTTGTTGTGTCTCAAAGCGTGACCTTCTCCTCCTGCGCCACCCTCCTCCTGTTCCATCACGTGTGCTGCTGCTGGGTTAGCGTTACCGGTCCCTTTTCCTGGAACCTCTTATATGTATTACATTTATGACTGCATGCCGACAAAAAGCATGTTACCTGTGCAAAGAAAACAGACATTTCCCGCATTTAAAAGACAGTTTTCCCTTTGAAACTTTAAAATCGATTTTCTCAAAAACTATAAGCTCTTTTTGCTAAATTTTTTCCCCTCTTGTACCCACTCCCAAGGTGCACATACCCTGCAAATTTGGGGTGTGTAGCATGTAAGGAAGCTTTACAAAGCACGAAAGTTCAGGTCCCCATTGACTTCCATTATGTTCGGAGTTCGGGTCGAACACCCGAACATCGCGGCGATGTTCGTCGAACGTTCGCGAACCCGAACATCTAGGTGTTCGCCCAACACTACTGCACATGTCAGTCGCCGTTTACATCAGTAATAAGTGCTAGCTCCCTTGCCCCTATTTAGCCTCATTACAAATTATAGCTGATATGCAGTGTGTTATAGGAATAACATATGAACAGCAATAAAAAGTATTAAAATAAGCATAGCTTTATAGTGTATGATATGCTAGCAAAAGGTTATTTATCTATCTCCCTGGAAGTCATCTTTACCCACTTTTGTTTTGCTAAATCATATTAGTAGTTGTGATGCTAATGTTATTATTCCTGACCTCCTTT
The DNA here is from genome assembly GCF_040937935.1 of Hyperolius riggenbachi. Lineage (NCBI taxonomy): Eukaryota > Metazoa > Chordata > Amphibia > Anura > Hyperoliidae > Hyperolius > Hyperolius riggenbachi. The sequence goes on from NC_090649.1 coordinate 291,082,686, forward strand.
ACTGAGTTGTCTGTAAAATAATACATCACTGTGGAACAATGTATTTTTGTTGGTGCTGTCACCATCTTTCTCTTGTTTCAGTAGATAACCTTTCATTTTCTATTCTGCCTTTACATTTTTTCCTGCAGGATTTGAAATTGAGGAAAAAATATTGAGGTATTTGTGCATTATTCAAGGTCAGATCTAACTCAGTTATTTACTGCTGTTTAAATTTTCTGCTGCACTTTCTTTCAAGGGAGTTAATATAAGAATGCTGCCATATGCATTTGTTATTTGTGATCCATTGTTGCAGAGCTACTACCTACTTATATAGTAATGAGAGTAGTGCATCAAGCACAAGGGCATGTAAGGATTAAAAAAAAAATTAACAGTTATCCAACTTTTCTTTACAACTCATCACCCTCTCTGATCCGTACCAGGTTGTTTGCCCCTCGTAAATCTAATTTATTAAAAATCTTAGCATTAGTGACCTGCGTAAATAAATCGTCAATCAGAAGCAACGGATAACGATTTTTTTACCGTAATTTTATTTAGGCATCTATAATCGATGCACAGCCTAAGACCTCCATCTTTTTTCTTAACAAAAAAAACCCTGCTTCAACAGGTGACCGAGATGGCCGAATGAACCCCTTGGCTAGGTTCTCACGAATGTACTCCTGCATGGCTAATTTTTCTGGCCCAGACAAGTTATAGAGGTGGCCTCTAGGGGGCATACAACCTGAATGGAGATCAATAGGACAATCAAAAGGGCGATGTGGGGGAAGTTTGTCGGCTGACTTGGCACAAAACACGTCAGAAAAATCTGAGTACTGATCTGGCACACCCATGAACCTTAGTCTCTCCCAATGTTACCTTCACTAGGCAGTTTTGGAAACAATGGGGAGACCAGCTGGTTAGCTGACCGGTGGCCCAATTGATCTGGGGTGAGTGCACCTGTAACCAAGGCATACCGAGAATAATCGTGGAGGTGGCCATATGTAACACAAAAAACTGTAACTTCTCAAAATGTAACACCCCGATAGTAATTCCTACTTCTGGTGTCTGAGACAGCAGACTGTCTACCTGCAGAGGGGAGTCATCCACTGCCGTAACCTGAATGCGTGGGTTTATCGGCGTGACCAGAACACCCAATTTTTTAGCAAACTCAAAATCCATAAAATTAGCTGCTGAGCCTGAGTCAATGAAGGCCTCAGTAACTTCAGACTTATCTTCCCAAGAAATAGTACAAGGAAGAAGAAGTCGCTCGTCATTGAGGGGTACCAACTGAGCGCCTAGGGCCTGACCCCTGAGTACACCTAGGCAGTAGCGTTTCCCGACCTCTTGGGACAATTTTGCACCCTATGACCCCCCTCTGCACAGTAGAGACACAACTGTTCAGACAACCTGCGCTTCCGCTCCACCTGAGACAAACGAGACCAACCAATCTGCATTGGCTCAGATGGAGGCTAGCCGGATGAAGGTGGAGTTACTGGAGGTGGAGTCTCTGGAGGTGCAGCATGAGACACAATTTTTACAGTACTTCTTCCATGGGTCTGCCTATGATAGCGCAGACGGCGATCAATTCGGATGGCAGATGCAATGGCTTCATCAATGGACCTAGGTTCAGGTTGTCCTAACATGAGCTCTGAAACCTCATCTGAAAGCCCTGACAAAAAACAATCGAGTAATGCATATTTGTCCCACCTGGCAGACACTGACCACCTCCTAAATTCGGCTGCATAATCCTCCACCGAACCCTTGCCTTGACGCAATAATTTGAGCTTCCGCTCAGAAGTTGAGGCAATGTCTGGATCGTCGTAAATTATGGCCATAGCATTAAAAAATTCCTCCACAGAGGTCATGGCTTTGTGATTAGTCGGGGAGACTATATGCCCAGGTCTGGGAGTCGCCTGATAATAAGGTCTTAATAAACGTGATTCTTTGAGTAATGGTTCCTGACGTATTGGGTCTTAACTCAAAGTATGACAACACTCTACTCCTAAAATTTCGGAAATCAGATCTGTGGCCAGAAAACCTTTCTTGTATGGGCATACGTATGTCTGTGCTAAGAGGAGATCGCACATCATTCACAGCCATCTGTACGGCATGAACAGACCCAGACAATGCATTAAGTTGCGTCTGGTGACTGCCCAGTACCCGGTTGATATCTTCCACCACAGTGGTGAGGGTACCCAGACGGGCTGTGAGTGCGTCCATTTGCATTTTTGGTCTGCCGTTCTGTAACGATCGGTGTAACACAGAGAGGATCTGATTACCGGTGATCTGCAGTATCATCGAGAATACAGAATATACCCGATTATTGATGATCTGCAGTATCACCGATAATCAGATATATCTTCTAACCTCTGGACACCTGAGAGATGAGAGTGTTTTGGTGCAACAGTAATACTTTGAGGAACGCACCCGTAAGATGGGTGCTAGACAGTAAGGGATAGCTGCTATGGATCAAATCCCTTCTACAGGCCTGAAGCTCTCCAAGGGGAGGAGCAAGGCTGAGAGAGAGAGAAGGACAGAAGTTGAGTGACACCAATGGTGAAGTGTCACTGACAGGACTGTGAACTATCTCCAGACAGGGAAGACAGTTCTCGAGGTCGGACAGGCCAGGTCGGCAACAGACAGACAAGGTACAGAGACAGGAGGCAGATGCGGATTCCAGAGACTAGCCGAGGTCAGCAACAGAGTATCAGAATGACAAAGGTACACAATCAGAGATCAGAAGAATGGTCAGGAAAGCAGAAGGTCATAACAAATAATCAACAATGCCTAGACTTGAGTGTGAGCTCCAAGATTCTCACACTCCAGGAACTAGACTAGATAAATCAAATATACAGATGGTACAGAATTCCTAGACTAAGGTGTGAGTTCCTTGGCCGTCAACACCTAGGAAACTGGTCTAGATAACAATACAGATGATAACAGAATTCCTAGACTAAGGTGTGAGATCCTTGGCCATCAACACCTTTGGAAACTGGTCTAATAACACAGATACAGACAAGGTCTGAGTGCTACCACGTAGTGATCACAACAGCAGACAACCAGAGAATGACTAGCACCCAGTATATATAGCAAAGCGCTCTCCAGCGCCTCCCCTACGTGCTGGACCAATGGGAACTGGTTAAATCGTCAGCTGACCGGCTTGGTCAGCTGACTCCCTTCTGGCTGTCATAAAAGTTCTGCCTCTCGGTGCGCGCGCGCGTCCTTCTGAACCTGTGTGGACTATCAGTCCCAGCCACACCAGACATGTTTCGCAAATCACCCGCCGCGCTGGCCGCGGAATCCGCCGCACAGCTATCAAGGCATGCGGCGGTTCCTCCGCGTTCGGCCATATTACTGGATGTAGGCCTATGCGTGCAAACCGCCGCGTTGGACGCGGAATCAGCCGCCCTTTTCTGAGTACGCGCGGTGGCTTTTCCGCGTTTTCTCACAGATACCTACCTAATCCTGGATCCTTCAAAGGCTCTCCATGGCCTTTTCGATTCCACTGCCACTGGCTGAGACCCTCTTTTAGTTTGTACAGTGCTCCACTTCATGCACAGTATGTGACCATACTGCTCCCTTCTACCTAGGTATATATCATTTTTTTTGCCACCTCAGGTTTACCTTAATGGCTTATCTAAAACCTAATTGTTTTCCTAATTTTGTGAATGTACAATGTAAGAGCTAATTTATATGTGTGTATAATCTCCTTAATTTACTGTTGTCAGATAAATACCCTTTTAACTTCCAACAGCTAAGTCCTGCAGCATAGACACCCCAAACTTTAAAATGGGATTTTTTTCAGAGAGTTTTGTCTGAACCCTACCCCTTTTTAGGATGAACAATTTGACCCAGTCAAGCAGCTTTACACCTAGATCTGGTTGTATACCTTCTAATGGTTCGGTTAATGAAGTAGTCAAAGTAGGAAAACAACAGATGCCAGACTACTTCCCCATTATACCAGTTGAAAACATGGCAGAAGGTGATGGCAAAGGGTAGTGACATAGGCAGTGATAAGCATAGACACAGTTTGCAGACTTGTTTCTTTAGCAGCACAGTTTACCACCCACCTCATATTCAGTTTTACTAACAAGAGGTGGGCAAAAACTTCTTTCAGATACTTTGCTGACACAATATATGTAGACTTATAGCTTACAGAAAGGAAGTTTTTAAGACCTATTCCCATTTGTAAAGGAAAGCACAGTGTTGGTTAGAATCTGACAATACTTCCTGGCTGCTTCACCTTGATTTGGATGTCTGCAGTAAACAAAACCATATCAAAGTCACTCATAGGTATAGATAACCCATTAGTGTTTGCGGCAACTTTGAGATGTCAGCTTTAACCCTTTCCACTTGAAGTTCTTTCCTAATGGGAGTCGTTTCTGCTCTGAGTTTTTTTTTACAGAAATGCACTCTCTCTCTTACTCTCTCTGCCACTTTAACATGGAACATAACATAGTAACATGGTATATCTTATTTTAAAGAACACATTATAACGTTTAATTTGATACCTTATTTGGACAGTTTGGCATCTTCTGTTGGCTGGTAGCAGAGGAGAAAGCCAAGGTATGGTAAATTGTAAAACAGTTTCCTGGGTGTAATCCTGGAATGCGTGAGCAAGTTTCGCAATCGCAATAATAGGTGGTTTTATGCCCGCCACCCGGTGTCTTACTGTCCCTACACATAATGTAATCTTTGGTATTTTGACTGTGCATATTATCAATAAAATACTGGCTACTATTTACACTCCCCTCCACGTCCATTGCATAGGATGCCATTGATCTCTGTGCAACTTTGCAAGCAATCTGCAAAAAATCTGCAATGGAATCTGCATGTAATCTGCAGAAAGGAGTCTGCAAAAAGGAATCAGCAAGGAATCAGTATGGAATCAGCAAGACACTTGCAAAAAAACTGCAAGGCAAATGCAATGAAATGTCATTGCATCGGTCACTTCCTGGTAGCGCTGATTGCGCACTTCCGGTTTGGCGCAGGGGGGTACCACGAGTGTGGGCATGTAATCTTACATGCCCACTACATATGCAGACAAAAATTTGGGTTTACGGGTGGCCTGATGCAACGCAAACCGTGCTTGAAAAAATGTCCCGCATAGCGGGACATACAAGTGCAACGCGGAATTCGCGATGTCCCGCTATGCGGGACATACGAATGGAAAGGATTAAACAGACAAAAAGCAAAGCTGTCGGAATGCTCAAAATGCTCAGTTTTCTCAATACCAGGGAGTCAACCACACTGCTCCTGGATCCAGAAAGGTGCAAAGGTACACAAAAAGGAAGAAACTGATGGTGCCTCCACCTGGATTCAAAAATTATAGCTGAATTTATTTATGGCCTCATAGCCATGTGCAGTTTTGTACCACCAATAAATTGAGCAATAATTGCGAATTCAGATACAGAAAATGTATTATTTTCGTTAGCTAGAAACTGACAGATTTTGCAGATCTGGCCAGCAAACTTTTGTTATTTAAATATACAGTTGAGATGGGCTCAACTGTAGATTCACGTATACATAAAAACACTGCATGCTTGCCAACCACTGGAAAGTAATAACTGTCCTCTATTGCACACTAGTCCAGAATAAAAGCTTATGCATTTCAGCCTCAATCAACAGCTTTTCTCAATCAATAGGGTGCAATCTTGTATCGCAATGCCCCACTGGGAATCTAAGCTTACACATTTTTGTTTTCTTTTTAATAATATATGGCCCCACTATTGGTACAAATAGCTAAGCTGCTGGCAACCACCATCCACTTTTCATTTCTGATCTGCCAGACTAAAATAAATTACTACAATAAATTACTTCTGTAGTGATATTAATTTGATTAAATGCTAATTAACTAATCATTTGACATAGATACTGCATGTCACTAATTTATGTGTAAGGAAAGTTTTACACAGGTTTAAAATGTTACTCCAATTCCTTATTTATTACCCAAAGAACAAATTGAGTAGTGCTTAAATACGTTAGATCCTACTAGTTTTGTTGTAGCTTGGGGTGATATGCACTGAGCCAAGCTTTACAAGGGATTTTGAACTTGTTACTAAGTGAATCAATCAGTCATGTTGATAGGTAAAGTAGTAATGTAGATGGGATGCCCCATTTTACCCTCAAGTGCACATGTTATGTTGAATTGCCAGTTTACTTCTTTCTCATAAAATAGTCTCTCATATAAATAAATCTTACAAATAATTCTGTAAGTCAACTCAAAGCCCATACAATCCCATTGGCCTGTTCACAATACTACATTGAAACTGATTATGTTATTCTAACTTGCTGCATGCAGTTTTTTCTATGAAAGTCTATAGCCAGTCTCCATTGCAGTTCACACTCATTAGAGCACGTTCGTTGTGGAGCAGAATAGTGTAAATACAGCCATACAACATATTCACAAACACTTGAAATCCAGTGCAGGAGGTTTGGGCGCAGCTGCGCCACCATAGAGCGTAATAGCGATTACAGCTATAGCGGCACACACTGAGTCACTTCACGCCATCAGAAGATGGAGCTGAGGTTACTTTTAAAACACTGTAATTCAGCCGCCAGCAATCGCTGGAAGACAAATTACATAATTCCCCACCATCCACGTTGACCTAGAGGGGGGAATAGTAATTAACGCCGCCAGGAGTTGTGCAGGAGCAGGGTTAAGGTGGCCACACACGATACAATAAAATCATCCGATTTTACGGCAATTCGATAAAAACGATCGGATCTCCCGAAAAAATCTAAAGCTTTTTTTCACTCGACTGAAAAATCTGATCGGATTTCCAGTTTTCTTCGATTTTTATAGATCTGGAATGCCAGATATTTTTCTTCAATCTTACTAAAGATTGTATGGTGTGTGTTAGATTGTCAATTTATAAATATACACACCCTAGCAATTTTCTCAGCGTTTCCAATCATTTTTATCATAATTGGGGAAAAATTGAACATACGTGTGTGGTACATTTGTCATATTTTTGAAATGTTACAATCAGTCAAAAAAATTGATTGCAATTCTTAAATTGAACAGATATTTAAAAAAATTGTATGGTGTGTGGCAACCTTTAGCCATATACCGCTATATCATGCGCCCAAGTCTCCCGGCGGCTTTTTAATAGGTACGCCATATTCAGGCGTCTTGGATTACATGTGTGATTCAAAGTCTTTCTATAGTACACATTACTATACATATTACTATTACGATAGTACACATTATAGGTAAATGAGAGTCTGCAAAAATATTTTTTTACAGTCTATGTTGCAGCAATTAAGGTTTAGTGAAAATGTTTACTTACAAATATTCACCTTTTTATTCACTATTTAACTACTCCCCTGCCCCACTACTCACACAAACATGCACACAGCAAAATAGTGTATATCCTACATCAATTATTTATGTATTTACCTTTCTGAAGTTGAGCAGATACCTTTTCCTCCTTCTTCTCTGCCTTCTCTACAATTAAATTTCAAACAGTGGGTGCATTATTGTTATTATGTTTATCATTCTCATTATTCAGGTTACTTTAAATAGATTGCAGGATACATTGCTTTGATTTACTTTAATGTAGTATAAAAATAGGTGAAAGCAATAAAGGTGACTTTAGTGTTATCTTTGCCATAGCCTACCACCAAAAAAACGGCTTTATTTGCTGGTGAATTTGTTCTTATTGTAAAAATATAGTTATTTTCAGTACGTCCAGAAAGAGATGAAAATTCTTTCAAAGAAACACAGGAATAAACCATTTCTACCCTCTTTCCCCACTTTACAAAAATATATTTTTCCTAAATTGGTTTTAAGTGTATAGAAAATGCTGAGTTACCCACATTAGATCTTCTTGCCCCAACTCTTTTTCTCAACTTTTACAAATGTGATCAATTAATTTTGCAAATTGTTTTTTTTGCTTACCTTCCTTAGATTTAGCAGACACCTTTGCTTCTTTCTTCTCTGTTTTTTCTGCATTATAAATTGTATGATATAAAAGCATTTATTCTGTGTTTTATATGAATTTGAAGGAATATTTGAAGTGAACACTGACTACAGAAAAAAATCCATTGAGCAGAACACATCTGTAATTGTTTACCCTTGTTTTCAGCCATTACTTTTGTCACTGGTATCTCAAATAGTTGTGAATTAGAAACAGGGTGCTGAATATATCCAAAATATATCCAAAACAATACTTTTAAATCATTCATGTGGTAACATGAATTCAAACATGGAATAAAAGGCTATTTCACATGAACGATGCTTGTTAACAATCAGACTTTTTCAATGACAAGCATATACCTGTAGATGGACTATTTTTATATAGCTATAGTGTCTCATCTCTGATTCTTTATTTGTTGTTTAACCTCCCTGGCGGTACGCAGTTTATGAGGCTGCATCTGTGGGAGGGATTTTTTGAATAAAACATGTTTTAGTTTTTGTAGCTAGCACTAGGCTAGCTACCTGTGGCCCCCAAGTCCCCCAGCACCTATTTGCTCCCCCCGATTGCCGCCGGCAACACTCACCCGTCTGCGATCCCGCGAGATCCGCAGCTTACCAATTAGCTTCAGTCGTCACTATGGCGATGATCGAACATGACGTCATCAATGTCATGATGTCATGCGCAGTCCCGATCCTCCCCATAGCGAAGCCTGGAGCTGATCGGGAGGCTGCGCCATCGTGGGATCCCTGGGGGGTATGTATTGCGGCAGGGATCGGGGGAGAGCGGAGGCACTTGAGGGGCATAGATAGCTAGCCAAGCGCTAGATGAAGACTATAGAACAAGTCTTAAGAAAAAAAATCCTCCCGGGGCCATGCGATCCCCTGCAGCAGCTAGCCCAACACTGTGTCGGGCTTACCGCCAGGGAGGATAAAATGATGGTGCATGTCCCTTTCCAACAGCAGGCTCAGAACAATATTTTTAATATAAAACATTGAGTAGCATCACCTTACACTTGCTAATATAAGCAAGTGGGCAGCATGGTGGCCAAGTGGCTACCACTCTTGTCTTGTTGGAGTTATAGGCCTCGATTCATCAAGACTTATCGAATTGGTTAACGACAGTTTGGTAAAATACCGAATTCGTTAAGTTGATATCAGGTTTCATCAAATTTATCTACAGCTGTTAGCGAGCATTCGGTAATAATTCGGTAATCATTCGTTAGTGATGCGATAAAACAGAAGAAAGTGCAATTCATGAAAATAGAAGTGGGCGTGGTTTAGCGTTACATTTAGGATTAGTTATCTCCTTTACTGCTCTGTCGTTATTCCTGTCAGATCATTGCTGACAGAGAAGATGGAACCATTTGAAGTGGTTCTGTATCAGCTGAGAGTGATTCAAAGGTGCAGAAGGGCAATAATAAGGTCTAGAACCATATCAGTTTGCAAGAGAATAGATTTTTTTGCTATAACAGGACATCTGCATTTCTCTTGAATCATCTTGTAAGAGAACACAGGCAGTGCCAGGGTTAACTAATTTGCTAGCTGCACTATTATTATTATTATTTTTTTTTAGAAAAGACTCCTATCAAGCCGCAGCTGGCAAAATTGTGGGATTGTCCCAAGCCACTTCCAGAATCCTGGTCCAGGTGTTAAGCCCTAGTCAGAATGTTGCTACGTAGTGTTCAAAGGACTGCCTTTTACCCACAATTCCATGGGAATCTTATGGTCTTGTGTTAAATTACCGCTGTAAAATGGAAATAGTGACACGTTACCGAATGGTTACCGCATTGTTATCGATATTTTATCGAATTCACACCGAATGCGGAAAAACTTGGATGAATACAACTAGAAATCGATAAACTTCGACAAAGTGGAAAAAGTTATCTCAAAGACAATGATGAATCGATGCCGTAGTGCCCTATCTGCATTGTGAATGCACTCAAAATGTGTTTTTCAAGACATAATGCATTTTTTTTTGGGGGGGGGGGGAGAGTGCTGGGCATACTGCAAGAAGTTGTTACTCTAATGTTATAGTTTAGAATGTTGAGCAAGTACCTGGGTCAAATGTAAAAAAGGATGAGCAGTAAGGTTAAGTTGGGACAATACAAAGGAAGGCAGCAGCAGACTTTAGGGCGAGACTTTAAACCTATTTTATGCAGTTGTTTTTGCTCTTTTATCAGTATGTGGGTATATGCAATTACTTTAAACATCCCTTCATAAGGATTTTACATTTTTAAACTCTCCTCCATAAAATTGGATATTTGGAATGCATGCAATCTAATTCCTTTGAATTAATAAACTAAATCAAAGGGTACTTTATGTTTTGGTGACAGTTATGTTTCTTGGGAGTTTAAGGTATACTCTTTGAAACACACTGACCTATCTTGTACTCCATTTATTCTCCAATATCTTCATCACCCGCTAACTGTGCAGATGTAGGCATTAGAGATGAGCGAGTCAATTTTACTTGTTCGGTCTCGCATCATCTCAGCCCCATTCTTGCTTAGCAAGATTCTTGGAAATTCAGCAGTCAATTTCACCATGTAAAGTTTGCTATGCAGTGTCAATAAAATAAAAATGATTATTTAACTCTGCAGAGTATTACACAGATCTCTGCTGAATGCTGATATTTTGTAATGATGCCAACAAGCCTCCATTTGATACTGCTTCTATTAATCCTGACATTTTATGACACAAAACACCTGCACTCAGTTGGGCCTAATATTTCCTGTAATTTGTGTCAGAATTATAATGCTAATTTTGCAAACCCATTACCTGAGATTCTCGCAAATCAACCCAAAGTTGGATGGAAATATAGTAAACTTTCCAACAATAATTCTGCTCATCCTTAGTAGACATAGGGATGTAGATACAGTACATAAGTGAATATACAATCACAAGTGCATACTCACTAATGCATGGTTGAAATTTTATATTGTTAATTTTAAGTTAAATTGAAAGTAAACTGCAGAAATAAAAAATAAATACTGTATTCAGAAAATTGAGGCTTTTACTTTAATATTAAATAATATTACCACTAAATTCCCACCTCAGACGCTATGTGAATGACCTATAAAAAATAACTATAGTATTAAATGCAAACTAAACCTGAGCTGACTTCTTGTTGACCAGAAGAACAGTATGCTCCTAAATCATCTAAGTAAATATACTTTTGGTTTAGTGCTAATAAACATTTACAAGATTTTCTATGCTTTCTGCTTTACAGTTTTAAACATTTTATTTTCAAATCAACCCAAAGTTGGATGGAAATATAGTAAACTTTCCAACAATAATTCTGCTCATCCTTAGTAGACATAGGGATGTAGATACAGTACATAAGTCAATATACAATCACAAGTGCATACTCACTAATGCATGGTTGAAATTTTATATTGTTAATTTTAAGTTAAATTGAAAGTAAACTGCAGAAATAAAAAATAAATACTGTATTCAGAAAATTGAGGCTTTTACTTTAATATTAAATAATATTACCACTAAATTCCCACCTCAGACGCTATGTGAATGACCTATAAAAAATAACTATAGTATTAAATGCAAACTAAACCTGAGCTGACTTCTTGTTGACCAGAAGAACAGTATGCTCCTAAATCATCTAAGTAAATATACTTTTGGTTTAGTGCTAATAAACATTTACAAGATTTTCTATGCTTTCTGCTTTACAGTTTTAAACATTTTATTATTAAACATTAAATAAAAACTTTGGACATGCTTTCTCTATGTAACTTCAATACAAATTAGCTATACTTTTTTAATCATTCTTAGGGAGACAATATAGACTATATATATTTTTTTCAATTACTTTAGCCAGAAAATACCTTTCTTTGGTTCTGGAGGAATAGCTTGTTTTTTCACTGGCGCTTCTGCAAAAGAAAACAATACCACTTAAGTTAATATTTGCAGATTACCTACTCTTTCAAAATATAATACAGGTATCAACACAATTCTGGTTATGTTTCAGAGCGGTTTAAATTACCTTAATTTCTGTATTTGACCACTAATATAGTAAAGGGTTTCAGTCACTAACAGAGATACATGATTAATAGAAGTGTGGGTCAGGCCTACATATTATTATTATTATTATTATTATTTATAAAGCAGAAACATTATACAATGCCATATAATAAATAGGAAGTGCAAATGAGTGCAGTATAGAGATGACCCGAATTGTTCACTGATGGGCAGTTCCCAGGGAACAGCAAGTGTTTGCGAAAACATATGGCGCGTTTGACCTGCTCCATAAACAATATAATCAAGCCAAAAATTTACCCCTCACCCCAGAGTCAGCAGGCACAAGGCAGCCAATCATCTATCCCTACCACCTGGACTACCCCACCAACAGAAAGCCAGAACAGCAGCCATTTTACACTCTGCCTGTGGCTGCTGTGAAGGTGACTAGGGACAGAGCTGTACTGCTATTACAGAAAGTGTTAGTTAGGCCTGTGTTCTGTTTCCCCAGTGGAGATTTTTGCTGCTACAATACCAATTCACCATCTCCATAGCCTCTTCTAAAGGCTGTGATATTGCTGTTTAGTGTGTCCACACAGTGCACTTTAGCTGTTGCAGACAGGTGCAGTCAGTGCTTAGCGTTACACTAGTTCACCCTTCTAAGGGCTGTTTTTCTTTTTCTTTCTATTGTTATATTGCAATTCTGTGTGTCCAGAGCACAGGTTAGCTGTTGGAGACAGGTCTGCTGGTCCTAGAAATGCACAGACCATAACCCAATAATCCTTCACCACCACTACTGGCATCTAGTATCCACTACTGCTTCCGGTATAAAGCCTCAGTGCAGAATCAGTGTTTTTTGGTCACTGAACTGTCATTGAACTACTTCAGCCTGACCATAGGGGCTGGAAAACTGTGCTCACCTGCACTCCGATGAACGTGCACACAAGCACATTACTACACAAAGATTGCCACTGGGATGACTGACATTTATGTCCTGGAGGTGTCAACTAGTAAAAACAATGATTTGCTCACCTGATATTAACACTAAAGCTCATTGTGGTTGTTTGTAGTTCATTAAACGCAGGGCCTAACCCTTACACTACCTTATCGCCGTGTACGCATGTCGGATGTTTTAAAGTGCTTAATTCCACAAATTTAGCAATGTACTGTGATTTCTGCTCTTTAAAGGTTAAAAGATGACTCTGCATAAACTACGTAATTTTTGCTGGGACTTTTGCCATGGATCCACCTCTACTACACCACTAGTGCAGTATTTAGATACTACAGTACCTCAGAATTAGGTCTGAAGTAATTTCTGTTTTTACAGGCATAATATTACTATTATTATTATTATTATTATTATTATTGATTTATAAAGCACCAACTTATTCCGTGGCGCTGTACAGAGCCGGAAAACAACAAGGGGTACATGATGATACAGACTATGATATACATCAAATATGGACTTTGGTACAAAATACAGAACTGGTGGTAACAATGACAGATGTAGCATGATGAATAAAATGTATAACAGAGTGTGAGCTATGAAATGAATAACAAATTCCAAGACACAAAAGAGTGAGAGAGCCCTTCCCTTGCGAGCTTACAATCTAAATGAATAGGGGGACAAATAGAGACCCGTATATTTTATTTTAATTTGAAGCTGATTTATTTAGGTAGCATTGATTTTTTTTTTATGTTAATTTGTTTCTGTTTTTTATCTAATTACCCTCTTTTGGTGCAGTGTGCATTGCAAGGGGGCTTTACTATTAACCGCTAAAGTCAGCAGATGTTCGCCTGCCATTTAAGCCAATGAAGCCCACTGCAAACAGCTGGTCCATGAACGTTTGTGGTAAATTTGCGTTCACAAACCGAAAACTTGATGTTCGGACCATCTCTAATGACCTGTAGTTCTTCCCTGTCTGATCATCACCTTAAAGTGGATCCGAGATAAACTTTTACACATTTCATAATTGTGCCTCTTACATATATTTTATAGGGCATTCCTCAAGCCAAATACTTTTTTTTTGTTTTAATGCCCTTATTTCATATAAACTAAACAAGCCACACCCACAACTCCTCCAGCACCTAGGCATTCTGAGTCCCATGTAGCAAGTGCTCATTGGAGCTCAGTCTGGGGAGGAGGAGGCTTTACCCGAAGGAGGAGGCGTTACCAGCTGGGAGCTGCTGAGATTTCAGAGGCAAGGGGGCAGAGAGAGGAGGAGAGGGGAGTGGAGTTTTCATAGGCTGAGGGGTGAAGATACAGAGCAGCTTGGTAGTGTAATGCTGATAAGCAGAATATGGCTGCTCTCATTTAATCACAGGAATAAATAATCATATCCTGTTGAAGCTGTTTGCAGCTAGATTGACTGTGTAAACTATCTAAACTTTAGATAAGATATATGGACAAGTTACTTCCTATAGTTAGTTTTTCATGTCGGGTCTGCTTTAATGAGGTAGTCTCGGGAGGAGGCACAAGACAGTATTTTTCAGTCAGAAGAAATCAATCAGCTTCTCTTACCTCCTCCATCTGCTGTTAAGAGATAAACTCTTTGTAGTCAGTACTACAGCTGCAACCAAATCTAAGGATAATAAGAACCTGCTGTAGCTGCAATGCATTTCACAGCCAATCTATAGACAGCATTTTGAGGATATGGTTGGGGTAGATGCGTGCATATCAGTGTGAGCTGTTCCCTAGTTAGAAAGCTATTTAAATTGTGAACAGATCCTGGGTCACATAACTGACTATTCCCAAAGGAATATTTTGGCTTTATCAAATATGAAAATTGTATCAGTTATAATATAGTCACCTTCATAAGCAAAGAATTTGGAATCCTGAACTAGTGATTTATATTTATTACCCCTTTTCTTTTTTCTCTGGTTTCACTGTAAAACCAATGACCAATACAATTATCTGAATGTATTTTTATAGTACATTTACTTCAAGTTAAACTACATTGCATAACAAATGAATAACTCAAAAGAAGCTTATTTAAATAATAACTTAATTAACATTTACTCCATTAAGTGCAACGTTGAACACTGAATAAGAATAACATTTGCAATTCATCAAAAGATCTGTGTATATTTATCTTGTCAGCTACTTTGACAAAAATTAGTCAGAACCCCTCATAACTTTTACTGACAGCTCTAAAATCAAAAGAATAGGGAGGTTCTCCCTGGAAGAAATTGATTGTAACTGTTGACTGAAGGGTGTGGGACAAGCCCACTAAATTAATTATTCAAGTTTATTCAAACTCATTTTGTTGAAAATGACACGATTAGAAAAGCAAGACCGAATGCTTTCTGTTTCCTTTCAGTACAAATGTTTGGAGACAAATATGGTTGTTTAATATGAACTGAAATATATCATAAGGCTGGGTTCCCAGTGGTCATTTGCATAAAGCCTGTGTGCGTACTGCAATGGAGACTGGACATAGGCTTTAATTCAAAGTCTGCATGCAGCGAGTTAGAATAACACATTCTGTTACAATGCTGTGCTGTGAACAGGGCCATAGAATTGGATGGGCAGTGAGTTAAATTATTTTTGCAACTTAGCTGAGCACTGTAACTAGCACTTATGCTTTGTGGGCTACAGTGTTTTAAGAATGTAAAATATATTTTCCTTAAAGGACTACTTTAAAAACAAAATGTGTTTTTTGTCACTGTCAGCCTCATCAAACATGCTACTGGATATTTCACAGGGCATTTCAAGTCTTTTTTTAACAGCTTCAAAGTTACATAATATCTCTTTAATTGTACTAAAAGGATATGAAAGTATACAAAATGTAGTTACCTTTCTTTGGCTCCTCAAGCTTTTTCTGCAGTGTCTCTGCAATGCAAGTTGACATTGAGCTCACAGTATGTAAAAATACTCCCACTCCAGGATATACAGACAGTATATATGCAGCAGTATTGTAACATATAGATCGTGTGTGTCTGTGTGTATAGAAGTTTAATCTGTCTTTTTTCTTGCAGTTTGAACAGTGGTATGGTGAATTGCCGGCAGTAGTAGAAGCCACTTCCTACATGTAAGTACACACATGTGCTAATTGTCACCCGACAGGGATCAGGAAATGATCACTTTGGTGAAAATTTAGAATCCAATCCTGCACAGATACAGTGTTAGCCTCCAGGCTAGCAATGCATTATTTTGCTTTGGAAGGGGCAGAGAGACAATGAGCTGGGTATAACAGAGTGCAGGCAGGGGTATAACAGAGTGCAGGCAGGGGTAACAACACGAACAATGCAAATGGGGTTGCTCAGGCATTGTGCTGGATCCACTAACCAGTCTGATCATTCCGAAAAATGGATCAATTCCATTAATCTGATCAAATTGACTAGCAGGAATGTGGCCATTAACGGGCACAGCACCTTTAGAGGCAGAGGATCAGCAGCATAGCCAGACAGTGTACTTATGTCAGCCTCCCTATCCCTTTAAGTCCGGGTGTCCTTTAAAAAATGAAAAATACATTTTCTCTTTTATTATTATGGTGAAAAAATCCTGTTGAAAACATTTGGACTGACCATTCATTTAACGTTGACTGTATCTGCTTGGTTACCATTGACAGTAAAAATCCTTTTTGAATATAAACGCTATAAATGTTATTACTAGTAATCTACAGTACCTGTCTTAGATTGCACAGATTTTTTTTATGTATTTGTTTTTTCATTAGAGTCGCTAAGGAAAAAGTTTAGGAATTCCTAGCATAACTAATTGTATTGTTCGTTGATTCACCTATTTAGGAACTGGGTGCAAATAGAGAATAACATTTTAGGTTTTTGTAATAATTTTGAAAGGTTTGGTTATACAAAATGAAATATGGCAATATGTATTGTGATGAGAACACTGTTGGGGCTTATTAGGTGGAATAGAAGCAGATGTACTGAATTGTATTGTGATTAGGGGTGGTCGGAAATGCCAGTTTCTGAATCCATGCGTTCGCAATTACAAATTTCCAAGGAGTTGACTCAGAAGTATTAGACCAATCAGAGAATGTAGAATCTTACTGTAGTATTTGAAATACCATGGAAATTTTAGGCTAAGGAATACTCAGTAGTATCCACATCTTGTGATTGGTCTAAAATTACCACAGTAATCCAATATTCGTGGAGAAATTCTGCATTATCTGATTGGTCTAATGATTCCAAGTTCTGTGATTTGGCTAAAATAATGCAGTATTTTCATGTTAATCAGATTTCCAATGCGAAATGCCGATTTTCGATCGGAAATGTGGAAATTTCAAATCCACAGAATTCAAATGAGCATCCCTAATTGAGATATCTGTTGGAAAATGTTTACCTAACATTTTTAATATATAATATTACAATTTAATAAAGATATAATAGAACAAATATAATGTATAATATTAAGATTTAATAAAGATATAATAGAAAAAGTTATAATCTTGGTAGGTTTTTGTTGCTGTAATTTAAAAAAAAATGAACATTGCAACTGTACCACCATAATGTTTTTATTTGCTATTTGCTGTTATGCAGCAGCTGCCCAGAACTGCATACATTGCTGTCAGTGGGTACTGCTAGGGTGGCATTTTATGACTTTAGATATATGCCTTTGAGTATATTGCCTTGGAAAAGAGATCCTGTGTGGTACTGAAATGTTGGCTCATGGTTTCTTGAAAGAATAACATTCACAAAGGATACATCAGCTTTCCTCTTGATTATTGTTGTATGTTTGACTTATGTTTATAAATGAATTTACTAGTCTGGCAATGACAGGGACGGATCTAGACCAAGTTGCGCCTGGGGCAAGGTCAGGTTTTGGCGCCTAAAGGTCAGGTTTTGGCACCTAAACTGCCATTCCCCATCCAAATTTTGCCGCCTTTTTAAGAATTCAACAAACTGCCCCTGTGGCAAGAGACCCGCCTGACCCCCCCCCCCCCCCCCTAGATCCGTCCCTGGGCAATGACACCTTTATGGGGACATGATAAACAAATATATACTTACCTTTCTTTGGTTCCACTAAAGGTTTCTCGTGCTTTTTTGGTGGGGTCTCTGAAAGTAATTACAGAAAATATTCATATTCTAGTTTGTACAAATGTAATCTTAGTACAGTCGAATGCGCACAGTACATAATAAAGGAAAAAAACAAAAAACAAAACCTCAGTGTATTACCTACAATGCGCCATGCCGCTATAAAAGATTGATAGATAGGTACACACAGCTAGTCATTGTTATGGATATCTTTTGTTTTTGTTACTTTTAGCAGGCACTGCTTCTGTCATTAAGCCAAATGTGGTCTGTCCACAAATTGTGTTATAACCAATTAGCAGCTAAAATTCACTCAAAATATAGTATATTCACAAAATGAAGTATGGACATTTTCTGGTGGAGGAGTGACTGACCGCAAAAGGTACACTTGATACAAGTTGGTTAGTTGAAACCTACATATCAATATCTGTTAAAACATTGTGCTCTTCTTCATACACACATAGCTATTACATGTTTAGTTAACAGTAGCATGGAGAAGGTTAAGTGAGAATGTAAAGAAAAAAAAATCACTCAAATAGATATAAGTTTAGCTTTGCATGAGAAAAAGTTTAATTTTGCTGTCCTGCCATGAACTCGCACTTCATAAAACTGATTATGAGTAAAACAGAACTATTGCATTTTTCAGATGATGAAACACACTTTTTCCTCCCCAAAAGTGGGGGAAAAAGTTGGTGCATCTTATGGTTAAATGCTGCAATTAGGTCACTCCCTCCGTATTGCATAGAGCAATCGTGATTCAAGTTTAGTGATTGGCTCCATGAAGGCACTGTGGCCCCACCGGTGAGACTTTCGGAGCCAGTCACTTAGCAGGCAGCCATGAATGGAAGGGCTGTGCACCACTCATCTTCAGCCATGTGGGGAGCCTCTCAGCATCAAGGAAATTTAGCCTGCCCAATGCTGCACTCAGTCTGTTAAGCTAAAAAGGCAATGTTTAGTAACAGCAGCAGCAGCCATATGAAAAGCCTCCATCAGTGTTTAAAGATGAAAGCCTTCCAGATGCAGGTAAGATGTACAATTCTTGATCGTGATTTGCGATCACTTTTTGCAATGTGGGAGGTGGGGGGGGTCGAGGCAACCTAATTGTAGCATCCATGTTTTAGGACTCAGGAAGACGACACACAGGGACAAAGGAGGATACATGAGGAGGGCACAAAGGGACAGAGGAGGACACGAGAGGTGGACACAGGGAAACAGAGGAGAGCAAATAGGGACAGAAGATGAAACAGGGACAGAAAAGAACACAGGAGGACAGAGGAGGAAAGTGGGCAGAGGAGGGCTTAGAGGAAGAGGTAGGACACAAGGGGACAGAAGAGGGGACAAGAAGACAGAGAAGGGCATGGGGGGAAAGAGGACAACACTAGGAGCACACAAAAGGTACAAGGGGGCACAGAGGCATAAAAGAGGGGCACAGGGGCACACTAGGGGACATGAGGTACAAGAGGGGCATAATAATTTGGGGGAGAAGATCCACAAGATGTCCCTGCACTATGGATGCATCAAGTTTAGTATATTTTTATTCCCTGTTTTTTGTCCTCTAAATCTAGGTGCATTATATGGTCCAGTGCGTCATATGGTCCAAAAAATACGGTAATAAATGTTTCCCCCATATCTGTCCACCTCTCTGATTAAACAATAAATGTTTATAACTCCCCTATAACTTCAATTCGCAAAGCCTGTTGCTTAGGGGTAATATTTTACTTCTCTCATTTATTCCTCACATTTGCTCTCTAACCTGCTCCTGTCATCTTCTCCAACTCAAATACGTACCTTTCATCCAACCTTTTCTTACTTAGGACACAACCAAAATGTTAGTAGGTACAGTATTCTTATAACATCCAGTTTGGACCATTGTAACATAGTTCTTTGTGAACTACTAACTAACATTCTAGCACCCTCTTACCATCTGTACTGAACTTGGGTTCTTGATTTTTCATCTCACTCTTCTTCTGTTGCTCCTTTCTGTCAAGCTCTTCCAGAGGATCCATTTCAAACTCTTAACCCTAACCTACAAAGCTCTCCACAATTTCTCTCCCCTGTACATCTCTTCACTAATGTCCCGATACCAATCCTCAGATCTGCACATGACCTTCTTTTGTCCTCTTCTAGAATCACCTCCTTGCATTTACATTTATTTCTCACATGCCTCACCCCTCTTCTGGAATCCCTTTTCACAACATATCCTTTACTCTCTAACCTTTGAAATCTTTAAACACCCCCTCAAAACTCACTTGTTCTGCCAAGTACACATTCTAACTGTAACATCCTTACCTTTCAGTGGCCCGCGGCGTCTCCGGCGTGGTCCGGGTGAGCAGCCAGACGTCGCGGCTGACGTCCTCTGGCGGCATCCCCAGCATCCCTCCGACGGTGAGTTCAGGTGTGCGTGCGACCAAACACACGCGTGGCCGCCGATAAGCCTTTTAGGCTTAGGAGGAGGATCTAGCTGAGGTCAGCAGTGATGTCACTATAGTGAAATCACTAAGGGAGTGGTTTCTGGGGAATTGGGGATAGTACTTAAGGCCAGAGATTGCATTCACTCACTGGCCTTGATACTAATCAGTTCACTGGTTCTTGGCCTAGCTAGCTATTCTTGAGTTACATTAATATATTGTGTAGACGCACAATATATATGTACTCCAGTTAGTCAGTCATTTGTTATTTTCGTATTTGATTATTATTATTATTATTATTATTGTAATTCATTCGTAATATCCTCCTGACCTCTCACTTGCATTTTGACCTTGCTCTTGTCTAGTCCTTCTGTACCACTGCCTCTGATTTACGTTACCGACTCGGCCTGTCCCTGACTCTGCTACCGCTTGATCCTTGCAATACGACTGACATCTGCTACAAGTGTATGACCCTGCTTGAATTTTACTACACTTTTGTTTAAACGACTCTGTACTTTGACATATAATTGTTCACAAGTTTTGACTGATCTAGACGGTACCTTATACTACTGTTGTGTATTATCTGTATGTTACCTCGTCACGCACCAGCGTGATACTAACGTTCCCCATTCGTCTGATCAAGTTGTACCTCCTGTAGGTATGCTTTTTGTATACTACCCCACCTCTTATTCCCCATTACTTTAGATTGTAATCTCAAAAGGGCAGGGCTCTCTCACCCTTTTGTGTCTTCGAATTCGGTATTCATTTTGTGTTGTGTAGTTTGTTATACATTTTATTCATCATGTTTCATTTGTCACTGTAATCATTTATTCTGCTTTTTGTACCAATGTCTATTTGGTGTACATCATTGTCTGTATTTTTATGTTCTATATATTATGTAATATGTATTATGTGTATGTTTGTTTCTCTTTCTCTTACTCTGTACAATGCCATGGCATATGTTAGTGCTATATAAATAATAAGAATACCAAATTTTTTTATTATGTTGCTTAAAAAAGGATTACCTGGTTTTGCTGGCTCCTCTGGTTTTCTAACTGGGACCTCTGTACAATACATTGTTTAATAATAATAAAAAAGTCAGTATATACTGTTATTTTTTGAGTGTTTCACTAACATGTTACATTTTACGAAAACTAATGGACACAGAACAATTTGGGAGTGCTATGTGTTTGTGGACTTACTTCTATCTTCTACCTGCACAGACACTTAAGTGGGAACGTACAACTGAACATGGTGAAGAGAGATTGACACTCAGATACATTATGTTCATAGTAATGCTGCACTTTACGTAATTGTATGTGATATCCCAAAATGAAAAGTATTGTAAACCCTCCCCCCTCCAAACTACTGTTCAATTCAATTGAAACATCGAACACATGCAAAATTGCAGTCAATAATTTAAAAAAAAGTCTCTCTTCAGGTGACTGGATATGTAAATTGTTAAAACTTTTATTTCATGAATAAAATCATCTATTATCTAGGATATTTTGCTTGGGATGAAAATAATGATATGTATATGTAAAGAAGATATGCTATGCTGCCTATATCGTTAAGAAAATTCCATGCATGGGTGGCTAGCATTGTCTTGCAACATGAGTGTTTCAGGTTCAGTTTCTGGCCAGCTCACTACTGGCATCGAGTTTTGTTTGGGTTTCCTCTAAGCACTCTAGTTTACTTCCACATTGCAAAAACACACTGGAGGTTTATTAGCAAACTGGTTAATTGTCCCCTTATTATGTTAGGAATAGATTATTGTAATTGACATTTCTCTTGCTTTTCATCTAGGATTTTTGTAATTAAAATGTTAAAGCGGGAGTGTCACCATAAAAATCTAATTTCAACAGCAACTGGTCTGGGTGTATTAAGTGATAAAGATGCTAATCCTGCATTCAAAACTTTCAAAACTTTTTCTGCTGTTATGATTTGGAGTTATCACATACTTAAGGAGCACTGCCCTTTAATAGTCAGTGCCAAACAGTTGCATGCTGGGGGTTCTTTTTATCTATTATATACTCCTCCTCTTCCATTTATTTCCCAGCTTAGCTGCTTATCTGAAACCTGATCCTCTGCTCACTTGTGTTTACAAGCAAGGCTGAGGTGACTCAGCGATTGGAGGAGAAAAGAAAAAAGTAAAGGGCAGAAATGACACCAGGATTTTGCCTAATCTGTGGGCAAAAGACATGGCCCCCACCAGGAACAGAATTCTCTTCACTACAATATAAAATTCACTGAAATCAAAACGTGGACAGTACAATACATATGTTATGTAAGTAGATCAAGTATTTATCTACTTATATATGTGTTTTTTTCCCTGGCATAGTATGGCTAATCCTCCTGCTTTAAGTAAATGTGTAACTTTCAAATGCTGGGATCTGCATTGGTGGATAATAAAATATAGATGAAATTATACATTGCATACAGTGGCGCTGCTTTTTAAGACAGGTGCAATGGAAACTAAGGAAGAACTAAGGAAGAATTGTGCAACCCAACGATTCAGAATTTCCCTCTAAAATGAAACAGTAAGAAAAGCTGATTGCCAAGGGAGACCACTACACTTTTGCTCCAGTTTTCATTGCACTAGTTTTATAAAATCAGCTCCTAATGCTTTTTTTTCAATATATTACATATGCTAGTTCTTTCCTTGTCTACCACCAAACCACACTAAGTGACAGTTTATGGCAAGTAAAGTACATGGTATACAACATTTTGGTATTTACCTATCTTTGCCTCTTTGGGCTCCTTTATTTGTTTTCTCTCTAAAAAAAATTGTTTAAAATAAGTTTTAATGATTTTATTTTTCTTTCATTGTCATGTTGAGACTATGCAAACAATCAGTGTACTCTACATACCTTCCTTGGGTTTTGATGGTTCTTGCTTCTTAACCTGAACTTCTGTAAAAGGTATTTAGTAAAGGTTAAGTGGCAAAAACATGTTATTTTCAGCAACATTTTAGTCATTTTTTACATGAGAGGCTTAAGGCAGTGCATTCACCACCTGTCAGCTACTTGAATGTAAATGTAAATTAAAATTGCAATAAATATTTATTGGTTGCTATGGACAACAACACTAGACCTCTGTTCGGCACTATATCACAGAACTTGTGATAACTTGACACTTGTCACAGCAACAACAAAGGAGATAGAACTGTTAAACGTCTTCAAAGTTTAAAGAGTTTATTTGGCAAAACAGATATACAGGTGTGTTCATCAGCAATCTTCATGACATGTATGTTACCTCAGCAAAGCAATCAATATTTAGTAAGTCATCTTAAGCATTTCATGCTCTTGGTCCATTCCTTGTGAATCGACCAGGCTTTATAGTACGAACATCTATGCTACATTGTGCTAAGACAGCATTTGGCCTATATACAGCATACAGATACTGTGAGCTACAAGAAGTTAATAAGTGAATAGAAGTAAAGGGTAACTAGAAAGAATCTGGAAGTGACTCTCTGGAGCCCATGTCAGCTATTTTATACTAGCCTCTAAAGAGTTAACTTTGACATCACCCGGCATGGACGGACCAGTCACCCATTGCCTGCAATTGGCTGATAAGAGCATGTGATGGATGACGCTATCCACACCTGCTCAGATGGGAAGAGCCAAATATGGCTTTTCCTCTCCTAATACTCTGAAAATGAGGTAATATGTCTCAAGACCATTGTTTAATGTACTGTGAGAATGTTTTCATAACAATGGCTTATGTTTTCTGGTGCTTGCCATTAGCTAGGCTGGCATATGCACTGGATATCTCTTCTACGGCCTTGTAGAGGACACACAGAAAGTTCTACATTGTGCTTCTAGAAATGCCTCTATTTCTCTCAAAGAGAAATCCTCCTTAAAGAGAAACTCTGCAGAGCAAGTCCTTTTACTAAGACCAGTTATCTAAAGTAACTAATGGGCCCAGAATTCAAGCATATCATACTTAAATTCCATAACCAGACACTCAATAGAACTTAGCATGGGCTTTGGCGAGATTAATCCCTCCCCCACCTCACACATGGAATTACATATGAGCATAGCTGTTACGCTTGGAGGTGTATTCTCCACGGTCAGCACGTGATGCATAAGCTGACGTGAAGGAGGTACACACACCAGCACAAGCAATCAGGATATCCCCAGTTTAGTGGAGGAGAGGACTGACTCCAATAGGAGATTGTGGTGCACAGAGCCGGTGCAGATCCGAACAGCCACAAACAATACTTTTGTGATAACGTCTCAGCGCAAAGTAGCGCTGAGCGCAAAAACCAGAACTGAGGAGATCGGGGCAGGTAGACAGAATGAACGCTTGCTTAACTAGCCACTACTTAGTGACAGCAAGCGTCCACAACAAGACAGACTGGAATGAGGCAGCCAATGCGTTTGCAGCGATGGCGTGCCTCACAAAGACAGGACAGGATAGTCAGGAAATAGCAGGATCAAGATAGATGAACGTAACACAGACAAATATACAATAAGTATGTTTTCCTAGCGTATTACAATTACAGCTATCAATGAAACTATTTGTAACGTCTGACTAACATATGTATATATCGGCAGTGAACCGATATATGACATAAGCAGGAACACTGACTAGCACTGGAGCAATACAGGGAACAGGACTCAGAAGGATTCGCTATCTCTTCGCAGAGATGAACGCAATCCACAAACGGTAACAGGACAGGATTCAGAAGGATTCGTTATCTCCTCGCAGAGATGAACGCAATCCACAAACAGGACCAGGAGCAGGATACTAACTCAGCACGGGTGATCACGATACGCGCAAACTACCAAAACGTGCTGGAAACCTGACTAACTGAACACAGGATATAAACAGTTTGTGTACTTATATATCAACGTCACTGATGTATCAACATAACACGAATACAAGGAAAATAATAAACGTGCTGGTATGCATATATATTGGCAATGAACCAATATATGATGCAAGACCAGCAAAGTATCTTTAGAACAAGAAACACGGTCTGGGGCTGAAGCAACAGCAAGACTAGCTACACTGAAACTATGATAGCCCAAGGAAACCCTGCAGGAAGCAGATCTTTATACTGAGGTCATCCAATGGGAGCAGACATGCAGATTCCCACACAGGTGAATGATAATCAGTCACAAGCTGACAGCAGGGAAAGGCAGAAAAAGCTATGCAGCTTGCATGGAAAGAGATCAGAACTGCCTGAGCAGCAGCACTACTACTGCCAGCAATACCTGCTGCAGCAGTGATCATAACAATAGCTATGCCTATGATTAGAAAAACGATGACATGTGTGGTGTGACAAATGCTGCCTTTTGACTGTATGAAATTACTGCTGAAGGGTGCTTGTGACAGGCAGTCTGGAGGCTGAACTGCCTTACAAGTGCACAGTTCAGCCTCCCATGTTAACAAGACCTGCCTGTATTGTGTGTATATATATATATATATATATATATATGATAGTGAAGTGCTTGAATAACCTGTCCAAAAACCTGCAAATTACAAAGCAATTGTTAATGCTATGAAAATAAATGTAATGTTTGCTGTATTGTGCAGTGTGCATTGCGCCCACATAGGACCTGATGCAATTTTCTTTTTCTAAGTTTTCTCCTAGGTGAACTTTTCACATTATAAATATTAAATAAATAAAATGCCTTTTAGAGGTAACCTAAATTGAGTAGGATATTAATTTTTCAATTTAAAATAATGCCAGTTGCCTGACTCTCCTGCTGATCCTGTGTCTCTAATACTCTTAGCGGCAAAGTAGTAATACCTGGCCGCATTCCCCTAGTCGTATTTAAGGTGCAGCGATCCAGCCACCAAAGCACCAGATGGCAATCAACAATTTGTATGGCAAAAAGATCAGCACACTCGGTAGTTTGTTGCAAAACTTCAAGCTCTTTTTATACAAAAAGATTCCATAAATATACTTTGTGTTCAACAAGGACCAGCAACCCGCAGTAGATAGGCGCCAAAGACACCTATAATCCATCAAACGCCTGCTGGCCAAGTTGTATAAAGAGCTGTGAGGGAATAAAGTCCAAGATCCATACTTCCCAGGAAAAATGTGTCTACAAACATGGCGACAGACACTGTACTAATGCTGTTTCGGGCATCAGCCCGTCTTCAAGCCGATAAATGTGCACTCCTCCAACAAATAATGTAAAAAATGAAGAAAAAAAAACAGAAACAGAAATTGGAAAAATGGAAAATCAGTTTTGTGAGTGGTCTAAAATTAATATTTTGCAGAACAAATTTGCATTCTCTGATTGGTCCGATGCTTCCAAGTTCTGTGATTGGGCTAAAATTACAGAGTTGCTGTAAATTGGATTTCCGCGGCATTCTGATTTCCATTTTCTGATTTCCAATCAGAAATGCCAATTTCTGAACGGAAATGCAGAACTTTTAATTCCGCAGGATCCAAATCAGCATCCCTATCTGCGGACCAGAAGTGGAAATTTGTAAATGTTGTTTTCTATGGCACATAACAGACATAGTTTACCTTTCTTTGCCTCTTCAGTCTTTTTGACTGGAGTCTCTGCAAAAAAAAAGGTTTAAAGTATGTTTTATAATAGTGAAAATGACATTTTGTTAGAATAAATTTGTTATACCTGTCCCTCATGTGTGAGTGACTTGTGTTTGTCTCTGACAGCAGAACCAACAAAAGTACATATGCATTCCCCCCACATATGTTGTGCTAACTTGGGTTATGCTTTCAGCCACACTATTGTAATGGGTAGGAGTTAGTAAAAAGAGGTCAGGGCTCCAAGTCTGCACAGCTTCAGAACAATAGTGAAATATTTTTGGTCATTTTATTTGTGTTAGGATTCTAGATTCACTGCAGACGTTAGAGACAAATACTTAATGCACATGTCTGCAACTACACTAATATTCACACAGACTAAATGTTTTTGTTTTGTTTTGTTTTGTTACTATTCAAACACAGCCCAAATGTTAAAGTGATCTCAAAAGAAAAAAAAAATAATGTTGTGTTTATCTTTTTTTCCACATGTCAGAAAACCACATAAAAACAAATAAACCTATTTCTCTAGACCCCAGGTGTGCATTCTTAGTTCCCCCTTCTCTCTCTATTTCTTACACTCAGAAGAAAATTCCACTCAGCTTTCCCTCATGTCTCTACTGTGAAAATATTCTGTTTGGGGCAGGCACGTGGGAAGATAATCTGGGATGCTCATTTTTGTAAAGTTTTAAGTTGAATATAACTACCACCGTGTGCACAAAAGAGACAAAGATTTTTTAAAAGGTGCATTCTAAATTCTAGCCAAAAAAACTTGGGGAAGATATAGACACTATTTTTATTATTGATACAATATGTTTACTAATAAAATGGAAAACGTGCATAGGTAGTTTACATCTGCATTAATCATGCTCTCAACCCTGGCTCTCAATAATATGTGACATAAAATGTAAAGTAAATGTGACATAAACTTCCTTGCATAATATGGGTCTACAACATTGAGGTCATATTTTGGAAATAATTTACTTAGATTTTATGTTGGGTTAAGTTAAACTGAGTGCAGTACATTGTTCATATGCAAAATAGTCATTATAGATGTTACTCTGCAATAAATTGTGTTGAACAGCACTATAGATTAAATGGTATATAACTCTACATTTAGTTTTAATTATTACATTGCTATACCTGTTGCAGCCTTGGTTAATTTTAAATTTAACCTAATGTTGATTTTAAATTTAACCTAATGGATTCAGTTTTCATGAGAAAATTAAAGAATATGGCATCCATCTAAAACATTCAGGAGCAATCCTTCCAGGGGAGAATTTTAACTTCAACTGTTTAATAAAACGCCATAGCCTCTTGCCTGTTTCAGTTTTTGGAATTGTATGTTAAGGTGCTCATTAATGGTACAATCCTTTCATCAGATACAATATTTCAATGCAATTTTTACAATCTAAAATAATCAGAAGGTAATTATCAATTGTTCCCATAAATCATTTTTTCTTAGAAAATCATTACCCAAATTACACTTTTTAAATGCTGTAAAATGGTTCTCATCTCTATCTAAGCTGAAGGCTCCTTGTCACAGCATAGATGAGCATTGCAATGCTCAAAAAGGAGATTGATTCTGCCTGACTTCTTTTTTGCCTGTATAGAGTTTAATGCTTATTTTACTTCACTCAGGTAGTACTTTTGATCAATTGTTTGGTTGGACTAGTAACTATTCTTTCTACTTGTATTGGGAAATCTCTCCCTCTCCCCTTTCCCCACACCCCTTAGAAAATATAATAACATGCATATGCCTGTGGAAATGGCACAACCATGTGAGGATTGCAAGATATACTAATGAATATGATAGGATGAAGGTCACTGTCAAATTGTTGAATTATGGCTGATGACAAATGGTAAAATGTATTATCATAAAGTCTTTTTAACCACTTTCCCCACCGCTACAGTATATCTACGTCAGCTGTGGCATCCTCCAAGCCACAGCGATGTAGATATACTGACCTGGCTGCAGCCCTGCTGTGCACGGTCGGGTGCGCTTCAGAGCGCACCCTCCGGCACTGTCAGCTGCAATACTAATTGGTGGATGGGAACATGTTCCCTTTTGGCCAATTAGTCCACCCCCCTCCCATGAATGATCGCTGCAGTAGTGAACTGCAGCGATCCTTCATCTGTCCCCCTCGGCGCACAAAGAGTTAAAAAAAATCATCCAGCAAGCAGCCTCACTCACCTACCTCGTTCCTGCGGCGATCATGAAGTCTGATCCTCCGACCACCGCTCTGCATTCAGCCGCATATTGCGGGAAACCCGGGTCCCGGCTTGATGACGTCATCAAGCCGGGACCCGGGTTACCGGCAATATGCGGCTGACTGCAGAGCGGAGAACAGAGGATCGGGCTTCAGGACAGTCGCAGGAATGAGGTAGGTGAGTGAGGCTGCTTGCTGGATGATTTTTTTTAGGATTTCTACACGGAGGGGGCTGCCTCATGGGGGGGGGGCATCTGGCTATCGATCCTGGGGGGTGGGGGTAGCATAAATAAAAGGGGGGGTTAGATATTTGTTGGGGCGCATCTAATTGACTAAGGGGGAGGGGGGTTACTAATTTGGTGCATCTGGGCAACTGGGGGGGCAGTTATCATATACTGGGGGCACATTTGGCTATAATGGGGGGCAGCACTAATCCTGGGGGTACATCTGGCCATAATGGGGTTAATCCTGATCCGGGGACACATATGGCTATAAAGAGGGGCACTATTCCTGGCGGTGCATCTGTCAATCTATTCTGGGGCTGTGAAACGCAGGGGACACATGTGGTTATGCTAGGGGGGCTGATATTGGGGACACATCTGACTATACTGGGGGAGGCGGTGATACTGGGGACACATCTGGATATCTATACTGGGGCGACTTTAACTGGCGGCACAGTTTTTATGTCAATCGCACTTTTTATTTCCAAACAGGAATTGGTCAAAATTGAGAAACAATGCATTTTTTAAAAATGTTCCCACTTTTTCCCATTAAAATGCATAGAGAGGAACATTTTACTTTGTACCAAATACCCCCAATGAAAGCTTAGTTTGTCTTGAAAAAAAACGATATATAGATAATTTAAGTGGCACGAGTACAGATGAAGTTATTGCTGATTAAAAAGGGACACCGCTAAAGTGTCAAAACTGCTCTGGTCAATAAGGGGAAAACAAGGTCTGGATGCGAAGTGGTTAAAGATTGGTACTCTAGAAAAGTTTTGTCATCAAAGAAATGTTTCTATACATCTTAAACTCACTTAATACACAGTGTGGTTGTTATTTGGTGAGTGTAAAGAAAAAGTTGCTACCATGGTTTTTAAGCATGCTGTTTTTACAGAAGGCTCTAATCAATACAAAGAAAAGAAGGATAACCAAAAAGATAATTTTTCACACATGAAAACAATTTATATCAAAAAGAGTATAATGTTAGTTCATGGATAAAAAGATAATGAACATTTTTCAGGTTAGTCATAGAAACAACCTCTTTCCAACGTCAACCGTTTCAGTAATGCAACCTCTAAACCTTTTATTCTTCAGCAAACACACAATGTATCAAAGAAAAAAAACAAGAACACTCTCCCAAACCTGTTGCTACCATATTGTGCCTAAAAGATGGCAGGCAGCAGGCAGCTAAAGTTGACAAAGGGCTTTCAACAAAGACAAAAAAAGAAATGCAAACAATGACAAAAAAACACTACAACATCATGAAGCACAAAGCCCAGCATTTTTTCTCAAAAAATGTACAGTTCAACAAATACAGAAACAATACAATCAAGGACAAAAAAGCACTGCAGCATCATGAAGGTCAAAGACCAGCATTTTCCCTCTAAATAATGTACAGCAAGTGTTTATAGCATACACTGTTGTATGCATTATGAAAATTTGAATTGTGAAATGTATGGATGCATAAGGTGTAGGTATAAAAATATGGCATTTTACTAATTACCTACATATGCAGTAATTTACATTGCTGGATAATTGTGAGAAAACGCGGAAAAGCCGCTGCGTGCGCTCAGAACAAGGTGGCTGATTCCGCATCCAACACGGCGGTTTGCACGCGTAGGCCTACATCTGCCAGTATGGCTGAACGCGGAGAAACCGCCGCATGCCTTGACAGCGGTGCGGCTGGCTCCGCGTCCAGCGCGGCGGGTGGTACGCAAGACATGTCTGGTGTGGCTGGGACTGATAGTCCGTACAGGTTTAGAAGGACACGCGCACGCTGAGAGGCAGAAATTTTATGACAGCCAGAAGGGAGTCAGCTGACCAAGCCGGTCAGCTGACGATTGTATCAGTTCCTATTGGTCCAGCACTTAGGGGAGGCGCTGCAGAGCGCTGGGCTATATATACTGGGTACTGGTCATTCGCTGGTGGTCTGCCGTTCTGTAACGATCGGTGTAACACAGAGAGGGTCTGATTATTGGTGATCTGCAGTATCACCAAGAATACAGATATATACCTGATTATTGATGATCTGCAGTATCACCAATAATCAGATATATTACTAACCTCTGGACACCTGAGTAATATGAGTGTTTGGTGCAACAGTAATACTTTGAGAACAATACCAGGAGAACAGGTACTAAGGCAGTAAGGAATACTGCTAGAGTATGAGTACCTTTCAGCAGCCTGAGACTCTCCGCAGGGAGGAGTCAGACTGGGAGAGGGAAGGACCAGAGCGAGAGTGACACCAAGGAGGATGTCACTGACTGATCTGTGAACTATCTCTTAACTGGGGAGATAGCTCTTAAGGTCAGACAAGCCAGGTCGGCAACACACGGACATGCAAAGTACAAAGACAGGAGGCTGATTTGGTAATCCTAAGGCAAGCAGGGTTTAGCAACAGAGTATCAGAAATAGCGAAGTACCAAATCAGTGAACAGAAGAGTGTTCAGGAAAGCAAAAAGTCATAACAGATAATAAACAATGCCTAGTCTTGGGTGTGAGCTCTGTGATCATCAACACCCTGGAACTAGTTTAAAGTATAACAGAATGACAACACAGATTCCTAATCTTGGGTGTGAGGTCCTTGATCATCAACACCCTGGAACTAGTCTGAAGTATAACAGAATGATAACGCAGATTCCTAATCTTGGGTGTGAGGTCCTTGATCATCAACACCCTGGAACTAGTCTGAAGTATAACAGAATGATAACACAGATTCTGACAATAAGGTCTGAGTGCTTCCACGTAGTGATCGCAACGGCAGACCACCAGCGAATGACCAGTACCCGGTATATATAGCCCAGCGCTCTCCAGCACCTCCCCTAAGTGCTGGACCAATAGGAACTGATACAATTGTCAGCTGACCGGCTTGGTCAGTTGACTCCCTTCTGGCTGTCATAAAAGTTCTGCCTCTCAGCGCGCGCGCTCGTCCTTCTAAACCTGTGTGGACTATCAGTCCCAGCCACACCAGACATGTCTTGCATACCACCCGCCGCACTGGACGCGGAGCCAGCCGCACCACTTTTAAGGCATGCGGCAGTTTCTCCGCGTTCAGCCATACTGGCAGATGTAGGCCTATGCATGCAAACCGCCGCGTTGGATGCAGAATCAGCCGCCTTGTTCTGAGTGCACGCGGCGACTTTTCCGCGTTTTCTCACAATAATGTAATTTCTTGCTTTATGTTAACTTGTATCAAAGTCAGCATGGCTGTTTCAATTAGCACATTTTCAAAGTAGCCAATGTATTTTGTGTTAAATGCTGCATATAAAGAATCACTTTCATGATAAAAATACTCTAACATTGAATATTATTATAATAATTTTAAGTTAAAAAAAATGCATGCCTATATTTTATTACAGGAAAAAATGACTGGGATTGGGAAAATGTTACATTTCTAAGGTTTCAAATGTTCAGTACAGTTAAAAATTTTAAAAACAGCACAGCGACTCTGAAGAATTGAAAACTTCAGAAAAAGAGCTTCAGGGCATCAGCAATACTAAATACCCACCTGTCTGCAAATGGATTAAATCCCATCCTGCCACTTTTTCATTACCACACAAAGCATAAAAGTCACTGCCTGAATTTAGTACACAGAATGATTTATGTCACAAAACAAAACCTTACATTTGTTATTACATTTATTAAGAACTATAAACATCCCAAGGATGCTTATGCAAATGTTGGTTCAACCAGGAGTCAAGGTAAAACACTCCTATAGAGAATACATGTTTTATCGGGGATTGTTATAGCTTTTGTGCATTGGCTCATAAACTGCACTCAATTATAGCTGTAATTCAGCTGTGTTTTCTCTGTTGTAAACACATCTAAGTATGAGCTAATAAGTCTTTGTACAATATGTGCACAAGTCATCACCTAATATGCTCCACTGACATTGTTATTGTCCACAGTCTAATAATGCTATTCTATCCTGCAAAATTTCTACTTTGATGTTCAATTCCAAAAGAGCTCCCAGTGTGGTGTTTTTAGAACAATAAGCTAATGAGGTTCTAGATGCAGTCACATAAAAAATTAAATGTGTTTGGGTTGAAAGAGTCCTTTAAGACATTCATGAAAAAGTTATGGTTGTCTATGAATCGATGACGTGATTTAACCACTCTGTGACCGCCTAAGGCAGGATGGCAGCTGCAGAGTGGCTCTCTCGTAGATCAGTCACGTCAGATGTCATGACCTCGCGAGAGCCGAGATTTGCAAGGAACAAGCGCTTGTTCGAGCACACATTCCCTGCAGTCAACACAGCGAGGCAAGCTGAATTTAACAAAAAAAAAAGCAAATATATATGTGTACAGCGCTGCGATTTAGTGCAGCACTGTACAAAGGACAGCCCTGTCACTTAACTGTCCCTATGAACAGCTCACAATCTAATCCCTATTATAGGCCGATGCCTATGTATGTGTAGTGTAGTGTATGTATCGCAGTTTAGGGCTAATTTGAGGGTAGGAGGTAATAAAAGAAATAGTTTTTTTTAATTATTATTTTTATATTAATACAACAAAAAAAATATTACAGCAGCAATCAGAGACCATCAAAAGAAAGCCCCATTAGTGGAAAGAAAAGGAGATAAAATTAATTTGGGTGCTAAATTGTATGACCGAGCAATAAACCATCAAAGCTGTGCAGTGCTGAAAAGTTAAAAATGGCCTGGTTACCGGGGGCTAAACCTGTGGTCCTCAAGTTGTTGAAAAGTACACCAAATACTTGGACATCAGGAGATAATCAAACAAAGAAGATTTCTAGTTATCACCTTATGTCGAAATGCATGAAACTACTTTTCGACAGAAGCTGCACATTTTGAATAGTATGTCATGAGAAAACCTTAACTACAGTATATAAAAAGACCACCAAGGCAAAACTAAAGTTGAATACCAAGGGAAAACTAGCTTCTGGAGAAAGTGCACTTGTAAAATGAGATTTTGGTCACCGTACCAGAAAGCAAAGTTACAAGAGACAAAAATAAGAACATTTTACTAGAAGAATCTGATACCATCTTTAAAACATGGATGGAAAGAATTTTTGCCACTTGCCACAAATACAGACTTACATTTCGATAGTATAATCACCTGGTAGACATTAGTAAGCTGATGCCAATGACCCTAAATATTCCAGCAAGTCCACCAAGGAATAGTGGAAACTAAAAATGCAACTGATTCTGTAATAACCAGGTCAAAGTCTGGATTAATATCCCATTGAGATTCTGTGGGGTGATTTAAAATTAGCTGTGCTTTTAAGAAACCTGACACATATCCACAATGGAAACAAGTGAGTATAAAGTAGTGGGGCATTAGAACAACCCCCCCCCCCCCCCCCACACACACACACACACCAAGAGCAGCCAGCAACTAGAAAATACTTATAAAAAGCTTGTACCTGAGATTATCCCTGCCAAAGGGTACAGTTCCATGTATTATAATCAGAGGTGCACTTACTTTGTTTCATTGAAAAATAAATTACTGCAAAGTCATTTTTAAAGTTTTTTTTTCAACTTTAACATACATACATACAGTTTGTATTACATTATATTTAGATACTGTGTAAATAAAGATAAAATAATGGTAGATGGACAAAATGAAATGAGTGTACTTTTTTCCACATTACTTCAAATTGTTATAATGCCCAACATCACTTCTTTAAGGACTTAATGAATATTAAAAGGGAACCTAAACTGAGAAGGATATGGATTTTTCCATTTAAAATAATACCAGATGCCTGAACCTTCTGCTGATCCTGTGTCTAAAGGGCTCTTTTCCACTTTTAAATGTGATCCGTGATCACAATCACGTTTCAATTTCCACCATGCGATTGAGCTACTATACTCAGTATAATAGAGCTCAATTGCATCCAAAACGCGGCAGGATGACAATTGCGCTTGGACCAAAATCACATCGCAATTGGATCTCACTAATGGAAATTGCTGCTGCTGTTTCCATTGAATAATGTACCTTGCAAATCACAGGGTAGTAGAAAAAGGAAATCACATCTCATAGTGGAAAAGAACCCTTATACTTTTAGACACAGCCCCTCAACAAGCATGCAGATCAGGTGCTCTGACTGAAGTCAGGCAGCATTAGCTGCATGCTTGTTTCAGGGGTGTGATTCAGCCACTACTGCAGCCAAAGAGTTCAGCAGGACTGCCAAGCAAATGGTACTGTTTAGGTTCCCTTTAACAAAAGATGAGTAATATCCATTTTTTCCACTATGCTACAATAATATCTAGTATAGCTCTTTGAGAAACACACTGTGATGTACTGTATATTGTCAGTAAGAATCTGTACATTATTTCATTAAACAGCAAACCTATACAATGATGCAAAACACCATTTGATTTGAAAATAAATAGTTTATTTCCAGCAGTAAATAAGAAGCACATGGCAAAATGTATTTGACAAACTTGCTTACAATATAACATGGTTAGTAGGGGTTGGTTTTGCACTGCTGTGTTATTTCAGAGAGACGATGCACTGGGGTATCTACCTTTCTTTGGCTTTATGAGCTGCTTCTGTGGTTCTTCTAAATAGAAAACATATTAATAAACCTTTAAGTTCTCTCATTTCTTTATCATTTGAAACAGACATGAATTGACTAATGAAACTGCATTTCGGAGGAATCTTTTTTTATTTAAATATGTTTTTATTGAAAAATGTCAAATGATGAACAAGAAATAGTAGTAACAGTGAACGGTTACGTATTAGTACAGTGTAATGTTTGTAGAAATTGTAAACACAAAGATTATCGAGACATAACGATAATGCATAAATGACAAATATGAGAATACAATAATATCAGTTATTGTTCAGTGACATGGCCACTCTGGGCTGAACAATAGCTGAGCTTATATAATCAGATAATTCCAATTAAATGAGGACAAACTGGATCACCGAAGTGCATATACTTATATAGTTGTTTATAATGAGTAAGTTACTATAGAAACCAAACTTAAATAGTCAAACTAAAAACAAACTAGTCTAATTGCATTTCTCCTTTTTAGTATTATAGGATAAAGTGATAAGACTCAGTCAATTAAGGTCAAGAAACTGCATTTCAAACCACAAATTTCATTTTTATGCAACCTTATTTCTCTCTCCCTGTTGTCTTTGTATTAAAAATCTCCCTTGTTAGCTCCAGCAAGTCCCGTGTTTTTTTTCTGGCTTTTTGGATGGAGGAAGTGTAGGTAAGGCCAATGTGATTTAGGGATTTAGGGCCCATTTCTACTGCAGCCAAATGCAACATCACTTTCAGCTAACACTATATCAAGTATAACACAGGTACATGTGGGGAAAAAAGTGCCACTAGGGGGTTCTTACCTTGGGAAAGGGAAGCATCTGGATCCTAAAAACACTTTCCCCTTCCTCCTCAGCACCCTTATCCAGTGCTGGTACCCCCGGAAAAAAAGGCAATGCATGCAGGCACAGTAGTCATCGGGCTTCAGAACAGTGGTGCAAAGGTGCACTCAATAGGAAATAGTGGACTAGATGAAGCTGGACTATTTTTGCTGGAGCCTAAGGTGAATGTTGCTACTGCGCCTGTGTGCAGTGGCAGCTAGATATTTTTGTTTTCCTGTGTCTGGGGGTCACAGTAGTGGAAAGGATCTGTGAGGGATGATGAAGTAACCCCCTTCAAGTTCCAGATGCTTACTCTCCAAAGGTGAGCACCCAGTAGGGGAGGATTTTCTCCCCACAGGTTCATTTTGAAATGCATGAACGTTTGACCTTTTTTCCATTTCTCCCTGCCCTCAGAAGTTGTATTCTTCCAGGGAAACTTATATGGCTGTAATTTGCTTTTCAGTGAAGTTTACTATTTTCCCAACAATGTATCGGCAAGACAGAAGCTGTCACTTGCATGCTTGAAAAGTAACTCTTTCAGGTAGCAAAATAAAACAAGAGAATCAGCCTGGTTAATATGGTTTGCACTGTACATACACATGTTAATTTCATCATGTCATATGTACCCTTGGGTACCCTTTAACCACTTCAGGACCACAGTGCTAACCCCCCCTAAAGATCAGGCTATTTTTTTACTAAAAGGGCCACTGCAGCTTTAAGGCCAAGCTGCAGGGCCACACAACACAGCACACTAGTGATCCCCCCCCCCCCCCTTTTCTCCCCACAAACAGAGCTCTCTGTTGGTGGGATCTGATTGCCCCCAATTGTTTATTTTTTTCATATAAATATTTATAGTGTGTATTTATAAAAAAAAAAGTTTCTGTTGCCTCCCCCAGCCAGCCTCCCTCCCTCCCCCAGCCAGCCTATCACAGCGATCGGCTGTGATAGGCTTCAGCCTATCACTGCTGATCGCTCTTTTGTGCCCCAGGGGGACAGCCATGTCACACCGCTGTCCCCAGTACAGTGCTGGTGCTGATCGTAGCGCTGTACTGTGTAAATAGAAGGCGATCACGCCGTCTAACAGTCTCCCGAGCGGCAATAGCGAAGCTCCGCCCCTGAGAAGGAGATGCGCGCACACTCTGCGCCCTCGCAGTCACACGCAGATCCTCCTGTCTCATGCCGCCAGCTCGTTTCATTTCACCAACAGGCCTGGCGATGCGTAGTCTTCTTTGCGTTCCCATCCGCAATAGCGTCCTGTGCCTGCTCAGGATGCTATTGCAGATGGGAACGCGTAGAAGGAGACATGTGACCAGGCCTGCACAGGTGCAGTGAGCCTGTCGGCCGAAAATGAAACTAGCTGGATCCGCGAGTGACTGCGAGGGCACGGGATGGCTGCAGGGGGCTGGTAGAAGCCCCAGGTGAGTAAAACTGTTTTTTTTTGTTAGGCTTAAGTATTCCTTTAAGCTCTAGCCTGTGGTAACAAGGTATAGTGAATTCATAAATAACAATCTTCATAAAGATCATATAAGGTCATCTAAGTGGGGTTTACCTTTCTTTGC
Organism: Hyperolius riggenbachi; assembly: GCF_040937935.1. NCBI lineage: Eukaryota > Metazoa > Chordata > Amphibia > Anura > Hyperoliidae > Hyperolius > Hyperolius riggenbachi. The sequence continues at coordinate 291,120,783 of NC_090649.1, forward strand.
CTCTACCTCCTGCTTTTTAACTGGAGTCTCTGGAAGAAACAATGAAATAGTTGGTAACAAATAAGCAAAATAAATACCCAGCTTTACTATTACTTTACTGTAAGTAGTAGCTATACTGACTAGTTTAGCAACTCAACACCATACGTGTTAATGGCAATGCAGAATATTCAGAACTATTCTTCAAAAATGTAAATTCCTTAAACAAGTTCATTACATATGTTGCTGCTAACTAATAAGTTGTTATCACACCAATGAACATCCAGGCCCTTATTCAATTTACCTTTTCCCCTAAGTTTTCCCCTGGGTGATATTTTCACACCTTATCATTAAAATGCCTTTTTAACCACCAGCAGGCAAGAGAATTAAACTTGTTAAAGGGACACTCAAGCCAAAAAAAAAAAAAATGAGTTCTACTCACCTGGGGCTTCTACCAGCCCCCTGCAGCAGTCCTGTGCCCTCGCAGCCACTCACTAATCCTCTGGTCCCCCGCTGCCAGCTAGTTTCGTTTTTGCCGACAGGCCCGTCAGGACTGGCCATGCGTAGGTTTTTCCGCATTCCCGTCTGTATTTAGCACTATTGCGGGCCGCAACGCGTACAAAAATACGCGTTGCCGCATATCTATGCATTCGTAATGTGGCAACGCGTATTATTGTATGAGTTGCGGCCCGCAATAGCGCTAATTACAGTTGGGAATGCGGAAAAAGCTACACGTGGCCAGTCCTGACGGGCCTGTTGGCAAAAACTAAACTAGCTGGCAGCGGGGGACCAGAGGATTAGTGAGTGGTTGCGAGGGCACAGGACGGCTGCAGGGGCCTGGTAGAAGCCCCATGTGAGTAAAACTCTTTTTTTTTCTGACTTAAAGAGACACTGAAGCAAAAAAAAAATGATATAATGAATTGGTTGTGTACTATGAATAATTACTAGAAGATTAGCAGCAAAGAAAATATTCTCATACTTTTATTTTCAGGTATATAGTGTTTTTTCTAACATTGCATTATCCTATAATATGTGCAGATTACACAACACTCAGCATTCAAAATGAGTCTTTCAGAGCAGTCTGTGAAGTAATGACATCTCCTCTGCCAGAGGAAAAGTAAACAGTTCAATTACAGTTGAGATAATCAAAGTCAGATAACAGCCCTCTCCATGACCAAGTTAGTCGGAGAGCTTAATAGCTTTTTTGCATAGAGATAACAACTGGAGTTTCTCAACTCTTCCTGTACTGGAAACAATTAGACTGATGTATCTGATCTTAATGTTTTTTTTCTTAGCTGTACTACACATACAAATCATAATATCATCATTTTTTTTCGCTTCAGTGTCCCTTTAAGGTTCACTTTAACAGCAAAATAGTTCCCGTGTTCAGAGGTCTAACACTTTACAGAAGCAGCTCTTCTCTGCAGTCAGAATTTCAGAATTTGTGGTTTGAAGAGGATTTTCTTTTTTTCCTTTTTTTTTAAGAAATTGAAGTACCACTGACATATGTGAAATGCCTTAAGACTTTTTTTTGTGTGTGTTTGCACCACTGTATCTTTTGAAGGCTGGTTTTAATATTTAAAATACTGTTTAAAGATGAACATTTTAATCCACATCTTTTTGGCCAGATTAAAACAAAAATCTTACACCTCTATGGTACAGAAGATTATGACAAGTTGGGAAGCCACATAAGAGCAGACGCATAAACCAGGAGCTCTGAGAGATGGTGGGAAAAAAAAACAGGTTTTATGGGGGACAAGCCTGTTTTGGACAAACATACTCCTAAGGTAGGAGGAGAGAGTCGTCCCTGAGGCAGTGTCTCTGCAGCAGATCCCTGACACTTCAAAAACATCTTTAATTGGTTGTTGGAAAGACACACTGATACCCCAATTAAGTTTGTACAAGCTCATTGTGTACTACACTCTAAAAGGAGGCCATTATGTGTAAGGCCAGGGACAATGATAACATTTACTTTAATGACTCTCTCTTCGATCATCCTGAGGCAGCGTCACTTGCTTAAGCCTCTTCTGACAAAATAAAAGACTCCAGTATAGATGGTGCTTTTCATTTGGGCTGGCAGTCTCTATATCTTGTGCTTGAATAAATGTATTTTTCCAGTTGAATTGGTGTCAACTATTCTAGAGAGCTAAGCAATTGCCTCTCACTCTTTTTTATATTATTGTTGACATTTTGATAAGATTTTAATATTGCGGGTGTCTCAACCACAGTGTTTTAGTCTTTCAAAGGGAACTTTGCTAATCTTCAAACTCCTAAAGAGTTTTTGCAAGACTCACAATATCCAGGAGTGGAGCAGAAACTTTGGCATAGTAGCAGCCCCTCTGGAATTACCTACTCATCACCTTACTGGAGACAATGGTTCCTATCCCTTAACATTTTCTAAATGCAGCAGGTTGCCAACCTGTTCTGTTTTGGAGCATTGGTTAGCCAATATCCCCCACATTTATCCCTGGTACACTGAGTCAGAGTATGGCTGTCACTAATCTTTATATTGTATAACAAGTATTGGGTAGATCCTCAATGCCTTCACCCTTTGCTGTAGAGCCACCGTTTTGAAGGCCTTTAAAGTGTACCTGAGACGTAAGGTTGTAAAAATTGTATACATACCAGGGGCTTTTTCCAGCCCCCTCCACATCGATCGCTCCCACGTTGTCTTCCTCCGCCTCCTCGTTTGCTCAGAGAAGCCCCATTATCTGGGCCAGTAAGGGTCATTGAGAACAGGCGCAGGCACAGTTTGCTCGAGCGTACATTTGTGTGCAGTTTGCCTGTCTTGCTCCCGTGGCTGGGAGCGTTCTGCACCTGCATAGGCGCACTCCTGGCCACGGGGCCTTACATATGCAGTGTGCACCGACTGGCCAAGCTAGCGTGGCTTCTACCAGGCGAACAGGGAGGCAGAGACAGATGGAATGGCAGCGATTGGTGCGGACGGAGCTGGAGGAAGCACCAGATATGTATAAAAGTTTTACTTCTTTACATCTCAGGTTTTCTTTAAATGTGTTGTCCCGGCTATAAATCCATTTTTTTCTTTCCATCACTCCTTTCTTCACAAGCAACTTTGTTAAGCACATAATGTAAGACAGAGTATAGACAGAGTATAGAAGTACTGTACCTTTCTTTGCCTCTGTTGTTTTTTTTGGTTTCATAACTGGTGTCGCTGCAAAATAAATTATTGGGAGATGAACAGGTGCATCAAATTGACATATAATTTTCATAGTACAAAGTATTTTTAGAAACAACGATGTCAAAAGTACTCAAAATTTGACACAAGCAACTGCACATTTGCCATAAATAGATAGAAAGTGTGTCACAAGTTTTGGCTAGAGGTAATTCAGAAAATAAATAATTATCGATAATGTGGGACTTTTAATAAAATTACATGCATTAGACAACTTCTTTATTATGTTGATTAGACACTGAGAGACTTGATCTGAAAGATATCCTCAATATCACAGAATTAACCCACTGTATTGGTGGTTTACTTAAGCAATAAGAAAAATGCGTAATAATGCTCCACTGAGGCTGATTTACTAAGAGCACCTTCACGCATTAAATTTTGATTGGCCAATGACTAGCCAATGTTACCACCTCTATGTAGTATGAGAGCTTACCTGCACAATATGTTCATAGTATTCAAAATCTATTGCCCTTCACCCCATATTACATGGAAGTGGCAAAATATGCCAATCATTGGCCAATAAAAATTGGATAAGTGTATTCACCTTAAAGAGACTCTGTAACATTAAAAACATCCCCTGGGGGGTACTCACCTCGGGTGGGGGAAGCCTCCGGATCCTAATGAGGCTTCCCACGCCGTCCTCTGTCCCACGGGGGTCTCTCCGCAGCCCTCCGAACAGCCGGCGACTGTGCCGACTGTCATTTCAATATTTACCTTTGCTGGCTCCAGCGGGGGCGCTGTGGCGGCTTTCCATTCCGAACTACACGGAAATACCCGATCTCATTCGGGTCCGCTCTACTGCGCAGGCGCAGGAGACTTGCGCCTGCGCAGTAGAGCGGACCCGACGGCGATCGGGTATTTCCGTGTAGTTCGGAATGGAAAGCCGTCAGAGCGCCTGCGCAGGAGCCAGGAAGGTAAATAATGACGTCACCGCTGCCCGGACTCCACGGAGGGCTGCAGCGAGACCCCTGACGGATGGAGGACGGCGTGGGAAGCCTCATTAGGATCCGGAGGCTTCCCCCACCCGAGGTGAGTACCCCCCAGGGGATATTTTTATGTTACAGTTCCTCTTTAAGGCCAGGGATTTCAAAGTAAAATCTATAGCTTTATTGAGGCTGAACTGTCAATTGGTGAATGGCGGCAGAGAGGCAATATGTAATCCCTCTCCCTTTAGGAACTGAGGCCACTGCTGCTGAACCTGCTCATGGCTCAACTTAAGCAAAAAGTCCAATAAGAATTTGGCTCCTGGGAGGAAGCTCAAAATTTAAATTCACCACTGAGCATTTCTGTTGGAAATGTTTATTTTTTTAAATGTTCTGTTTTTTAATGTATTACTTTTAATAAATGGTATGAATCTTCCTCTATTTCAACTAAAATTAACATTTAACTATTTTTAAGTGTATAGGAGGTTAACAATTACCCTTGGCATATTTATGGGGGAGGGGGTAAACACCTGAGAGTCTCTTAAAGGGTTTAAGCCTTCAGGCCATTATCCAGAAAAAAATGAAATCAGGTTATTTCTTTCAGGGTAAGACATAGCAGGAACATGTCATCCACAATGTTTAAAGGGACCCTTTGCTGTATAGCTTCATTTAAAAAAAAAATCCTTATTTTTTACAATATTCATCTTTCAATTACTTCAGTGTTTGCCCATTGTAAAATCTTATGTTTGATTTACATTCCTAAATTTAACACAGGTGTTGGCATCTTTAGTGCTGACATGGTGTATAACTGCTAACTGTTACCCCCCCCCACACACACACACACATACACACATACATATAACTGTCCTGGCTTAACATTATTGAGGTAGTGGGGCTACTAATATATCCTGCTATAGATACAAGAAGCATTTCGGGCCACTGAAAACAGGGCAACCAAGGTAATAATTTTGTATGATCTGCCATGTGTCATCAGAGTGTTCCTTTAATCACTGGAAGGCTTGATGATACAATCAATTATGGAGGACATTTATAAAGAAGTATCTTTAAAAGGATGTACTTGATGAAGAACGCGTGTCTGAGAGGTATGCACTGAATATTACGACTGTGTTGTAAGGAAGAACGCATAGTTGAGCATCACATGGTTCAGAAGTAACCTTTGTAGATCAGTACTCTAGGTGATGTGAACGATAAATCTATGATGATTGAGCACATTCATGAAACAGGTCTGGATTAGCAAACCATGGCCCTTATTTAACTCACTTTGGCCCTTAGTCAATTCACTTTTTCTCCTAAGTTTTCTCCTAGGTGATATTTTACACCTTATCAATAAAATGCCCTTTAAGCCACCAGCAAGCAAGTACCGTATTTTCCGGACCATAAGACGCACTTTTTCTCCCTCAAAAGTGGGGGGGAAAAGTATGTGCGTCTTATGGTCCGAATGTAACAATTGGGACCAGCATCAGGGACCTACACACGCGCAGCAGTCAGACACGCTAACCCCTGCCGCCCACCGCACCAATGCCCCATTGTGTCACTCACTTTAATGATAATCTCCGGGTGGCCTCCATGATTATTCATCCCTCAGATGTCAGCAAATCTTGTGGGGGCGCTATCAATCATGGCTGCTGCAGCGGCCCGACACGCTGACCCCTGCCGTCACTCTTCCTACTGGCCGGATCCGTATACAGCAGCGTCTATGCGGGCATTCCATTACGTCCGCTCTGCCAAAGGGCTGCCTCGTTCTTCCTCCAACGTCCATTTTAACTTGCTGCCAGTCATGGTCAGACACGCTGACCCATATGCCGTCCACCGCGATCGCGCACTGTTCCTCCCGGCATCTGCCTCCATTTGTCCCTATCAGGCGCCGCCAGCCAATCAGGAGGGGGCTGATGGTCTTGAGGGCGGGAGCAGGCTCTGCCATTCTGGCCAATCGAGTGCACTCGATTGGCCAGAATGGCAGAGCCTGCTCCCGCCCTCAAGACCATCGGCCCCCTCCTGATTGGCTGGCGGCGCCTGATAGGGACAAATGGAGGCAGATGCCGGGAGGAACAGTGCGCGATCGCGGTGGATGGCATATGGGTCAGCGTGTCTGACCATGACTGGCAGCAAGTTAAAATGGACGTTGGAGGAAGAACGAGGCAGCCCTTTGGCAGAGCGGACTTAATGGAATGCCCGCATAGACGCTGCTGTACGCAGATCCGGCCAGTAGGAAGAGTGACGGCAGGGGTCAGTGTGTCGGGCCGCTGCAGCAGCCATGATTGATAGCGCTCCCACAAGATTTGCTGACATTTGAAGGATGAATAATCATGGAGGCCACCTGTGACACAATGGGGCATTGGTGCGGTGAGTGATTAGCTGGCAGGCATCTGAAGGGGGCCATGGAAGATTCAGCAAAAGGCGACAGGATATCCCCAGGACACAGAGGGGGACACAGGACAGAAAAAGGGGGACACAGGACGAAAGCAGGAAGGATATGGGGGCCACAGGAAGGACTGAGGAGGACAAGGAGGGACACAAGAGGTACAAAGGAGCCATTATCATTTGGGGGGATTGGGGTAAAAGGTCCATAAGACGCCCCTGTGCCATGGACACACCAGGATAAGTATATAATTTTTTTTCCTGATTTTTGTCCACAAAACCTAGGTGCGTCTTATGGTCCAGAGCGTCTTATGGTCCGAAAAATACGGTAATTCATTTTGACAGTCCATTTTCACCTACTTTTTCAAATTGCAGAGGACAGAAAAGCTATTTTTAGCAGGAGATGAAAAATTATCTCCTAGGAGAAAACTTAGGAAAAAAAGTGAATTGAATAAGGGGCCATATGTGACCAAAGCAACATCTGTTTTATTTGGTCTGCAGATGAATCCCATAACTGATGGGGCCCTTTCTGCAAGAAACTAGTCCAAAATGCTGTATGATTATTTCTACTAGCAGGCAATATTCAATGAATACCATTTAAAACCAGTGCAGTAGCACACAGTAAGTAGAGTTTTGTGTCATTTGCAGTTTGATTATCTGAAAGATTTTTACTGATTGCACATCAGTACCTCTTTTCTACCTTTTTGAACAAGCTATATATTAATACACAATGAAGCAATTACCTTCCTTTAGCTCTTTGGGCTCCTGTTTTTGTTTTGCCTCTGGTTTTTCTGAATCGCAAAAACAAACAGAATGACAATAACATTAAATAGCCGTAACTGTTTCTCATGGGACAAAACATACATTATTTATGAATTCTTAGTACACAAAAAGCACCCGAGGTCCAGTCCCATGGATGGCGCATTTTGAGAGAAAGTTGAGTGGGCACTATGTAAAATTATTGCTACTCTGTTCCTACCTCCACAGCAGATATACAGCATATGTGTGCTCATGCTGAGTAGTGGAAAATGTGTGCCCTGTACTTCACAATGCAGGCTGCACATCAGAGAACATGCTATCACATTTTCTACCCCTCAATTTAATCCCACTGATTATCTTTCTTACAGCAATTAATAAAACAGGGTTCTGTACAGAAAGATATCATTACACAAGGGTGCCATGGGAAGCACAAACATATATATGATGTGTATGTATCACATATTAGAGCTTGCATCCCTAATGCAAATCGCATGTTCCCTAACAGCTGGCACAGATGTGCTATTTTGAGTAGCAACATTTTATGTACTGATTACAAAGGTGATGATAGGGCTGCGTTAAGGAGAATAATTAAGGATAAAATGAATAGTTGGTTTAACCACTTCACAACTGAGGGGTTTTACCCTTGGAGCACCAGTGCAATTTTCACCTTTCAGCGCTCCTTCCATTCATTTGTCTATAACTTTATCATTACTTATCGCAATGAAATGAACTATATCTTGTTTTGTTTTTTTGACACCAATTAGGCTTTCTTTAGGTGGGACATTATGCCAAGAATTATTTTATTCTAAGTGTGTGTTAATGGGAAAATAGGAAACAATGTGGGAAAAAATCATTGTTTTTCAGTTTTCGGCTATTATAGTTTTCAAATAATGCATGCTACTGTAATTAAAATCCTTGAAATGTATTTGCCCATTTGTCCCGGTTATTACACCATTTAAATGATGTCCCTATCACAATGTTTGGCGCCAATATTTTATTTGGAAATAAAGGTGCATTTTTTGTCAGTTTTGCGTCCATCCCTAATTACAATCCCATAGTTTAAAAAGTAACAGTGTTATACCCCCTTGACGTAAATATTTCAAGAGTTCAGTCCCTAAGGTAACTATTTATTTATTTATTTTTTATTGTAATTTTTTTCTTTTTATTACAAAAAAAATAATTTGGGAGTGTGGGAGGTAATGAGTTCATTTATAATGTAAAACTATGTATTTGTATATGAAAAATGTTTTTGGGTGCAGTTTTACTATTTGGCCACAACATGGCCACAGTAATTTTTTGTGCAAGAGTCCTGTAAGTGTAGGAAGTACGCTTACAGGAAGTTTTATGAGGCTGGGCAGAGGCGTGCACGAGCGCTGGAGCGTGCGCACGAGCGAGCTGGAGCACGGTCAGCGGCGTTAGCGGCGGGAGTGCGTGTATCTATGCTCCTGGTGGGAAAAGGATGTTAAAAGGAGCATAGATACACATACCATGGTAGTAATGTGGTTAAAATGTGTAACTTATGAAATTACCTTTCTTCAACTCTTTGGCTTCCTTTTCAGTTTTTTTCTCAGGTGCTTCTTTAAAACAAATTAGAATGTATTAATTATATAATTACTATTATCATTGCGTTATTGGACCTGATTACTGAGATATCATTGAGTCAAACATCATTTGAGAGCATTACCCTGAAGACCTAGCCTAGATTTTAAAAATGTGTCTGCTATTAATTGACAATGTTTGCAATAGTGTATGGGTCTACAGCTGTAAATGGTTGCATGCCCCATGTCAAAAATTACAATAATAAAACCCTATCAACAGAAACTAATAACAGAATTTCTTACTAAGGATGGAAACCTGTGACTGCAAATGCACAACCACTAGTTCACCAGCATTTCCACAACGTTTGCCTGATATGATGCAAGAGAGAGCTGTAAGGGCCCATTTCCACTAGGAGCATTACACCACAGGTGTGCTGAAACACATGCATGGCAATGGAAGAGTTTCCACTGCATGCATGTTGTGCGGAGCGGTGCGGAGTGATCCAAGAATCTGCAGCATGCTGCAGATTCTTGCACGGCCGCATCTGCCCGCAACCGCGTCCCATCTCCTCAACTGAATTCCGCATCGGGAGATGAGGAAGTGATGTGGCCAGCGGCGGAAGTGATGCGATGCGGCTGCTAGATAGCTGCATTCGCATCACTTTGTAGTGGAAACCGGCCCTAAGCCCTTGTTACCCAATAGAAGACACCTGAAAAAAAAACTCCTTCACAATCCTTTAGGATTATTTATAATTTCTGATGATTTCTAGAACCATGGTAAATGAAGTTCACATAGTACAATATGTAACTGATGCAACACAACTTGATATGCATATACTTCATACACAAGAGTTGAGAACTCACCTTTGAACAACTTTGTATGTAACATCCCCAAATTAGTAAAATGTTTTAAAAGAGCCAGAAAAACATACACAATGATATCTCTATAACGCTGTATTCTGCATTATGTTCTTACATTAGATTTTGTTTGTGTGGGTCTGCTTTTGTTGTTGGCATCTAAATTGTGATCTTTAATTTTAGAATATCAAGTTATAATGACAAAATCAATTATTACATTTATAATCGAAATGTTTGTTTGTGTAGTGTGCCTACTTAACTCTTGAAATAAACATAACACAAACAGAAAAGCATAAACATGTAGTAGGTAACAATAAATGCAGAGAAGTGTACAGACGATGTGTGCTACTTCACTAACAACATGGATACAAGGAAGTGTGTACATAAAGCTAGCTGAAGTCTACCTTAGCTAATAACTGTATTCACCCAGTTTAAGCTTGCAAATTTATTCTACTAATACCTGCAAGGCACCTGGAGGCACAGAATAGTTGACATTAAATTAATTGGCATCTTGGGAATATGTGTTATAAGAATAATTATAACTTAGAAAACAGAGTTAGGTAAATGAAAAGAATCCTACGAAGGTAAAAGCTACTTGTAATTATTTACATGATACAATTTAACCGTACAAAGCCCAACACTGAATTTTATTTATTTTTAACTGCTGAGTGGCAATGTGACCATTGTTGAATTTGTCCACCCCTTTCATATACAACTATTATGTAATATATCATTTCTATAACCTATAAAAAACATGTTGCACTGTGTAGCCACACACATTCCTCCCTTGCTGGCTGACCATACTTATCTCATTAGATGAGCAGCTTTACCTATCTTCTGCATAACTGTGCTTACTCTCCAGTCCCCATGTGCTTAGGGCACACTATATATAAATAACATTGAAAATCCTCTTGAGAATGAATTAGCCAGAAATAGAAATATAGCCACATAAGCAATAATAGTGTCACATTAAAAATATTCATTTGTTGAACTACTTTTTATAAAAGGGTTTTATAAGAAGGAGGAAGAAAAATATACCTTCATATTTTTATACCTTCTATAAACAGACACGTGCTCTTTTATCTTGGTTTATACTTGCTTAATCTTAATATTCTTTTACCATCATTGGTAATTCTGTTTAAAAAATGTTCTATTAAAATGTATTACTTTTAAAGGCGGCATATGTAATCATCTGCAGTATAAGTTTGTGCTACCTCTGTCGGTCTGTAGTTAATTTGTTCCCTCCTAGAGATGCTAGCAACAGTGTCTGTACTGTGACAGTCTTCCTGCCATCTGTATGTCCCTGTTGGGCATGAGCATTGTATACACAGTGTCTGCAGTATTTTTCCAGACTTAAAAAAGTATCGCGACAGAGCTGAAGGGCCTCAGCCAGCACTGATAACATCGTCTAGCCATTTGATGCAATATGATGCTAGCTGCAGTGCTGGATGGAAGATAGGGGCGATTGTTGGTTGAACAGAAGAGGTGAGATCCTAACATCTTTCAATGGTCACTATGATCAATTTTCACTGTAGTGACCGTCCGTGTGATCAGCAGCTGGGAGGATTCAGCTTCTGGTGTGCGTGAACGAGGCAGGTGTGTGCAGGGCCGGGTCCATACAATCTATTTTGTGTAGATTATACTATGTATGGTTCCCAGGGGATTAAGTATACCTGAAACATAAAGTAAATTATTATCTATAGAAATTATTTTGCACAGGACTTTCTTGGAATCCCATATTACTTTGAATTTAAGTTAAGAAAAATACAGATTTCAACATGAAATTAACTCACTGGCCTTTACTGTTGCTCTTTATGCTTGTACAGGTCCCATTAAAAATAAGGATATACCCTGTTAAAAGTATTTTTTCTTTCATGCCTGCAAGAATGTGTGTTACATCAAACACACGTTTATGACCTCTTATCTCTTGACTGGGAATGTAATGTAGAATGGCTGTATGAAAGATAACAATCTTCCTTATTTAGCATTATCAATTTTATGTAGTATGAGAGCTAACCTAAACTTTCTGTTATAGGTATCTATTGACTCTCATAATATACAGATGTTGAAAGGTTAGATGACTGCAGGCTCAGACACGGCAGGGTCATTCTAGGTCGTGTATATAGATGGTTTGTTGTTTGCGTGGCAGAGTTTCAGCTTAAATTTGTGGATGCATCACTGAATTGTCTTCACTGTCTACAATTATTTTCTGAAATTCTTCTGACCTTGAGCACTTGCAGTGGTTTTCGGTTTTGATACAGTGCTACCTACAACATTATGGATATCCAAAACCGGATTTTACTCTTGTCTGCTGCAAACATTTTTTCCAGACTCTATGAATCTTTCAATGACATTATGATATGTTCCCATACTTTTAAATTTGAGCAATGCTTTTCTTCAGCTGTTGCTCTCTTTGCTCATCCAGTGTTTTTAATAGGCACAGAGTGGCCACAGAGTGGCCCCCTCACCCCCCATTTTTACTCCAGAGAGACTCAGCTAATTCTCAGTTCAAAACATTCTATATTGAATCATTTTACTGGTCTATTGCCAATTGATGTAATTAGTAGGGAGATTACCACGATTACTAAAGTACTTATTTTCTTTTCACATTACACAGTATTACCACATTGTACCTATTTTACCTATGCATATAAAACATGTCGCTGGCATCAATTTCAAAACGAACATACATGCTTTCATAAAACATTAGAATTTCCAAGCTTCAACTTTTGGCATGCTGTATGTAGCATTTTCTATTAAATGCAGCATTTGCATGATTTGCAGGTCATCACATTATATTTTTATTTACATTTTACACAGCATCCCATCTTTTTTTGGAAACATGGCTGTACAAGATTGTGCAAGTGTAACTCCTTATGTTAAGAAAAATCAAAAAATGTACCTTTCTTTAGTTCAGCTTTTTTAATCAGGATTTCTGCAAAACAAATTTTATTCAATGATTACACTCCTCATGCAATACTTGTTCATTTACAGCATCACATTAACAATGTAGTTATAATTATTCCACTCCATTTCTAAGTGTGTAAGCTTACACTTAAAGTATCTCTTAATCCAGACCAGAACTACGGAGTAACCAAGCAGCTCGGGGTGACCCAAAATCACAGGGAAAGTGTAGGGGATCTAAAATAGACCAAAAAGCCTTTCTAATAAAAAGTAATGCTTAGAATGGTTTTCCTTCTTTAGGATAATTCAGCTTTAAAGTGAACCTTAAGTCTAAAAAAAACCATGAGTTTTACTCACCTGGGGCTTTCCTCAGCCCCCTGCAGCTGATCGGTTCCCTCGCCATGTCCCTCCGATCCTCCTGTCCCCGCCGGCGGAAACTTCCGGCTTCACTGTCAGGCTGGGAACGCAAGTGATTCTTCGCGTTCCCAGCCACAATATATCTTCCTATGCGGCTAGGAAGGCCACAATAGCAGCATAGGGGGAGATATTGTGGCTGGGAATGCGAAGAATCACTCGCGTTCCCAGCTTGACAGCCGGTGACGGCAAAACCGGAAGTGGACGCCGGCGGGGACAGGAGGATCGGAGGGACAAGAAGAGGGCACCGATCAGCTGCAGGGGGCTGAGGAAAGCCCCAGGTGAGTAAAACTCATTTTTTTTAGACTTAAGGTTCACTTTAAGTGTGTAACTGTGGTTACTCACAATGCGTCTCTGCTGAATATGCCTATAAGCCTGTAGCTTTACATTTTACAGAGCCATATCAACCAAATATCTTCTGTTTTAAGAAGACAAACCATACAAATGAATCCAGTACTGCAAGTCCTCATGTTTTGTATCACACATAGCAAAATATATTAGAAGTGGAATATAGGCTCACAGCTATATTTTGGGATTACAACATGATTACAGTCTTCATATATAATTGGTCTCTCTCAGAATTATGTACAAGTCTCATAAGACTAAGCTTTAGGGCCAAGGCAGTTATGGGATACTTTCTCATTCTAAAATACAGACACAGACAGGAACTTCCTGTGTATTATTTTTCAATCAATATTATGAAAAAAGTAATTGTTTCTTTTTTTTTTTTTTTTTTTTGCTGCAATGTGACATGGCTTAACACAAGAATATTCTGCTTTCATTTTTTTTGTCAACTTTAACATGTATGTATATATGGATCAGCTTTTTCTCTAAATACTGCATATTTGTGCAAACAAAATTGTATTTTTAATGTTCATAAACATTTTGCACTAACTCACACAATGCACACGTTGCACAGGCTAGCAAAAAGACTGGCTGTGGGTGGTGAGGAATGCCCAACTGCATGTACAGTACCTTCTTAATGGGCATGAGCACTGCATACACACTGGCTTAATGATAATCACTTTTTTTATATACAAAAATTGTAATAACTTTTAACAGTATTCATTGGGGTCATGTGACAGACAGCCTATTGGGCCAATCAGAGTGCAGGGATCAGGTCCTTTAATGTTACTCGACCCACTGGTGATGAGGGCGGGAGGAGTGGAGCCGCATTAGTTATTAGCATTCGCTATGCTGCAATTCAGCAGCATAGCATGCACAAAGTGCCCACTCCCAGATTAAGCATGCTATGCTGCCGATAGTGTGCAAAGACCCTAATCAAGGCACTTACGTTTTATAGTGCGCATAATAGCAGATAACTCTCGCTGTTACGTGGTGCTAACTTTAATGAATCGACCCCCTAGTGTTTTGAAAAATATCTCAAACAGTGTACATTATTACTTTTACACAAAATTTGGATGGCTGTCATTCTAAAAAATCTGTTGTCACTGTTAATGATTAATGTACATACATGCTGCTCATATTTTTACCAAACACAGGTAAAGGGTAGAGCAAGCAGGAGGCTTCTAACTGTGATCCACAGCTGGAACTACAAGAGTAGCCAGATGCATAGTATCCAACTTAGCAGACTGCTGAGAGGGAGGTTATGACTGTATGGACTACCTGTACACATGCAAGAATGTCACCTGAAAAGATTGTGATTGTTACGGACAATGACAATCTAGCATATGTACATAGCTTTAGTGTACCTTTGATGTCTAGTTCACATTTTCGGGCCAATAAAGGCAGATACTTAAAGAGTTACTTGGTAAAATCTGAATCACACTAATAGGTAAGTACTTAGGAAAATTAGCATGGCTTAAAATAAACGGAGAATGCCAACAAGTCTAATAAATACAAATACATGGGAAAACCGGTGAAATGCGTTATCAGTACAATCGTGCTTGAATAAAAAATATTTTCCAATATACTGGTGTTGTACATCCTAAGAGGTAAGATACCTCTTGTATTACTTTTATAGTGTGTAGTCTACTTATCCTGGGTGCCCACCCCCATGTATTTGTGTATTTCCACCTCCTTAAGGATGTATTAGCCTTTAGCACTTATATTTTCCCTACAACGGTACAAGATCCTAGGAGAGCGAACATCCAGTTCTGAAAGCCTGTAAAACAGAGTGGGGATGGTTAATTCCCCATAGGGTTATACAGTGGTTGCAAGGTTTTGCAACTCAAATTTGTGAGTAGTCTTACCCACAATTCTCTCATGACTAAATGACCTAATGGTACTGCACCACTTAATTCCTGGGTTTCCATTACAAAAAAGTCTAATTAATAAATCTGCTCCTTGTTTTCCCTTACAAAAAAGTCTAATTAATAAGTCTGCTGTGTAAGATACTGGCAAGCCTTGTTCTTGCTCTTTCCTCTTCATAAAAGCATGGTGGGCACATATGATAAAGAATTTGTTATATACCTTTCTTTGGCACTTTAGCCTCCTTGTCTTGTTTTTCTCCCAGCCTCTCTAAAGAGGAAAAGTAAATTAATATCACATGGGTAGCTTTCCTAGCCTCATTGTATAATAGCAATGCACAGCACGACATAGTGCTTTAAAATTACATAGTAAATAAGCTATGTAGTTACCCATTTTTGGTTCCACTGGTAGCTTTTCCTGCTTCTTTGGTGTCACTACTGAAAAAGCATTAAGGTCAAAGTTTTATTAAACTGTTTTAGATTATATTTAGCTTATTGAACTCTGAAATGGGTCAGTATTAATATGTGATTAAATAAATCATTGTTTTTGTTGTATGTTGTTTTTTGCTATATGAATTATCTCCATTGCCTCATGTTAGCCAAACTGTACATTGTTTTGCGCAGGTGACATCCTCTGTGGGTTGCCATTGTTTTCCTAGAGTTTTTCCAACTTAATCTACATTCTTTTGTAAATGATAAAACTCCAAAACATTCTATCTTGTGATTGTGTTCCATACAGTTTGGTGCAGCATTAACACTGCTTCACTTGACTTTTTATTAACAAAAGTGTTGCAATCAATGTCGTATTAGCTTTGAAGGGTCATGCATGGAACAGTTGAAAAGAATGGCCAATAAAATAGTGGGAGCTGGGGATGCCAGCTATGCAGACTGTGGCTAATGGGTGTCCCTTTCAACAGGTCAATGGCAAATTAGGCGTGGCATGAGCAGAGAGGGCAGAGATGGGAGCTAAGATTAGGCACCAACAGGGGCGTCTTAGGGCTAGGTACCACAGGGGGTTCTTAGGGTTCAGCATTGGTAGTGGGAGAGTAGAGTATATATATATAGAGTATATATATATATATATACAGTATATATATATAGATATACAGTGTATATATAATATATATATATACATATATACATATAACATTTTACTACATGAATTAAGAATTAAGTAGTAGTATACAGGTACCTTTATTAAATGTATGCTGAATAAAACAGTTGTACACACTTTATAAAGCGGTTGCACTACAATAAAGCAAATACAACTCAAACTAGTAATGAGCAAAAATTATGCCCATGGGTAATGACGCTTCATTATATGCAATTGTGCATCGTAATCGTCATCCAACATTTTTGGGGAATAGCGCAATTAATTTCGTAGTTAATTGTTACCATTCATAATTACGCAATGAAGAACAGTGGGAACAAAATTTTTTAAACAAATTTTTCTGGGTTTAAAAAACATTTTTCTTTGCATTTTTAAAATCAATTTTCTCAAAAACTATAAGGACTTTTTGAAAAATCTATTTTTCCTTAACATTTTCCTTAACATATGTAGCAATTTTTGTAGCAATAGCATGTATGGGTGCGTTGCAATTTACCGCCAAAGTCTGTACAAAATTACGCGTAAATTATGCGTAAATTCATGCATATTTACAAATGATTATACAAAGTCAATTGCATTACAAGTCTGTAATTACGTATAGGCATAATTGCGAAAATGTACGCATAATTTCGTGGAATCGTAATACACAGAGTGCGATCATCACTAACTCAAACAGTTGGAACACTTATGTACCGACCACTGACAGATTGCCTATTCTTCTTTACTGAGGCATCTACATAAAAATTAAAAATCTGCTTTATCTATGGTTCTGAACAAAGAACATGGCACACAAAACTCGTGCTAAGGCTGTGTAGCTTCCAGTACCGATCATTTTAAAATGGACACTGAAGTCCCTGGGAGACCTAAGGAAGGGAAAGTCATGTATTATCTCCTATAAAATCTTAATACATGTTTATTTCTTTATACTTTACATGAAACCTACATAGTATATACAGTTAGTGACGTGAAGTACTTGAGCGTCACTTTTCTCACCTTTCTTTGGTTCTTCTGGTTCTTTTTCAACCTTTTTCTTTGGTACACCTAGCAGGGCAATGAAAGCACAACAATAATGCTAATTAACATAATATATAAATCGTAGTTATTTGTAAAAAAATCTATACAGTTTTCCTAGAGAGTACACAATGTAAATCAAAACTGGTGTACCCATCATTGCCTTTAACGTGAACTGCAAGTGTTTTTAAAATAAAAACAGCAGATGCTTACCTAAAGAGGTGGAAGGTTCTGAGTCCTATAGAGTTTTCCCACTCCTCTCCTACTCCCCTTGTTCCAGCACTGTCTTCCCCATTAGCAGTCTCTGATTGATGGGTTGGAGACTACTCTCTTCCGCCCTTTGTAGTGCTCTGTAGTGTGCATGTTCAAGTGTGCCCTCTTGCACATTCATGTGTAGCACAGGGCTGCCCCTCTTCGGGAGCATTTAGGCTTCTGAAGCCTCCCGCGGTGGGAGATTTAAACATGGGAAGCAGTGCTGAAATGAGGGGTCCGTGAGAGCAATGAGAAGGCTTTATAGGACCCAGAACTTTATCCCTCCTTAAGTAAGTATATGTTTAAACACACTTAATGTTTGCTTTAACACACTGTAGCAATTACTTTATTTTTCTGCTAGTGATTCCAGGCTGGCTTCCTGTTTGAGATCAGAGCTCTGTAGGGAGCATGCAATCTACTGGACAACTGCTCATGCTTACTCATGATGCACATAGCTGTTATTCTTTTGGCCATGTGCTTGAGGTAACTGTCAGACATAAAAATAGAATTGGAACCAAAAATCTGATGTTTCTCTAAATGTTACGCTGTCTTTAAATTATGTAGGGTTTTGAAAGGGCCATAAAATGTACATGTGTTCCTGAGTAAAATGCACTATGAATCTTTTTTTTCCCATTCTGACATCACTTAGAAAAAGTTGCAAGCATCTTACTTCTTTTTATTTTAAAATACACTTTTTGAACAACAATTGTTCAGTCCAACTGCAAAAATAGTGTGCAAGAGAGTAGGGAGGCTGGCTGGGATCTTTGTATAGATATTTCCAGGGAGTGCTTTTTTAAAGAATAAAGGAAATACTGAGAATCATCCATGAGGATATAGACTAGTCCAACACCTGACAGATTAGTCAGATTTTACTGCCTACTGTAAGTGAAAGCAACATGGGAGAAAAGTGTTTTTTTAGATATAATCTACATTTTAAAAATGTTCCGATAGTGGTCCTCTATTAATTCCTCCATAAAGACCAGCTTAACCTCTTAAAATTTGGATTTCCTCACATAAACCGCATGCTTTAACGATTTAACACCATTCACTGAGAGAGTTAAAACAGGCTTGTAATTTATCAATATTCCATAAATGGCTATACCCAGCATACAAATTCTTGTGGAGCCCATTTTAAATGTACACAATGTTTGTTTTGTTTTTATAGGGTGCTATTAACTACAAAGTCCTTGCCTTTAAAATCTGCAGACAGTTACTAAGATTTAATTTTGGTACTCTGTATAGGTTGATTAACAAAATTACTCATATTACTCTTTTAAAGCAATGCTGATTTTGCAATGCAATATTTGTTCATGTTGCTAAGACATTATATGACATATGTGCCCATATTCAATTAACTTTTTCTCCAAAGTTATTTCCTATGTGATAATTTTTCATCATCTCTTTAATGGGAATGCGGCTCTCTCAGATCTCAGTGACGCCATATGGCTTCATCTCGTACAAGCACAATCTCTTGTCAGTAAACACAGCGGGCACCAGCAAAAAGCCTGCCAACCAGCGATTGGAGCTTAACTTGTCCCTCAAAATCTGATCCCTACCATAGGCATATGTCTATGTTTGTGTCTTGTAGTGTGTGTATCGTAGTCTAGGGCCAGGTAAAGGGAAAGCCAATTAACTTATCTGTATGTGGGTTTTTTTAAAGTCCTTTTTTATTAAAATAATATAAAATAAAACTACCAGCAGCAATCAAATAGTACAAAAAGAAAGCTCGACTTGTGAGAAGAAAAGGAGGTGAAGTTAAGTTAGGTGTTGTATGACCAAGCAATAAACCGTTAAAGTTGTGAAGTGCCGAATTGTGAAAAATAGCCTGGTCACTAGGGAGGTATAAACCTCTGTTACTCAAGAGGTTAAAAAACACTTTTCAGCATTTCGCAATGAAAAAAGTACCAAAAGTAGAAGAAAAAGTACTATGAAAATGATTATGTGTATTTTCTTACTTGCTCTGGGTTTAAAAGGCCTCAATTTACTAAGCTTAACTCCTGTCTTTAATAACTCTTCAGAGCTGTTTTACAGTTATCACAATTATATCACCATGGTGATAACTGTAAAACAGCTCAGAAGAGTTATTAAAGACAAGAGTTAAGCTTAGTAAATTGAGGCCATTGTATTGTCAAGTTGTGAAAATATAAATTTGGAGAAAACTAAGGAGAAACAGTGAATTGCATATGGGCCATGTTGTATTGTATACACTGTACATACTGTATGATGTTGCATATAATGTACCTATATATCAAACATAATTTACCTTCCTTTGGTCCAACATAGTATTTTTTCTCTGTGATTTCTAAAATACAAAACAAAATTGTGAAAATAAACTTATTTTCTATTTTTGCTTGTGTATGTATACCTTACTATTGTTTCCAATTTATTTATATTTGTGAATAATTCTTATCTTAGTTTGACAAGTGCTAAAAGTAAAAAAAATATGTAGCTGAGATATGTAAAACAGTGTCATGTATTACTCTGGATCTATCTGCATTTAAAGGGCACTACAGTGAAAAACTGTAACATTTAAAATATGTGCAAACATATACAAATAAGAAGTACATTTTTTACAGAGTAAAATGAGCCATAAATTACTTTTCTCCTATGTTGCTGTCACTTACAGTAGGCAGTAGAAATCTGACAGAAGTGACAGGTTTTGGACTAGTCCATCTCTTCATAGGTGATTCTCAGCAAGGCTTTTATTCTTTAAGAAGACTGTAACAAACGTTGGAGAGGCAGCTGCGGTAAACAGCGCTACCACTGCAGCTGCCTCCATCTCCCTGCCTAGCAATCTATCCGGGCCTCAGGCGCCTAGCACGCCGAGCACGGGTCTGTCAGCAGCACATAGGGTTGCATTGTCGTGTGCATGCGCGCACAGACAGGACCTTTATGCGGGGAGGAGGCACGTCAGCTGACCGGCCGGTCGGCTGACGTCAGAGGAGACGCTCGCCGCTCCTCATTGGCTGATAGGAGGGGGCATGCCGGAGGGGTCTCCTCTGCTTCATAAGCCTAGCTGAATCACTTGCAACTTGTCTGCTGTTGCGAATACTTGGTGTTAGCGCTCAGACCTTAGATAGTTCCGGTGTGCTTTGATCCAGGAGGAAACCGGGGATTTCACACAAGATAGGAATTGTTTGATAGCCTTAAAGGTAATTCATTACTGTGTTATTATCTGTGCATGACTTTGGCTTGTTCTGACTACTCTTCTGCTCAGTGATTCTGTACCTCTGCCCATCTGATCTTGCTGCCGACTCTGCCTGTTTAATTCTCCCTGTCTCAGCCTTCCGATTTTGTACTGCATCTGTCTGTCTGTTGCCAACCCGATCAGTCTGACCACTCTACTCTCACCAGAGGGCCCTTGACTCTGGTGAGGGGCGCTGTACTGTTAGTACCCACCAGCTCCTCTGGTGAGGTATAGCTAAATCTACCAGTACTACTGTTGCACCAATCACTATATTGCTATTTGTTGTCACATCAGCTTTCTGATATACCTGTATTATAGGTGATTCTGCAGATCACCATATAATCAGGTATATATCTGCATTATAGGTGATACTGCAGATCACCTAATAATTAGAATTCTGCTCCTTGCTGACACAAATCGTTACAAAGACATTCCCGAAAAAGGATTTAAACAATGATGCTGGCTAGCTTTACGGCTCCCTACACAGTTTTTTGGCAGTTGGACAGAGCAACTGCCATTCACCAAGTGCTCTTGAAAAGAAATAAATCCCTGGGAATCCCCTACCAAGAGATGGACTAGTCCAAAACCTGTTGCTTCTGTCAGATTTCTACTACCTACTGTAAGTGACAGCAACATAGGAGAAAAGTAATTTATGGCTTATTTTACTCTGGAAAAAATGTACTTCTTATTTGTATATGGTTGCACATATTTTATATTTTACAGTTTTTCACTGTAGTGCCCCTTTAAATCCAACTATATTAGTGTATAATGCCCCCCTCTAAAAACAAACAAACAAAACAAAAAACACCTTTATTATGCACCCTATGGCCACATCAAAATAGACACTTTTTTCCAAACAGGCTAGATAACACAGTTTTGTTTAACGTGAACCCGAGGTGAGAGTTATGTGGAGGCTGCAATAGTTATTTCATTTTAAAGCAATACTAGTTGCCTGGCTGTCCTGCTGATTCTCTGCCTCTAATACTTTCAGCCACTGATCTTGAACAAGCATATGCCAATCAGGTGTTAGAGACATTATTGTCAGAAGATTAGCTGCATGCTTCTTTCTGTTTTTTTCTGACACTACTGCAGCCAAATGGATAAGCAGTGTTGCCAGTTAAGTGGTATTGTTTAAAAGGAAACAAATATGGCAGCCTTCATATCACTGTCACCTCAGGTTCACTTTAAAGATTACCTGAAGTGACATGTGACATAAAAAAGATAAAAATGTTTATGTACACTCCCAATCCTACTTAGACATGCATTGTTCCTTTTTCTTGCTGTAAGGGCTAAGAATCCAGAAATGTAAATTACACTTTCTCTACATTAGTACGTGAGTCTGACTGTAGACCTACTATCACTGATAACTAATTACAGGCCAAAAAACATTAGCATGGCAGAAAACAATTCTAAGTGCAGTAGACAGATGAACATTGTCAATAATTCAAAATTAGAGCTGTAAAATAGTAAAAAAAAATCTGTTTTGCAGATCTGTTCATTAAACCTTAAATACATGTCTGATATCAATATTATTAGGATATTGACTTAGGATGTGTATGAAGATTACTAGATACTCTTTTGGACAGCCTGGAGTGAGGATTAAGGTTCTTGTAGACATCATTTGATTGCTGACCTGTTGCCCAGATGTAGACACAAAGGATACTGTGTTCACACTGAACAGAGGCTGCAGTAAAAATCTAAACTAACCCAAATTCAGTTGCAAATATGCCAAATTCAGTATCTGAATGATGTGTTTACCCTTCTTTGGTTTCACTGGTTCTTTAACAGGAACATCTGTAAAAAAAAAACAGCACAATGAATAATGGTATAAAATAGCCTAAGTATATATGTATATACTTGCAAAGTATATGTATATATATATATATATATATATATATATATATATATATATATATATAAATATATATATATATATATATATATATATAAATACAGAGGGTGCTACAGCACCCTCTGTATTTATATATTTCTTATGGAGATTGGGGTTCTCCAGTGCTGCGTGCATGCTTTGCATAGTATTGCATAAAATTTGGTTTGTGCTGCTCATCCCTTGGCTTATATATATATATATATATATATGTATATATATATATATATATATATATATATATATATATATATATATATATATATATATATATATATATATATATATATATATTCTGGAATGTAACACACTGATACAAGATAGTACCAAGTAGTAAACGAATCCTTAACAGCAATCATCACATCCATCACTCCCCAACCTTCAATATCTTTAAATGTGCCCTTAAAACTCACATTTCCATCAAGCATATGCTCTACTGTAGCCCAGTTCCCCTTTTGTCCTCTGACCAAGGTGTACTCCTACTAGATAATCTAAACCACACTGCCTCTAGGTAGGAATATTGTATACTACCCCACATCTTGCCCCCCCCCCCCCAATACTTTAGATTGTAAGCTCACAAGGGCAGGGCTCTCCCACTCTTTTGTGTCTTGGAATTTGTTACACATTTATTCATTTAATTTTGTCACTGTAATTACCAATTCTGTATTTTGTACCATTTCTGTATTTTGTACCAACTTTGTATCTTGTATATTGGTGTATACCATTGTCTGTATTATTTTGTTCACCACGTATGTTAGTTTCTTACTTTGTACAGCACAAATGAATATTTTGGCGCTTTATAAATCAATAAAAATAAAAAATAATAATAACAGTAGAATAGTTCAAATGTGCAGATGATGAGCACCAAGTAGTGTTGCTCGGATGCAAGCATTTTTTCACTATTCGACATCGTGATCCGAATCCATGATTGGGAATCGATCACGGCAGCCAATCTTGAATTCAGCCATTATTCCAAATATTCGGCCCGTGATCATGGCCGAAAAATATCCATGATTATCACCTGAAAACCTGCCGACTTTAGTGGTTAATAGCCCCCTTACATGGTAGAAAAATTTGCCAGATATGTTAAGTATAGTGGGAACAAGAGGAACATTTTCTTTTTCAAAAAGACCTTATAGTTTTTGAGAAAATCGATATTTAAACTTCAAAGGAAAAACGTATACATTTAAATGCAGTTAGTTAATGACGCAAAACCCGCCAACTATAGTGGTTAATAGCAAAGCCCCCTTACATGCTAGAAACACAAAATTTGCAGGATATGTAAAAAAAAAGTGTGAAAAAATATTATTTTCCTATTTTTTTTTAATGTTCAGAAGATGGTAAATGTTAAAACAAATTATGTGGGGTCCCCCCTACAGAGCTTATTTAACCCCTTGTTCCCCATGCAGGCTGGGATAGCCAGAATGTGGAGCCCTGGCCGACTGGGGCTTCGCACCCTGAGCTATACCAGCCCGCATAGTCCATGGTATGGGAGGGCTCTGGGGGGAGGGGTGGCCAAGCCTTCCCCTCCCGCTGGAGCCCTTGTCCAATCCATGGACAAGGGGCTCTTTCCCACCTCCGGTGCACCAGGAGGAGGTGGGTGCGATGCCTCCCTGGGGGGGTACATGGTGGCATCTGGGATTCCCCTTTAAGAAAGGGACCCTAGATGCCTGCCCCCTCCCAGGAGAAATGAGTATAGGGGTACAAAGTACCCCTTACCCATTTCCACAAAGGGTTAAATGAAATAAAAACATGACGATGAATAAAGTCCTTTAATAATGTTAATTAACCAGAAATGTTCCCATGCCAATATCCTCAGAAAAGGTCCCATGCCAATATCCTCTATCGTGCGATCTTCATTAAGTTGATTGAAGATCACTGTGCACCGCCGCCACACACGCCGCCCCCTCCGCTCTGCACTGGGTGCCAGCATGGGTGTGGGTGACAGGTGTGGCAGGCAGGGAGGACAGCGGGAGCTGGCAGAATAACGTCCACATAGAATGCGCTCTCAGCTTTACTTAGTTATTATAGCTGAGAGCAGTGCGGCGGGGGCAGCTTGTGTGGCGGTGGTGCACAGTGATCTTCAATCAACTTAATGAAGATCGCAAGATAGAGGATATTGGCGTGGGACCTTTTCTGAGGATATTGGCGTGGGAACATTTTTTTAAAGGTACAGGTAAGTATTTCTGGTTAATTAAGATTATTAAAGGACTTTATTAATTGTTGTGTTT
Source organism: Hyperolius riggenbachi (assembly GCF_040937935.1). NCBI lineage: Eukaryota > Metazoa > Chordata > Amphibia > Anura > Hyperoliidae > Hyperolius > Hyperolius riggenbachi. The sequence goes on from NC_090649.1 coordinate 291,145,614, forward strand.
TTATTTCATTTAACCCTTTGTGGAAATGGGTAAGGGGTACTTTGTACCCCTGTACTAATTTCCCCTGGAAGGGGGGCAGGCATCTGGGGTCCCCTTCTTAAAGGGGACTCCAAGATGCCACCATGAACCCCCCCAGGGAGTCATTGCCCCACCTCCTCCTGGGGTACTGGAGGCGGGAAGGAGCACCTTGTCCATGGATTGGACAAGGGCTCCGGGGGAGGGGAAAGCTTGGATGCACCTCCCCAGGAGCCCCTCCCCTTACCATGGACCATGCGGGCTGGTATAGCTCAGGGTGCAAAGCCCCATTCGGCCGGGGCTCCACATTCTGGCTATCCCAGCCTGCATGGGGGACAAGGGGTTGAACAAGCTCTCTAGGGGGAACCCCACGTAATTTTTTTTAAATTTCCCTCCTTCTAAACATAAAAAAAAAGTTTAAAAAATAGGAAAATAATTTTTTTCCCACTTTTTTTATAACACATCCTGCAAATGTTGTGTTTCTAGCATGGATGAGGGCTTTGCTATTAACCACTATAGTCGGCAGGTTTTGGTTCATTAACTAACCGCATTTAAATGTATACGTTTTTCCTTTGAAATTTAAAAATCGATATTCTCAAAAACTGTAAGGTCTTTTTGAAAAAAATGATTTCCTCTTCCATAGTTACATAAGACATACATCCATCGAGTTCAACCAGTATTCTCACTATTCTTCTTAACATATCTGGCAAATTTGCTGTTTCTACCATGTAAGGGGGCTTTGCTATTAACTGCTAAAGTTGGCGGGTTTTGTCGGGCTTTTAATCACAACTCACAATCCGTGATCCCGGATTGTAAGGGTAATTACGGCTAAATTTGAATTTGTAAGTCAGTTTCAAAGCCGGGTCACAATCACGGCTTATCCGGATTTTGGGACTGCAGTGGCCAGATTTATTTGAATCCATGATCGGGGGTATTCGAACATCACTATCACTAAGTCATACACAGGTGTATACAAGTTGGACTTATGATTCCATGCAATGAAAGTGTAAACTGATAATCTAAAAAAATGAAAACAAATTATTTGTTGCTTTGTTTAATGATAAAAAATTACCTTTCTTTGGCTCTTCTTCCACTTTGCTAGGCTTCTTCACCAACACTTCTAATTAACAAACAAAATAAATGACAATGTCCCACTTTAAAAATAACATGAATTTGTCAACTCTAAATTTCACAATGAAGAAGCTGTGAGAAAGACCCCCAAACCTTCTATTGAACCTCCCTACAGTAGATATATCCTGTGATTGATACTAATACCAAAGAAAAAAAGTGGGTTCCGCACAATGCCATTCCAATATGGAAACCTCCTTTATTAAATCAAGTAAAAAACACACAGCCAGGTTAATGATTCACAATTCAGATGAACTCTTGGTCTAGGGAAAAGCTCAATCCTGGTTAGGAGAGCCAGTGCCGATGAAGAGCAGAGCCCATAACATGTAGTGTGCATGACATGCAATAAACTGAATGCAAGTACATGCCAGTGGAGTGCCTCCTTCTACCTTATTGTTAGCCAGGTTAATGACATGTTTCAGACCCACACTGGTCCTTGATCATAGTACTACACAATCATGGTACTATGATTAAGGACCAGTGTGAGTCCGAAACATGTCAGTAAACTAGCTGTGTGTTTTTTACTTGATTTAATAAAGGCATTTTTCATATTGGTATGACATTGAACCCACTTTTTTCCTTCAGTTCTTTGGGTCCGAGTTGCCTGGTTTCTGCACTGCCCTGGTGACAAAGGTTGAGTGGATTTCACTTGCATGGCTCAATGCTGATACTAGGTACCTCTTTATACTCAAACACTCTAAAAGTCACAGCATGTAGAGGCTGGTACCTCACATAGAGGCCGATTCACCAGAATGGTAAAATTTACATTCACACACAGCACATGAAAACACACACAAACTGTATAACTGTACATAAACAACTTGCATGCTGCCTTTTAATGTGTGTAATTTAAATTGTGTAACACACCTACATGGACCATTGCCATTGTTAATATCTGTAGGACCTCAGTGATAAAAAGAGGTGAGCAACGTGAAATGGCATTGTTAAATTAATGGGAATCATAGTTCAAAGTGGAAGACAGTGACAAGAGTGTCCAGTCAGACACGAATAACTAGACACAAAAGAAACAACTACAGTGTTAGCACTGAATACGAAGGGTTTGGTAGACAATATTACTAAACAGCCCTTAAGGTAGGTCACTGATACCATAAAAGAGTATGCTGGAATAAAATTTGATTTTCAAGAAAGTCTAGCATATATGAAAATAAGAAATAAACATTTTTAGAAATATGTGACAAAACTGCAAAAATTAATATGCTTTGTCCCTTAAAGAAGACAAGTATAAGAAAAAACACATACAAAAGTACAACATTATAACAACTACTGAGAAAAAGGTGTATATTTCAATCCTATAAGTTATTTACATTTTTACAAGTGGGCGTTTTTACCATGGTTCTATATGCTGTCAAAACAACTTTAGAAACTGGGTAGACCAGCACCCAAATGGGGACAGACGTGTGCTAGAGTGGAGAGACCCAATAGCCCTCAGAGGGTCAGCAAAGTCCAACACGAAAGCTATACATTACTGACGTGGTGCTGTGGACTTTTCGTGTTGGTCAAAACAACTTTGACAATTTGTTTTTTCCACCATTGTCTACATTATTATTATTATTATTACTATTATTATTATTACTATTATCATTACTAGTATTGGCAACTTTAGCCTATTTCTTTCAAATCACAGCAAAAAAAAAAAAAAGATTTCTGTGCTTGTGGATAACCATTAAGGAAATTACCTTTTTTAGATGCTTTTGTTTCCTTTTCAAGTTTTTTCGCAGTTAAATCTGTTAATGTAAACAACTCATTATAGGCATTTTAAAATTCATACTTTATGTATTGTGTGTAATAAAACTGATGTGCTGACAGATAATTAACTAAGGATGATATTCACACTAGCAGTAAACATATCAATTCTAAGAATGTGACTGGAAATAGCAGGATAGCTATCCCTGAGGCCAAGGCGGGCACGAGGCCTAGTTTAAAAGGTAAAGTTATTACATTTTACGTATGTTATTTACTTGGAAAATAATTATATTACTACTGGCATGGAGAGGTGGATTTTTTTTTTCTGTAGAGGTGGAATTTTTTTTCTGTAACTGTGGCATGCAGAGGTGGAATGCAGATGAGTGAATCAACCACCTCTTCTGCATTCTGGGAACTAATCACATTCTTCTGCAAAATATCACATATACCACAGCCACATGATGACACATCACCACGACATCTAGTACCTCTTACCTCTTAGGTACCTAGTACCTCAGAGGAACATTAAAATTAGACATAGCAGCCACACTAGGTGAGGCCTAAAAAAATGAGCAGTTACCTGCCTAAACATTTGAAATAGCAGCCACATTAGGTGAGGCCGGAAAAAATGAGCAGTTACTTGCCTTAACATTTGAAAGGTATGAGACAGAGGCAAGAAAAATTGGGCAATTACCTCGAAAATATGTACTTGAATTTCAGCCTCTGTATGAGACAGAGACAAGAAGTAAATGGCATGCGCCAGGATCATAATATTTTTTTTGAAGAGGTAAAGCCATTGAAGTTGGACCAAATGACATACTGGGTGATGGTGGATGGGCGGGATAGCTGAGCCTGTGGCCAGGGCAGACATGAGGCCTGGAGTAACTGGCATGTGCCAAGGTAATAATTAGTGATGAGAAGAAATTAAGCCTATGCATAATTACGCATCGTAATGCACAACTACGCATCATAATCATAATGCGAAATTGCGGGGAAAATTGTTATTAATGTCATATGTAATTTTAATAATTCATAATTTTGCATAATTTTTCATGTAATTTGTATGTAATTTTCCTGATTTTAGAACTTAATAGCAAAACTCCCATGCATGCTGTTGCTACCAAAATTGCTGCATATGTTAAGGAAAATAGTGGGTACAAGTGAAAGACCTTGCAGTTTAATGCAAAGAAAAATGGTTTCTAAACTGTAATTTTTCTGAGATTAAAAAACATTTTTCTTTGCATTTTTAAAATACATTTTCTTAAAAACTCCAAGAACTTTTTGAATTTTTTTTATTGTACCCATTATTCATATGCAGCAATTGTGTTGACAATATTGGGGGGCTTTGCTATTCACCTCCAAATTCGGCACAAAATTACACAAAAATTGAAAAAATGTATGAGAAATTACGAATGATTATGCAAAATCAATTGAATTAACAATTTGTAATTGCGTATAGGTGTAATTGCAAAAATGTATGCAAAATTTCACGTAATCTTAATTAGTTGATTACACTCACGATCATCACTGGTAATAATGCGTACAAATATCAAATTAGGACTGTAAAACACATGCATGCTGCTGTACTGTTTTTGCACATGGGGGAGTGATAGTGGCACCACTTTGGGTGAAAATGGCTCTTCCTGTGCTATCACCCTGAAAAGCATAATTCAGCATCTTTCAAAGCTTTGTGTAGAAGTGTTGCATTTTGTCCACCCTTGTCGAGTCTGGTAGCATCTCCATCATTTTCTGTTTATACAGAGGGTCTGTTAAAGTTGTCACCCAGTACAGGTCGGTCTTCTTCATGGCTTTGATATGGGAGTCCTTCCTCATACACATCAGCATGAACTGCCCCATTCTACTGAGGTTTGAGGCAGAGGACTCAAGCTCTTGTTCCTCATCCAGGGTAACTTCCTCCACTATGGTTTACTTTCTCTTCTGTGCACTTTGGGGTCACAATGCCCTCCTCTATGAGCACAGAGCATTGATTGGCATGGAGGGGGCAGGGGAAAGTTGAGGAGCAGGCAGTGGAGAGCCAGTGAGAAAGCACAGATAGGCAGGGAAGCAGCGTTATGTTGGAGTTCCTCTCCTACAAGGGACACCCATTCCCCATTACTTTGTAATTCAAATTCAAATTCAGGGGGGTCCGCTAAGGGCACACAGAGGCATGTCCTTCAGATAGGAACATGCTTCTGTGTCCCTTTTTTATTCAAAAAGCACCTTGGGTACATTTAAACACAGGCTTTATTTACTAAACCATAATCTTTCTTGATATAAGCAGTCTGTAACTATATACAGCAGTTTCTAAATTATTTTTGCTGAATTTAAGGCCCTGTGTACGGCAGGTATAGACATAACTGAGTGAATAATGATTTTATTTTGTGCACAATAAAGGAGAGCTCACGTGGTTAAAGCAATGATTTCTCACTTGAAAGCCTAAGATGTTATAAGGCAGCAGCATACTAACAGCTTATATCATTATTATGCTAAATAATAAGATGTGCTTCTCCATCAGACCAGAAAATGGAAGTACTATTTCAAATACCTTTCTCTGGCTCCACTGTATCCTTATGAGGCATTTTGACTGCAGGCTCTACGAGAAATTATAATTCAAATCGTTCATATCTGCTATATGTTGAAGCCTACTACATAAAGCCTTAAATGCTATTTAAAAGATAACTTAAATACTAATGATTTTGCAAATTAACATTTTAATATCAATTGTTAATTACAAACGTTATGTTGTGCAGAACAAATACTATTAGTTTTTGCTTTTCAGCAAAGTTGCCTTTTTTTGGAGACATGAATGTTTACTATTGGATTATTGTAAATTATGGAATATGAATTTGACAATAGCATGTAAAGTAATTTATTAGTTAGTTTTAGTGACATACAAAAAAGAAATTGAAATTTGGTTCCTGTAAACAATATCCTAATTTACTAGGGACTAAAACATTTGTATCAATCTAAGTTTCACACTTACTTACGCATCAGTTACACATGGTCTTTTAGCACATATTTATTATGCGTACATGTATATGTACGCCACCGGCGAGCTGGGCGCAGGCTCACACTGTTGCCGCTCAAAGACCTGGCAGCGTAAAATACTATTGGGGGGAGGGGTGGAGATTTTTTTTAAAGATGTTTTTAATATTATTTGAAATATATTTTAATTACCTTTTTTTGGCTTTATTGGCTCTTTTTCAGCCTTCTTCAGGGGTTTTTCTAAATAAATACATTTAACAACAAAATATTTATTTTAAAATGATACAAGACATTATTTCCTGCATTTATTATAAAGAAAATCATAAAGTACTATGCATGTGAAAGTTTTTAACTGTCCAAGTCACAGAACATTGAAGGGAAATGAGGCAGTTTTGACATTTTTTTTTTTTTACAAAACCAAGATCACAATATTTTAAGCAATGTGCCCTATATCAAGCATCTACCCATGAACCATTAAAACCATGTTAACCTTTTGCCAACCGCTCCAGACCGATTGGCGTGAAGTCCTAGGGGCAGAAATTGCAGGGGATTGCGTGCGCCGATGCGCACGCATCCCCGCTTGCATCAGTCTCCCAGTGGCGATCGCAACTAGGAGACTGTTAGATGGTGAAACCACCATCTATTTACATAGTACAGTGATGCGATCCATGGTAGCGCTGTACAGGGGACAGCTGTGTGACACAGCTATCTCCCTGAGACCCACAGAAGCAATTGGCTGTCATAGGCTTCGGGGGAAGGAGGGCGGGGATAACATAAAATATATAAAAAAATAGTAAAATGTATTTAAAAAAACATAAATAAATAAAACAATAAATAAACAAACGTCCCTGCAGCAATCAGAGCCCACCAACAGAAATCTGTGTTAGTGGGCAGAAAAAGGAGGGGGGGGATCACTTGTGTGCTGAGTTGTATGGCCCTGTAGCAATCCCTTAAAGATGCAGTGGAACATTTTGTAAAAGAATAGCCTTCTCACTAGGGGGGTTTAAGACCGCGAATACACATCCTGTGTAACAAGGCAGGTTCAAATATAACTAGTAATCAGCATTTACATATATTATTAGCACAAAGGAAGAGTTAAGCCTTAAAGGTTTTCTGTGAAAATTGTCTGTTTGTGTTCAGGTCACTAGAGGGGAGAGTAACTGCAACCCTTAACATGTGTTCTTAAAGCTTTTCTTGGTTGCCTACACCAGGCATATGTGTTATTTCGTCAGCCAATGGATGAAAAATACTGCACTGATGTGACCCTGCTCCTTGTCATTTTGCTAATAATACGGTAGCAATAGCACACACCAGGATTGCTAAGCTTTTAAAGGCCAAACATTCTGGGGGTTGCTTAGTGTAACCAGTGTCTATCTAGTCTATCTAGTGTTAATGGTATAATGGGAAAACACTTGACAAAGGGCACACAGTCCAAGCCATTGTTTCTGTAAAACCTATCTTTGTAAAGCATACAATAAACCATGAGGTTTATTGGCCGAAAGTCTGGTGGAGCACGTTTTTTGCACACAGCTTGCTGACAAGGGCAGTGCATCACTATAATATGTTGACTCCCAGCAGAAGGCTGATACTCCTTTAACCTCTGCAGGGTATATCCATATTATTGTTACTAGCTTCCTACTTGCTTTAATTGGATAGTAAAAAAAAATGTATAAATACAGACTCTACATCTTTATGTGTAAAAACAAAACAAACAGAGTCTGAAACTAAATAAGCAAACAAACAACTTGATAAGTGCCTCAACAGATGATGCCTAAATCTTATCAAGGTGTTTCTATGCTTATTAAGTTGCAGACTCAATTTGTTTTAGTGTTATGCTTAGGTTGAAATCTGTTTGATTTCTTTCAGAGTTTATTTATTCAAGATGAATTTTGACTTTCTTGACTCTTTGGAGCAGTCTTGGGAGATTAGCTGCTTTAGTATTTTTTATGAGAATCCTCTGTGCAGATACTCTTTCCTTTCTTTTGTTCTACATCTTTATATGGACATCAGATGGTGATTCAAAGAATTGAAGAGGTCCACCTGTTCATGTTTTTCAAAATTTCAAGCAAATAAAGTTGCAGTTAAGGTTTTTTTTTTTTAAATACGATGAATGAAATGTATTTTTGACACCCATATGTAGTGCTGAGTTTGTGCCTCTATACTTGATCACTTTGATTATAATTAGATATATTACATAATTACCTTTCTTCAGTTCAGGTTCTTTTTTAGCAGTCCCTGTAAAAGCAAACATACATGTACAGTTAGAGTATCATGATTATAGAAATGTTAATTAAAGGACTCTTCGTATTCAACCTTGAAAATATAGAAATAACTGATCAAATGAGAGCAATAGGTTACTGATTTATTATTCCAGCAACCAGAAACACAATACAAGAGTTGCATATTTGAATGAATTTTTATACAGATATCTTATGCACTTATAGCGGTATCAGCTGAAATGGGCTCCAGAGCCATCTGTGTAAAAAAGGCTCCAAGCCATTTTTACATGTACACCTTATTTCTTATATTTTCAAAATTCTATGTGTAAGAGATTTACTTTTATATTGCAGTAGTAAACTTATTGTATTCTTTCTGCTTGAAGTTCCACTGCCATCTATATGTAAATTAGTCAAAATTCTCATTTTCATAGGTTTTTACTCGCTTTTATTGATGTAAACTACACAAGAATAAACAAGCCATTCACAAAAACAAGTGTATTAATTCCAATAGTACACAATTGTGAGAATGGGACATGGTACAATGCAATAAAATAGCTAACAAAGTGAAGAAGAAATTATAATAGCGAATAATTACAAGCCCCAAAGGAGCCCAGATATTGTCTAGACTTGAGTTTAAAGGGACACTATCAATTACCATGTGTTTTTTAACCTGAGTTTGAGAGAGTTCCTGAAGTGCTGGTAAATAATGATGTATACATTTCATTTGCTTAACTCTTTTGTTAAATGTAACAAATTCCCTTCACTCTGAACTGACAGCAGTCTGCTGAATTCTGACAGGAGAGTGAACAATGAGTGGAGGGGGATTTCCCACACAGTGTAATTTCCTCACTGTTATCTCTGTGTGTAACTGTGTGTCAGCGAGCTCTCAGAAGCTGCCTGTTTCTGAGCTGTCTTTAAGAGAGCAGAGGAAATGTAACTTATTTAAAACATTTGTAATGGTCTGTAACTCCACAGCTTTCATACTTTTTTTTTATTTCACGGAAAAATACTCTGTAGTCTGATATGCAAAAAACAATACTGGCTGTGCATTGATGCAGACACCCCCACTGTAAATGATTTGCCCCAATAGAGCTAAATCCTACACACAATCAATTAACCTCCTTAGCGGTAACCCCATGCTGGACACGGAGTAAGCCGCACAGGAGGATCTCTCAGGCCCCGCTGGGCCGATCTGCATAATTTTTTTTTACACGCAGCTAGCACTTTGCTAGCTGCGTGTTACTCATGATTGCCGCCGCTCCGTGCCGATTCGCCGCTACCCGCAGCATCAGAGGGTGCCCCCCCGGAGACCCGTGCGCTGCCTGGCTAATCAGTGCCAGGCAGCGCTGAGGAGTGGATCGGGACTCCCTCTGACGTCACGACGTCGATGACATCATCGCGCCCATCGCCATGGCGACAGGGAAGCCCTCATGGAAATCCCGTTCAGAACGGGATTTCCGGTTGGGCATATGCGCCGGCGGCGATCGGCGCATATGGGGGGACGCCGCAGGGAAAAAAAAAGGTTGAAAAAACCCTCCTGCGGCCGCAAGGCCACAGGAATCATACCGCCAGGGAGGTTAAAGCTTTTGCCTCTGATATTTAACATGAAAAGTAGGAAAATGTTTACACAGCTACTTAGACATTATTTGTATGTTGTCATTTTAGAACACTTGGGTATTGATAGTGTTGCTTTAAGCATAAAGCATACAAGGAAGGAGAAAATATGAATAGCTGTGGCCACCTGAAAACTATCTAAGGAATATGAGTTTATCATAAGCAAGATGTCTTAAGTCGGGACGATACCATTTAAAACTTCTTGCTTTTACTGATGGTTAACATGGTACAATACTCTACTGCTACAGTTTATCATACTTTACCTATTTCTCACAGACATGTTTGTTGAAATTCTTTAGCATTCTTAGCTTTCAATGAATATTTATACAATACAATACAATAACATTTCTAGAGCGCTTTCCTCCCATAGGACTCTAAGCGCATAGGCTCTCTCAGATTCAGTAATTAGTAGTAGGATGAAGTATTCACACAACAAAAGTTATATTTCTGCAAATGCCAAACTGAACAGGTGGGTTTTCAGTCTGGATTTAAACACGTCCAGGGATGGAGCTGTCCTGATCTGTTGAGGTAAGGAGTTCCAAAACGTAGGGGCAGCATGACAGAAGGCTCTGGGACCAAAAGTTTCCAAGTGGACTCTGGGTATGACTAGATTATTAGAACCAGTGGATCTGAGAATGCGGGGATTGCTACATAGCTGCAACATATCTTTCATGTATCCAGGGCCTAGATTATTCAGGGATTTAAATGTCAGTAGGCCGATCTTGAAAAGGACCCTCCATTCTATAGGTAGCCAGTGAAGGGAGTGCAGGACTGGCGTTATGTGGCAGTGACGGGGTTAGTTGGTTACCAGTCTGGCAGCAGTATTCTGTATCAGCTGTAGGTGGTACAAGACCTTTTTTGGAAGGCCAGTGTAGAGAGCATTACAGTAGTCCAGTCGGGATGTGATAAAGGCATGGACTAAGGTTGGCAGATCTTCTGGGGGATGAGGTGCTTGATTTTTGCAATGTTCTTCAGGTGAAAATAGGATGATTTCACCACAGCAGAGATTTGAGTTCTGAAGTTTAAATCCCCATCAATTAGAACTCCCAGGCTACGCACATGATCGGAGCTGTGTAGATCCGTGCCTCCTATTCCCAGTGGTGAAGACTGCAAGTTAAGTTGTTTTGTTATCATGCTCTGCCCTCCAATCAGAAGGACTTCAGTTTTGTCTGCATTTAGTTTCAGCCAGTTGTCATTCATCCATTGCTGTAGTTCACGAAAGCAGGCGTTTATAGTTAGAGTTGGGTCTGTCACACCAGGCTTGAAGGAAAGATATAGTTGGGTGTCGTCTGCATAGCAGTGGTATGTCAGGCCATGTTTTTGGATTAGTTTTCCAAGCGGTAACATGTAAATCGTGAAAAGCAGGGGAGAGAGGATTGAGCCCTGGGGCACCCCATACTTAAGTGATACAGCGGTGGACTGGAAGGGCCCCATAGACACTTTGTGGGTTCTGCCACTCAAGAAGGATTGGAACCACTGAAGAACTATGCCATCAATGCCGCAGAATTCCTGTAGCCTGTTTATCAAGATGTCATGGTCAACTGTATCAAAGGCTGCAGAAAGGTCTAGCAGTATGAGGATCGAGCACTCTCCTCTGTCTCTTGCCATGAGCAGGTGGTTGCATATTTGGATGAGGGCAGTTTCAGTGCTGTGGTGTTTCCTGAAGGCAGACTGGAATGGGTCATAACTGTTGTTTTGTAGGATTATGGCTTCTAGCTGGAGGTAAACAGCTTTTTCAATTAGCTTGCCCAGAAAAGGGAGGTTAGAGACAGGTCTGTAGCTGGTCATTGCATCTGGGTCCAGGGAGGGTTTTTTTGAGGAGAGGCCTGATGATTGCTTCCTTCAGTAAAGCAGGAAATATCCCTGATTGTAAGGAACAGTTAACCATTTTGAGGAATACCGGTACGAGCAGGTCGGAGCAGTTCAACATGAACTGTGTTGGGCCAGGATTCAGGTCACAGGTGGTTAGGCGGAGGTGAAGGAGGTTGCTTGATGTGACTTCTTCATCAATTTCTTTGAAGTATTCTTTGAATTTCTTTGAAGATATTTACAACCAAAATCCTATAGTTTAAATACCATACATATTTACAGTAGATTATATAACTCTTAACTTAAAGTGAACCTCCAGACTAAAAATCTACTCAGCAGCACTGAAAAGGCTTGGTGTTTTTTTTAACAGTTTCACAGCATCAGAACTTTTTTTCATCCAAGCCTCATTTTTGGCTACACAGAAGCTAAGCTCCGCCCCATTGAATAAAACAGTTTCCCTGATACTGTGCAAAGCATGATGGGATTTCCGATAATGTTGTTCTCATTGCCTAGCAACTGGGAGAGGTGATCAGGACACAGGACAGTTGAAACTGTGTCTCATGCTCCCTGTCACCTCTTTTCAACCAAAAAAGATGGCTACCCCATGAAATCACAAACATTTGCCTGTTCTTTTAACCACTTGCCGACCGCCTACTTCATATTGGCGGCGGCAAAGTGGCAGCCCCAGGACCACGTAACGCAGATTGGCGTCAGGTCCTGGGGCACTCTCTGGCCGGGGATCGCGCGCTGGGATGCGCGCGCATCCACCGGCAATAGGCTCCGCCCACCCGCGACGTCAACCCGCCGGCCAATCGGAAGCGCCGGCGGGTTGTTAACCCCACGATCGCCGCTACAAAGTGTATAATACACTTTGTAATGTATACAAAGTGTATTATACAGGCTGCCTCCTGCCCTGGTGGTCCCAGTGTCCGAGGGACCACCAGGGCAGGCTGCAGCCACCCTAGTCTGCACCCAAACACACTGATCTGCCCCCCCCTGCCCCCTGATCGCCCACAGTACCCCTCAGACCCCCCCCTGCCCACCCCCCAGACCACCATTTGCACACAATCACCCCCCTAATCACCAATCAATCACTCCCTGTCACTATCTGTCAACGCTATTTTTTTTTTTAGTCCCTAAACTGCCCCCTGCTCCCTCCTGATCACCCCCCCACCCCTCAGATTCTCCCCAGACCCCCCCAGACCCTCCCCCCCCTGTGTACTGTATGCATCTATCCCCCCTGATCAACTGTCAATCACCTGTCAATCACCTGTCAATCACCTGTCAATCACCCGTCAATCACCCCCTGTCACTGCCACCCATCAATCAGCCCCTAACCTGCCCCTTGCGGGCAATCTGATCACCCACCCACACCAATAGATCGCCCGCAGATCCGACATCAGATCACCTCCCAAATCCATCGTTTACATCTATTCTCTCCTCTAAACACCCACTAATTACCCATCAATCACCCATCAATCACCCCCTATCACCACCTGTCACTGTTACCCATCAGATTAGACCCTTGCGGGCACCCAATCGCCCGCCCACACGCTCAGATTGCCCTCAACCCCCCCCCCCTTATCGATTTGCCAGTGCATTATTTACATCCGTTCTTCCCTGTAATAACCCACTGATCACCTGTCAATCACCCCCTGTCACTGCCACCCATCAATCACCCCCTGTCACTGCCACCCATCAATCAGCCCCTAACCTGCCCCTTGCGGGCAATCTGATCACCCTCCCACACCAATAGATCGCCCGCAGATCCGACATCAGATCACCTCCCAAATCCATCGTTTACATGTATTCTCTCCTCTAAACACCCACTAATTACCCATCAATCACCCCCTATCACCACCTGTCACTGTTACCCATCAGATTAGACCCTTGCGGGCACCCAATCGCCCGCCCACACGCTCAGATTGCCCTCAAACCCCCCCATATCGATTCGCCAGTGCATTATTTACATCCGTTCTTCCCTGTAATAACCCACTGATCACCTGTCAATCACCCCCTGTCACTGCCACCCATCAATCACCCCCTGTCACTGCCACCCATCAATCAGCCCCTAACCTGCCCCTTGCGGGCAATCTGATCACCCACCCACACCAATAGATCGCCCGCAGATCCGACATCAGATCACCTCCCAAGCTCAGTGTTTACATCTATTCTCTCCTCTAAACACCCACTAATTACCCATCAATCACCCCCTATCACCACCTGTCACTGTTACCCATCAGATTAGACCCTAATCTGCCCCTTGCGGGCACCCAATCACCCGCCCACACGCTCAGATTGCCCTCAGACCCCCCCCTTATCAATTCGCCAGTGCAATATTTACATCTGTTATTCCCTGTAATAACCCACTGATCACCTGTCAATCACCCATCAATCACCCCCTGTCACTGCCACCCATCAATCACCCCCTGTCACTGCCACCCATCAATCAGCCCCTAACCTGCCCCTTGCGGGCAATCTGATCACCCACCCACACCAATAGATCGCCCGCAGATCCGACATCAGATCACCTCCCAAGTGCAGTGTTTACATCTCTTCTCTCCTCTAAACACCCACTAATTACCCATCAATCACCCCCTATCACCACCTGTCACTGTTACCCATCAGATTAGACCCTAATCTGCCCCTTGCGGGCACCCAATCACCCGCCCACACCTCAGAATGCCCTCAGACCCCAGCCCTGATCACCTCGCTAGTGCATTGCTTGCATCTATTTCCCCCCTCTAATCACACCTTGAGACACCCATAAATCACCTCCTGTCACCCCCTAGCACACCTACCCATCAGATCAGGCCCTAATTTGCCCCGTGTGGGCTCCTGATCACTCGGCCAAACCCTCAGATCCCCCTCAGACCCCCTTCCGATCACCTCCCCAGTGCATTGATTGCATCTATTTTCCCCTCTAACCGCCCCCTGAGATACCCATCAATCACCTCCTGTCACCCCCCTAGCACTCCTATCCATCAGATCAGGCCCAATACATCCTGTCATCTAAGAGGCCACCCTGCTTATGACCGTTTCCACAAAATTTGCCCTCTCATAGACCACCTGTCATCAAAATTTGCAGATGCTTATACCCCTGAACAGTCATTTTGAGAAATTTGGTTTCCAGACTACTCACAGTTTTGGGCCCGTAAAATGCCAGGGCAGTATAGGAACCCCACAAGTGACCCCATTTTAGAAAGAAGACACCCCAAGGTATTCTGTTAGGTGTATGATGAGTTCATAGAAGATTTTATTTTTTGTCAAAAGTTAGCGGAAATTGGATTTTTATTGTTTTTTTCACAAAGTGTCATTTTTCACTAACTTGTGACAAAAAATAAAATCTTCTATGAACTCACCATACCCCTAACGGAATACCTTGGGGTGTCGTCTTTCTAAAATGGGGTCACTTGTGGGGTTCCTATACTGCCCTGGCATTTTAGGGGCCCTAAACCGTGGGGAGTAGTCTAGAAAACAAATGCCTCAAAATGACCTGTGAATAGGACGTTGGGCCCCTTAGCGCACCTAGGCTGCAAAAAAGTGTCACACATGTAGTATCGCCATACTCAGGAGAAGTAGTATAATGTGTTTTGTGGTGTATTTTTACACATACCCATGCTGGGTGGGAGAAATCTCTCTGTAAATGGACAATTGTGTGTAAAAAAAATCAAAAATGTGTCATTTACAGAGATATTTCTCCCACCCAGCATGGTTATATGTAAAAATACACCACAAAACACATTATACTACTTCTTCTGAGTACGGCGATACCACATGTGTGACACTTTTTTTGCAGCCTAACTGTGCTAAGGGGCCCAAAGTCCAATGAGTACCTTTAGGATTTCACAGGTCATTTTGAGACATTTGGGTTCAAGACGACTACTCACGGTTTAGGGCCCCTAAAATGCCAGGGCAGTATTGGAACCCCACAAATGACCCCATTCTAGAAAGAAGACACCCCAAGGTATTCCGTTAGGAGTATGGTGAGTTCATAGAAGATTTTATTTTTTGTCACAAGTTAGCGGAAATTGATATGTATTGTTTTTTTTTTCACAAAGTGTCATTTTCCGCTAACTTGTGACAAAAAAAAATCTTCTATGAACTCACCATACCCCTAACGGAATACCTTGGGGTGTCTTCATTCTAAAATGGGGTCACTTGTGGGTTTCCTATACTGCCCTGGCATTTTAGGGGCCCTAAACCGTGAGGAGTAGTCTAGAATCCAAATGCCTCAAAATGACCTGTGAATAGGACGTTAGGCCCCTTAGCGCACCTAGGTTGCAAAAAAGTGTCACACATGTGGTATCGCTGTACTCAGAAGAAGTAGTATAATGTGTTTTGAGGTGTATTTTTATACATACCCATGCTGGGTGGGAGAAATCTCTCTGTAAATGGACAATTGTGTGTAAAAAAAATCAAATAATTGTCATTTACAGAGATATTTCTCCCACCTAGCATCTGTATGTGTAAAAATACACCCCAAAACACATTATACTACTTCTCCTGAGTACGGCGGTACCACATGTGTGGCACTTTCTTGCACCCTAAGTGCGCTAAGGGGCCCAAAGTCCAATGAGTACCTTTAGGATTTTACAGGTCATTTTGCGACATTTGGTTTCAAGACTACTCCTCACGGTTTAGGGCCCCTAAAATGCCAGGGCAGTATAGGAACCCCACAAATGACCCCATTTTAGAAAGAAGACACCCCAAGGTATTCCGTTAGGAGTATGGTGAGTTCATAGAAGATTTTATTTTTGTCACAAGTTAGCAGAAAATGACACTTTGTGAAAAAAAACAATTAAAATCAATTTCCGCTAACTTGTGACAAAAAAAAAAAATCTTCTATGAACTCACCATCCTCCTAATGGAATACCTTGGGGTGTCTTCTTTCTAAAATGGGGTAATTTGTGGGATTCCTATACTGTCCTGGCATTTTAGGGGCCCTAAACCGTGAGGAGCAGTCTTGAAACGAAATTTCTCAAAATGACCTGTGAAATCCTAAAGGTACTCATTGGACTTTGGGCCCCTTAGCGCAGTTAGGGTGCAAAAAAGTGCCACACATGTGGTATCGCCGTACTCAGGAGAAGTAGTATAATGTGTTTTGGGGTGTATTTTTCCACATACCCATGCTGAGTGGGAGAAATATCTCTATAAATTGACAATTGTGTGTTAAAAAAAGAAAACAATTGTCATTTACGGAGATATTTCTCCCACCCAGCATGGGTATGTGTAAAAATACACCCCAAAACACATTATACTACTTCTCCTGAGTACGGCAATACCACATGTGTGGCACTTTTTTGCAGCCTAACTGCGCTAAGGGGCCCAAAGTCCAATGAGCATCTTTAGGCTTTACAGGGGTGCTTACAATTAGGCACCCCCCAAAATGCCAGGACAGTGAACACACCCCACAAATGACCCCATTTTGGAAAGTAGACACTTCAAGGTATTCAGAGAGTAGCATAGTGAGTCCGTGGCAGATTTCATTTTTTTTTGTCGCAAGTTAGAAGAAATGGAAACTTTTTTTTTTTTTTTTTTTGTTACAAAGTGTCATTTTCCGCTAACTTGTGACAAAAAATAAAATCTTCTATGAACTCACCATGCCTCTCACTGAATACTTTGGGATGTCTTCTTTCCAAAATGGGGTCATTTGGGGGGGATTTGTACTATCCTGGAATTTTAGCCCCTCATGAAACCTGACAGGTGCGCAGAAAAGTCAGAGATGCTTGAAAATGGGAAAATTCACTTTTGGCACCATAGTTTGTAAACGCTATAACTTTTACCCAATCCAATAAATATACACTGAATGGGTTTTTTTTTATCAAAGACATGTATCAGAATAACTTTCGCGCTCAAATGTATAGGAAATTTTACTTTATTTGAAAAATGTCAGCACAGAAAGTTAAAAAAGTCATTTTTTTGACAAAATTCATGTCTTTTTTGATGAATATAATAAAAACTAAAACTCGCAGCAGCAATCAAATAGCACCGAAAGAAAGCTGTATTAGTGACAAGAAAAGGAGGTAGAATTCATTTAGGTGGTAGGTTGTATGACTGAGCAATAAACCGTGAAAGCTGCAGTGGTCCGAATGGAAAAAAAGGCTCTGGTCCTTAAGGGGTTTTATGACTGCAGTCCTTAAGTGGTTAAAACAGGGTGGGTGAGAGATTATTTTACCTATCTATTTTAATTAACATAACTAATTTAACTTAATGACAGTATGTTGGTTTAGGATGAAATTCCTCTTTAAGCAAAAAGCGGGGGGGGGGGGGGGGAGGGGCAGAGTCAAGACACAAGCACAGGGAGATTCTTCCCTTTGCCAAAGAGCAGAGATAGGCTACTTTTACCGTTTTCTACAATGACAGTAAATAATAAATGCTTTCAAATGTTCTTTGTTGTAGAGTAGTTACTCATATTTTACTTTTAGTTTTTGAAATATAGTCCCAATTTAATAAGGGGATTCATTTGTAAATTCTACTTTTCTTTTCAGCCTAAGCAGATACTGCATCCATTATGATAATTTAAGATCTCTCCCCATGCCAGCCTGTTTGTGGTTGAGCAAACAAAGGGTCTTATCTATCTGTCAAACATCCTTTCATTACTCTCCTTATTGTTCTGTTGTAATTAAGACATCTGAATGTCATTATTTATTTATGCAAAGCTATCTTGGTATCTCCTTTTGACATGAGTAGTATATGAGCTGTGCTTTCTACAACTTGTCAGAAAAAATACAGGAACCAAGTCTGAAGAAGGGTTAACAGCCAAAGGCTTGCTTACTCGTATGCTTTTAAAGGACAACTGAAGTCAGAAGAATATGGAGGCTGCCATATTTTTTTACATTGATCTCACAATAATGTCAGAAACCTCTGATCTGCTGCATGCTTGTTCAGGGTCTATGGCTAAAAGTATTAGAGGCGGAGGATCAGTGGGACAGCCAGGCAACTGTTACTGCTTAAATGGAAATAAATATGGCAGCCTCCATATCTCTATCACTTCAGTCGTCCTTTAACCTGCTGGGCGGTCTGGACGAGCTCAGCTCGTCCAGTACCGCCGGAGCCTGCCGCTCAGGCCCTGCTGGGCCGATTTGGCTCAAATAAAAAGCAGCACACGCAGCCGGCACTTTGCCAGCCGCGTGTGCTGCCTGATCGCCGCCGCTCTGCGGCGATCCGCCGCGAGCAGCGGCGAAAGAGGGCCCCCCTAGCCGCCTGAGCCCAGCGTAGCCGGAACAAAAAGTTCCGGCCAGCGCTAAGGGCTGGATCGGAGGCGGCTGACGTCAGGACGTCGGCTGACGTCGATGACGTCACTCCGCTCGTCGCTATGGCGACGATGTAAGCAAAACAAGGAAGGCCGCTCATTGCGGCCTTCCTTGTTTATTCTGGGCGCCGGAGGCGATCGGAAGATCGCCTCCGGAGCGCCCTCTAGTGGGCTTTCATGCAGCCAACTTTCAGTTGGCTGCATGAAATAGTTTTTTTTTTATTAAAAAAAAACCCTCCCGCAGCCTGCCTGGCGATCTTAATAGAACGCCAGGCAGGTTAAGCTAATCAATAAATGTATCATCCTGATTCAAAACTACGGTACTTGCTTATTTTTGACTCAAATATGACAGCTGACTAGAGAGCATGTTTAAAACATATTCAGCTGGTAGCTTTTGAAGAAAAAGTATTTTTTAATGTATACAATAGAAATGTATCTATGCAATCCCCATTCTCGATCACACTTCAAAGCATAACATTTACCTGTTTTTGGTTTCATGGGCTCCTTGTCAGATTTTTTCGCCTGTTTCTCTATAAAATTAAGAAAAGCAGTGAGGTGTTTTACATCTTTCATTGTACAGATCAACTAAAGTTAAGCTGATTTACATGTTTTAGCTAATGAAAATGCATCTGCAGGCTGTCGATTATTAAACTTATATCAAACGAAATTAGCCACTTTACAAAACAATATTTTTATTTGAAGTCAAATGATAGCATTTCTTTATGAAATTAAAATACTGCTATGTTTTATTAAAACACTCAAACAAACACTGCCAGTACAGTACTGTGCCAATATTAGGTAAATATAATTTAATGATGTGTCAGAAAGTAATATAAAATTGCATAGTGTAAAATTTGTCATCATGATCTGTAGTTCAATATATATAACTGGATGTAATCAAGAGGAAGCCTCGAGCAAAAGTAAAAAAAAAGGCAATACCCTATTACATTAAAAAGCTCAACAAACTTTGTAGAAAAAAAACATACTTTAAAGTAAAAATAAACTTATGAGATAATGAATTGTATGTGTAGTAAGAATGGTAAACAAAACATCAGTAGAATAGAAAATAATCTCATATTTTTATGTTCATTTTTACAGCTTTTTTTGTGATTGCAACAGACTGTCACAGCTACTTTGCCTTTTAAGGTGAAATAAGGAGCAGAAGTTACAAACTTTTGAACTTTCCTGCACTAAAACATTATGCCATGTCTTCTCCCTGACAGACAACAAGCTTTTAGCTTCTATTCACTTTTCAGGAAACCAGACCTTAATCCGACAAGCTGTTCAACAGGTTAATTTACGTAGATAGCTCAAGTTTTTAACTTTTGCTATACTGAAAATCAGAAATGGACTTCAGATAATTTCTTAATTGTATAAAAACTATATATGTATATGTTTACCTCATAATGTCCCAAGTAACATCATGTATGCTTTCAATATTTTTCTTAGAATCCTAAATCTTTTGATTTTTTTTTTTTTTAAACATTAATTTTGTACTGAAGTTTGTGACAGGAATAAGGTCCATACACTATGAGCAGATCAACATTTGGATAACAGCTCATTTATTCCATCTCACACAGTAGTAAAACTCCAGAACTCCATAGAAAAAAATACAGCAGATCTTCTCAAAAACAAATTTTTACTTTTTTATCTCGGATCCGCTTTAATACATTACAGAAAACCAAACTGTACAAGCATAGTAATATTACAGGTGTGCCACAAAGGTAACTTCTGATTAGATTTTTTTTTCACATTGTATGATCAGTTTGTGTTTTCCAAGAGCCTAATTTACAGTGTCAGGATTGCATTACAGAATAGGGCTGTCTGCTTATAAAGCATCCTCACATAGAAATGGTCAGTGACAACTTTTAGTGTCTTGCCTTGGGATGACTGGGCAACATATCGTTACTGCATGCTGACTTTATTAAGGTAGTTCATTACTGGCCTATGAAGCCACTCTGCACTCTGTGCAGTGCGCACGTAAAGTTTTACGCGCAAAAAGTTTTACGCGCGAAAAGCTCGTTTAGACATGCTAAGGGGGTTTTCACAGGCGTGCTAACAGTTAGCACCGCTTTGTGAATCAAGCCCTATATAAGAAATGCTAACTTCACCAACAGCTAGAGTACTAAACAAACATGCAAATTAATTTGTATTTTTTATGTTTTTCTCATAAAATGATTTAGTCAGTCAAGCTTGTGCAACATTGAAAATGTACCTTTCTCTGGTTTCACTGGCTCTTTGGTCTCTTTTCTAGTTTTTTTTGCAAATGTCTCTAAAAAATGTAAACAGACAAGAATTACAATAAAAAAAACTGCAATTTAATTTAATTTTCAAAACTGAACACAGTTCACATATGATATGTTGCTTCTGCAACTGTACATATAATCTTAAACACATACACACGTGATGCTAATAACCTTACCAATGTGCTTGTTTAAACAATAGATTTTCTCTTTTAACAGACTGTACTATCATTTCCAGTGCACGTTTATCATTTATAAAAAAAAACAAAAAATAAACCTGTAAAACCATAGCTTGTCGTTGTGGCTTTTTCTATAATCACTATAGTCAATTAACCAGAGTGCAAATCTGATCTACTGATGGCTACTAGGAATGGAATATATAAAATAGAAAAAGGAATATATAAATTAAATAAGAATTGCACAGGAAGTACTGTAATAAAACAGCAAATTTGCAACTGGAATACAAATACCATAAAAAGCCATGCAAACTTTCTGAAGAGAACTAAAAAATGTATGCTCTAAAAATATACTGTATACTTTTGCTTTAACCTACCTTTCGTTTGCTCAGCTTTGTCTTCTTTGTGTTTCTTCAAATGAGCTTCCAAAGAAAGAAATACTTTTTAAACAATTGTAAAAACAGTGATCAGTCAATACATAAAGGACCAGCTGAACCAGTCTACTGGTTCATCTACTTGTCCATCTGTTGGCTATGCCTGCTATGATTAAGTATTTATCCATACAAAATGCCCTCCAACGCTCACTTTTGGAAGAGTAGTTAAAACATCATGTTACCAGAAATAGGGAGTGAGGGAATGGGGGCATGGAGGGGAAATGGTCAAAGAGAATTCACTATTAGTGATATAATTTCCATAAAGGGAGGGAATGCATAGGGATACTACTTAAAAAAATCATTTGGCAGATCTCTTAAGGTGGCCATACACTGGTCGATTTGCCATCAGATTCGACCAACAGATAGATCCCTCTTGTATGGCTGCCTTACTGCAAAAAGATCGTGAACCGATTTCAGCCTGAAACCGTTCACAATCTGTGGTGGTGGTGGTGCTGCCGCCACTCCCCCCCCCCCCCCCGCATACATTACCTGCTCCGCCGGCACGACTCCCCAGGTCTCTGCTGTCTTCTTCTAAGCTCTGGTCTGGTCTCCGGCATGCTTCACTTCTTCCTGCCGGCAGGAAGTTTAAACAGTAGAGCGCCCTCTACTGTTTAAACTTCCTGCCGGGCAAGAAGGAGTGAAGCATGCCGGAGACCAGACCAGACCAGAGCGGAGGAGACAGCACAGACCAGGGGCTGGAACAGGTAATGTATACCCACTGTATTGCGTCGGTCGTCGGACATTCAAACGCCGCTATCGACGCACTCCAGACCTGCCGGCGATCGAGAAAAATGTTCCACACGGACGGATCGACGGGAATGATCGATTTTGGATGGAAATCCATCATTCTGTCAGCGATGTGCACGGCGATTTCACAGCCGATTTGATCACTGTGATCGAATTAGCCGTATATCGGCGGGAAAATCATTAGGTGCATGGGCCCCTTTAATGTCAACTCTTGCCTGTTAGCTGATAACTTATCATAAGAAACACATCACATAATATGAACAGATAAGTCACAGTAAATTATAACAAGCAGCAAATATAAAACATCACAGTCACTGCATGAACACTATTCAGTAACAGTGTGCCTAGATACAGTAGTTTAGCTCATCAAGAGTACTTAGTATTATGTTTTACATAAAATGTTTTAGTCTAAATTTAACCTCGAGGACCACAGGCTTACTTTCCCCAGTGACCAAGCCATTTTTTACAATTCAGCACACTGCTGCTTTAACAGTTCACTGCATGGCCATACAACTTAGCACACAAATGAATCTTGCCTCCTTTTCTTGCCACCAACAGAGCTTTCTGTTGGCGACATCTGTTTTTCTTTACTATTCATTTATAAAGGTTTTTTTTATAATTAAATTTTGTCTTTTTTTTATTTCCCTCCCTCCACCTCGAGATCCACCATTACACCACCTCTCATAGGCATTAGCCTATAGCCTATGAGAGGGACTCAGTTGTGTGCCTCTCTCTCCTGGGGACAGCTCTGTATCTGATCGCAGCACTGTGCAAATGTATTTTGCCTTTTTTAATCTTTACATCCTGCCAGCTCCGATCACAGTTGGAAGGCTGTTCACAGCCATCTCCCCATTCCTCCTGCAGTGAACGGGCATGAGCGATCTTTTCCTGCTAATCTCGAGCATCGCGAGATGACGCACCGGTGCTTGGTGTAGGAACGAGAGAGCCACTCTGCAGCCGCCATCCTGCGCTAGGCGGTCGCAGACGCAGAGTGGTTAAAACAACTTTCTTTTCACTGTACTTAATGTACACTTGGACTGAGAGGGATATGAAGACTACCACATTTATTTCCTTTTAAACAATACCAGATGCCTGTCAGCCCTGCTGATTGCTTTGTCATCAGTAGTTACTGAATATTGGTTAAAGAGTAACTGTTAGCCCCAAAAATGAAATTTAAATCTCTATTGCAATGTTTTATTTATTATTTAAGTGAGCCAAAAAGGCAATGCAGAAGTTAAAAATCAATCTATTTTTTTTACTATGTAGCCTTTTCCCCAAGCTCCGGACGCAAAGCCGTATATCAGATACTGATGAGCATGCAGAGCATACCTATGTCTGCCCGACCCCCCTCTCCCCCCCCAGGACCAGGTGCCGATATATTCTCACCCCAAACAGCTGACCGCTCTGACACGGAGAGAGAGCGGGAGCACTTCCAGCGCCGCCACCGCAGAGCAGCCGCCGCCGAGTCACATGTGAGAGAATCACATGTGAGAGAGATGCATTGCAATAGAGATTTAAATTTCATTTTTGGGGCTAACAGTTACTCTTTAAGCATCTTCCACATACTTTAGGAATATACCCACATCCTTTCTGCTGCACACTACTTTAGGCGTATAATGTTGCATCTTTTATGTGCAACAAGACACTTAATCTTCATTAACTGTAGATCAGCCAATATCCCCTATCCTCAGCAATGCAAATACTTACTCCAACAAAACCTATTTTTAGAAAAGGTTCTAATATCTAGAACTCATCCCAAACTTAAAAATGACCATTTTACTATAGATTGGTCTCAACTTAGATCTGGCGGCATAATGTAAAGTCTATAACCTCATACTTTAGTCACATATTGGCATCAACTAAGGAACTAATGTAACCCATTTACAATTTACATTAATGCTATGAGTTTAGACAAACTAAGAAACTCTCATATCTACTCTACAACCTAATATAAAGATATATTGGAGGTAACAGGAAACCAGAAACAATCTGTCCACTTATAATCTATATTAGTTTAGATCATTTTGCTTTTTAGACCTGTTGAATACATAACTTGCTAGGTTTAGACTGCCAAATTACTTTAGAATACATTATTAATATTATTCTAGTTCTCTTGTTTGTTATTTACCACTCTTTACTGTCCCAGCTTATTATGCCTGGTTAAGAGACCAGGTTACCGTGTAATACACCTATGTTCTTAGATTTTAGATTTAAGACTCCAGGCCACCACTTTAGAAGGGCAAATCCCAGGGGCCTTGGTTGACTTGGGAAGTTAATCAGCTTATTTTATATTCAGGTATGTTCTATGCTATTGCAGATATGTGAATTGTAACCCTCTAATATGCAAATTGGTGCAATGTTTTTGTATGTTTTGTAAACAAATTACTTTTAATAAACACAAAGTAAAAAAAAATATGTTAGAAATACTTTGCAGTCATACTACCTTTTTTTGGTTGAGCTGGTTCGATTTCATGTTCTTTCATAGTTACATCTATAAAAGGAAATACAGAGGTTTTAACAGATTCTGCAATATTCCATACTGTACACATCATATGTATGCAGACATAAAATATGATGGCATAAATTTAAATTGTGAACTGTAATTCATCTGTATCTACCCAAGTATGACAAATTTAAAATAAACACCAGGGAGAAAACTCAGGAGAAAAAGTTAATTGCATATGGGTCATAATATTTTAACAAAAATAGGTTTTCTCAGTCTATTTGTCAGCTGGGCGGACGTTCAGCCGACAGTAGCGCCTGTGCACGCACTGTCGGCAGACTGATAAAGCTGTTTCTGAACGATCCGCTCAACAGTCAGCTGAATGTCCGCCCAGTAGGAGGGTCTGATGGACCCGTCATTGGCAGACCTTTAAACTGACTTATGGGCTTGTATCCTACCAAAATGTGTACATTATGGAGACCGTATGCAGTATTTACGCCCCTGCATGGCACATCTCTTTAAAATCTGTGAATGCCCTAGTCATATGTCGTCTATGAGAGCGTTTGTTAATATTTGACTTGAGCTGCATATAAGGCCTACTGTATATTTACTGTTTGTTTCAAAAAGGAACATCAGGATTATTTTGGGGGGGAATTGAGAAACTGTCAAATGCTCAAACAATTTACAATAAGCTTCCAAAAGAAGAGCTGGAGTCTGACTGTGACACATTTTCTTTCTATTTATCCTCAGCAGTTGTGGTAGTAGAACAGAAGCTTTCTAGTATGTTATTCATTGCTTTCTGTAAAATGATGACATTAGATAACATAGGCTCTCCTGAACCGCAGTGTATCTCCCTACAGTCCCCACAAATATACATACATCTTAATTCTTGAGTTATTAATCTTTATAATGTTATATTGTAAAAAACTAAGAGAGCCTTAATACATATGTGGAAGTTATGTGTCTTAGGCCTGGTCCACAATAACAAAGAAAACAGTTTGTTTATTGGATAGGTAGTCAGCAGATCAACGCATATGTTAGTGACTCCTATGCTATCCATAGGATCTATTAATATAAGTATGTTGCCAATGGATGTATTGCTTCTGTTCACTTCCAATTCATACAGCAGGGTTATTCCAGACAGCAGAGATGTCATACATAGCATGCTACTGTACAACATGCACGATGTAAAGCACACAACCTGGAGCTATGTGAACAAAAGTTCTATGCTGTGCATGGTGACAGCACATCTGCTGTACCGTACATGGCAGGAATCTGTTCTAGTGTGACTGAACCTTACTCAGCAGTGTCTTCTTTCTAAACAGTATATAATTAGTTACCTGCTGTAATGTTATATAGTGGATATAAAGAAAGGTTTAGGTCCCCTCCTAATCGGACAATTCCCTCTTGAAAGTCCTGAAGAGCAGCAAGTATCTTCAGAAGGGCACTTGTCTGTTCTGAATAAAACAAACAAAAGTAGACATTTTACTGAAATTAGAGTTTTACCTACAACTATTCAGAATATTGTAAAAACTTTCACATAAAATAGATAAATGTGTTGTTTCTTAGTATTTATTATATTCAACTTGCATAAATTAGTAATTATAGAGTAATGCACCTAGTTACAGGAAAATACAAAACATTGTTTTTTACATAAAAGTCTTTTTTTTTTCCTTTACTTAGAGATATTCTTTTTAGGTTTAGTGGCTCAAATTATATTTGAGATAAAAGAATATACTTGTTCTCAAAAACTAGTGTTTGTTTGAGCTGTAAATATTTTAGTGAGTGTGTTGAATTTCTCTTTAAGGATGTTGCTGGGATGTGAGGATCCTTGTGAGAATCCATTCATTCTCTTTGGGGTCCTTTAGGTTTTAAAACTTCAATATGCTCTCAAAATCCAGACATTTGAGGTTGTGCAATATATGCAGCCCCTTCTGGAGATTTCTAATGTTTCAGGTTGTCTAGGTCGCACTGTTTATCAGCAAGCATGGGAATAATGTGCATAAAATTTTGGTTTTATAACTACACTTGTCAACTGCTTGAAATTTCAGATTTTTGGTAGTAGAATGTGCTTTGTCCACAACTTGAAATGGTCACAAAAGGATCAACTAGATGACTGTTTGTCTTTTTAAACTTAAATAACTATGTAACACTAGACCACTAGGATACTACGCTGCTACTATGACCTGGGTGGCCCGGAAAAACCTGGGATCTGGGACATTTAAGTAGCTAGTTTATGCCCATTATCTGATATGTAGGTATAAATGCCAATAATTCAAATTAGATTTAACTTTTAATAAAATTCATAAAAACTTTCAAAATGTTTGGCACCAGAGGTGGGAAATAACCCCTTGTCCATGGATTGGATATAGGCTTTGGGGGAGAGGGGGTGGCTTGGCTACTAATCTCTTACAGAGCCCCCCATTGGTGCCTTTGACATCACTAGAAAAGACCTTGCGGACACAAAAACTGGAGCACAAAATTCGGCATTTGCCTGGGAAACATTGGGTTTCGATGAATTTGGAATTCAGTTGTTCCAATCAACCCTAAATACGACCAGTGTAAAGCACAATACTTGTTTTGATAGATTTTGTGGCAGATCTGACACTGAGGTCATTCCTCCATGTAATGCTTTAAAGATCTTTCAGCTGTAGTTCCTGCTGGGAGACCCATTTCCCCTGTATTGTGACCTGATCATGATGTTGTTGACTAGTGTCTTCAAAAGTTATTTATAGTATTTTCAGGACAATGTACTCTGCCATGTTATCAAGTTTTGCAAAAACATGCCTGACTGCTGTCTGTAGTTAAAGGACCACTATCGCGAAAATTGTAAAATTTAAAATACTTGTAAACACATACAAATAAGAAGTATGTTTTTTTAAGAGTAAAATGAGCCATAAATTATTTTTCTTCTATGTTGCTGTCACTTACAGTAGGTAGTAGAAATCTGATAGAACCGACAGGTTTTGGGCTAGTCCATCTCTTCATAGGGGATTTTCAGCAAGGCTTTTATTCTTTATAAAGACATTTCCTGAAAAGGATTTATACAATGATGCTGGCCTACCTCCCTGCTCACTGCACACTTTTTTGACAGTTGGACAGTTCAACTGCCCGTTACTAAGTGCTTTTGAAAATAAACAAAACCCTGATAATTCCCCATGAGGAGATAGACTAGTCCAAAACCTGTCGGTAATTTCAGATTTCTACTACTTACTGTAAGTGACAGCAACATAAGAGAAAAGTAATTTATGGCTCATTTTACTCAGGAAGAAACAAACTTCTTATTTGCATGTGTTTACAAGTAATGTATATTTGGCGTATACTTTTTAACCGTTGAAAATCTTCTGAAAATGTAGAGGTAATCTTATACGCGGGCTATCATTGATGCCAGGTGATACGCCCTATCCTGTTACCGCCTCTGAGATCTCGCTGCTGAGGACTGTAGTGAAGAGGCACAGGTGCACATGTGCAAGATCTGAGAGGCAGAAAAGGAGGTAAATAGGATACAAAGGCAGGCCAGACTGGTGAAAGAGGCATGTTTTATGGGCACAGCGCAATCTACTTTTTCATACTGCTTTGATAAACAGGTAGACAGGGAGTGCTGACCAATCCACATAGGAAGAGGGAGAGTTGACCAATCCAACCAGTCAATCGCCTATATACTGTTATATACTGGATCCCACACACAGTACAGCACCAGTACCTGTTCATACATAGCACCAGTATTTTGTTTTTTATATTTTTATTTGTTCTGCATTGGAAGAGGAGTAGTCTTATATGGCAAGTATATCCCAAACTCTATATTTTAACTTGAAAAGTTGGGGGGTCGTCTAATACGCCCAGTCATCTTATACGCTGGAATATACAGTATTTTAAATGTTATGATTTTCACGATAGTGGTCCCTTATGTTTTAAATGTGGCCTAAGTATCTGGCAGTATTTCCAATATTCTCTTCTCTCACATGCTGATAGCAGAGGTGAAATCTCCTTTCTCGATCCTCAAGGACCCTCAACAGTGCATGTTTTGCAGAAAACACAGAGGTAGTGAATGGACACTGCCGAGACACCAATTAACTCACCTGTGAATGTTTGTGGTTTGCTGCAAAACATGCACTGTTGGTGGGGGTGCTTGAGGACTATTCCGAGAAACACTGCCATAGAACATACCAACATGCAGAAACTTGAGAAGAAATAAATGTAAAGACCTTGTGTAAGCATCTTGCCAATTTCATTGTTAAATTGTATATTTTTCTGTAGTGCCTTGGAATGCAAGTTAACTAATAAAAGTGTGTAAAGATGGAGCTAGCCTTTATAGTTTTAATGCTCTAACCACACTATTTGTTTAGAAGCTAAATACTTACCAATTTTTGTTTCAAGTACTTGTTGGTCCTCTTTCTCCAGTGGTGTATCTAAAATAACAAAGCATAGATACAGATTGATATGCCACTCTCTGAAAGATTAATACATGCAACATAACATGTTACCCTATAGTTACATTTTTCCAATATTTTTCCACTATACTACCAAACAAATGAAAAGACTTTAAAGTGGATCTGTGAATTAAAGTAAAAGTAGAGATGCAACAACATACATGACATGATCTCATTTTTCAAAAGAGAAACAAAAACAACTGACAATTTAAATAATTAAAGCAGGTACTCAATGGATATAGTCACTTCACCTGCAACTTATAAAAAAAAATCCTTCTTTCAGATTATAGTAGTTGAAATAAGATCTCATTGCAGTAGTCACATGGCCACTATCCTAGATAAATCCTAGATAATACTTTATTGTCTCAGTCTTAAGGTACGTACACACATTAAACTTTTTCAAACAACTTGTCACCCGACTTGTCGTTTGAACGACAAGTTAAAAAAATAAATAAAAAAAAATACATATATCCAGGCACATCGCCTCTAGTTAGGACATTAAATAAGTTATTGAGGAAAGGGAGTTGCTGAAGGGCGTTTGGCTAGAAAACAGCAAAAATCTATTAACCCTTCGCACTCTCGCATGCAAATGTTCAAACAAATGCATTCACAGATTCAGTATGTGCATGGTGCACATGGACACATAGGGCTTGATTCACAAAGCGGTGCAAACTGTTTAGCACGGGTGTGCTAAACAGTTAGCACGTGAAGTGCTTTTCGCGGACTTTTTCACGCGCAAAGTGCCGCGATCGCGCGAATTGCGGCACTTTGCACGCGCAAAAGTCCGCGAAAAGCACTTCACGTGCTAACTGCTTAGCACACCCGTGCTAAACAGTTTGCACAGCTTTGTGAATCAAGCCCATAACGTTAGCTCCCTTGTGCGATTGGTAAGATGCACTGTCTGTCCAAGGAGAGGACGTCAGGATGTGTGCTTCTAATCCATTGATAGGTTTGATGCAATGAATGTGTTTGCATGTCTGCACTATGCATGTTACAGGGCCAGAGTTAGGACACCTATGTTTACCTGGGTACTTCTGCGCAGTATAGGTGACTAAGCATAAGAATGCATTCTTCTGTGAACTAAAACCCCGGCTTTTAACTTAGCTGTAGGGATAACAGTTGTGCCTGGATGAGTGAATCTGTGAATGCATTTGTTTGAACATTTGCATGCGAGAGTGCAAAGGGTTTATAGATTTTTGAACGACAAGTTAGACGAGCATACGTGCTGTCGAGCGACTGATAACAGCTGGTTTGCCGATCCACTCAGCGGATCCGTTGGACAAACTGTCGTTCAAATGACTGTTTGGTCCGTACATGTGTACAAACAACTTTTAGACATTTGTCCAACTAATAGATGTTCAAACAACAAGTCGTTTGATCAGTCATTTAATCTAGTACATTGTTCTAACCAGTCCATTGTCCATTATCAAGTTGGTTAAACGACAGGTGAAATAGGTGAAGAAATAGGGTTGTTGTTTTTTTTGTAATGATCTATTCTAATTAATTAAAAAAGATTCAAATCGCAGCAGCAATCAGATACCTCCAAAAGTAAGATCTATTTCTGAGAAGAAGAGGAGGTAAAATTAATTTGGGTTGTATGACAGAGCAATAAACTGTTACTGTTGTGAAGTGCTGAATTGTAAAAAATGGCCTGGTCATTAGGGGGGTATAAATCTCTTGTCCTCAAGAGGTTAATTTGATCATTCCACATTGTTCATCCAGCAGTTGGCAGCAATTACCCAATTTAGTACTGGGGAGTTTTTCTTTTGTTTTTTTTTTTACTGTATTTGATCCTGAATAAAATTGTTTGATCCCATTAATTGACTGATCCTTGATTTATTTGAATGGGCAAATTTGTTTTATCACATTTCGGGGTATTAACATATTGATTCTTGTTAGTTTTTTTTCCCAAATCCTTAGGCATAGCTGTTATTACTGGTCAGTCTTTTAGAGTTTACATTTGTTGGCACTTTAAAACAATAGCATTTTTAGCATTATAGTATATCCCTATAGCTGTGAAAACCTGGTTGTATTTTGAAATGCATATTTTAATATCCTATAATATTTTCATTAAGGGCCCGTTTCCACTATCGCAAATCTGCATGTGTTTTCTACACGCAGATTCGAATAACCAATACAACTCAATTAGCCTGTTTCCACTTGCCAGGAAAACAAAGCATTTTTCTGTGCAGGAAAAATCTGCACAGCAGAGCCATCAGAATTTTCACACTGCGAGGTGGCGTGCGATTCGCATACAATGTAATTAATAGAAAATTTGCATGCGTTTTTGGATGCAAATTTTACCGCAAATTTTACTGTGAATTTGTATATGTTTTCTCCTAAAATCAATGTAAAAAGCACACAGGCACTGACATGGTTAAATTCGCATACTTAAAAAAACGTGAAAACGTATGCGAATTTGCTGTAAAATTCGTGGTAAAATTCGTATCCGCATGCCAATGCATTTTTGCGTTTTCTGCAACTAATTCACACCGCACAAGTCGAAACGGACCCTTAAACTTACCTGCATTTAAGTTTTCTAGGCATTTCACAATTAAAGCTATTCTGTTCAAATTTTTGCAGTGTTCATATATCTACGCAATTTTAAAGTTTCCTTTCAATCCTATTTCCTGCTTATGTAGTCTATTTCAACTATGCTTAATTTCATCCACAACTTTTGAAAATATTCTTTTCATACATAAATGATGAACATACACACTGAAACATAAAGTCCTTATGATAGAACATTATTTATTTCCTGACTACTCTCATTTGTTTCTCTGGGGTGGGGATGCAAACATTTATTATTTAGAGTGCACACCATAGACAATTCTGCAAGGAATGCTAGCTTTGCTATTCAACAGTTCAGGTACAACTGATCTTTTCAAAGAAAAAGTCAAGTCAGTTTGAACAATAAACCAGAGTGTTACCTGCACTGTTAGCAAAGAGCTTAGAAACAATTCAGAGAACAGGAGTTTGTAAACATCAGAATTCAATCATAATACTGTAAATGTTATCATAAGTTTATTTTTACAAATGCACCGTGTATGAGTGGTACATTACATATTTTAATACATATTAATTGTTTATGTATGACACTCACATTTTAACCATTGGTGGGTGTAGAACATATGTGTAGCAGTTTTAACTTTATTACCAAGAAAGTTAATTCTGCTTTACTTCACTATCCAACAAGAGACGATATTCCAAAGCTAGAGCTGGCACCAAATCCTGACTGGCAGAAAAAGAAGATGAATTATGGCATTTAAAACTGTGCTTTGTGATTAAAAGTGGATGAGTTAAATAAATGGGCAATTGAAAGAATTGAGACTGGTGCCCGAAATCTATGTCTCTTTTTTGTAATTTATTCACTATTGTTTATATATTCTATTTTGGATTAGATGTTATCCCTAACACAAAAAGACTAACCTAAATTATTAGAATGTCATAGTATTTTTAAGTTAGATGTAAATGGAATACATCATATAAGAACTCAGTATAAAGTATAATAGTGTAAGACTGCAACAATTCAAAGGATAACATTCCTTTCATATAAAAATAAATATGATATACAGTACATTAGTGCTACTTAAACTATTCTTTATTTTAATGCTCAAAATTCCCTTTCTATCTCTGTCTACAGGTACTGTAAAACTTATTTACCGGTCAAATGTTCAAGCTACATTTCCTTGATGCCATTATCTTGGTCTTTATTATTTGGTGCATAAGATGTCCCAGAATTTGTTTTGTATGTGTAATTGTTTTATTCCTAACCTAGAATTAGGAGTGTACACATATGTGATGATGTATTTTTATGGTGTTCTGTGAGATGCATGATATGGACAGAGATGGCCCGAACTGTTCACCGGCGGACAGTTCCTGGCAAATATCGGCTGTTCGCGTCTGTTTGCGAACATATGGCATTCGACCTCCCCCTATACATTCTAATGGAGCCAAAAATTGACCCCTCACCCCAGAGTCAGCAGACACATGGCAGCCAATCAGCTACCCTCTCACCTGGACTGCCCCCCCCCCCCCAACTCTCAGAAAGCAAGCACAGCAGCCATTTTGAAGTCTGTTTGGCTTCTGTGCTCGGCAGAACAGGGAGAGTGTGCTGCTAACAGGGATAGCGTTAGTTAGGCCTGTGTTCTGTGTCTTCAGTGCAGATTATTGCTGCTACCACAGTGTCCTGAACAGCTAATAGCCCTTCTCAAGACTGGTACATCGGTTTTCTTGCTATTGTATTGCTGTTCTGTGTGTACAGTGCACAAGTATGCTGTTGGAGACAGGTCTGCTGGTCCTAGTAGTGCACTGACTAGATAACACAATAATCCTTTACCACCACTACTGGCGACTAATATCTACTACTTCCCTGCATAAGGCCTCACTAGCAGGGCCTATATTTTGAGGTTATTGTTGCACATAGCATAAACCTGTCACCTCACCTGTGTAAAGTGCCAATCAGTTCCTCCCTGGTAGAGTTTTTTTGTTGTTGTTTTTTATATTGTAATATTGTAAAAAAAAGACAGGCAGGGGCAGGCCACACTGCAGGGCTCATAGGGGTCATGCTGATGTGATTTCCTGTGGCCCTAGCATATCACCCCATGTTCAGAGACCACATACCTTGAACACACAAAAAGCCACAGAAGTAGTTGACTGGCTTACACAGCAGCACACCCCCATCTTCTACCGCTTCTGCTAGAAACCTTGCCACAACATCCTCATCCTCCTCTGATATGGGCACTCCCCAACATCACTGAACTACCTCAACCTGAACATAGGGGCTGGAAAGCCTTGATCGCCTGCAATCCCATGAATGTGTTCACAAGCATGGTGACCATCACCATTACGCAAAGATTGCCGCCAAGAGGACTAACATTTACATCCTGGAGGTGTCAACTAGTAAAAACACATTTTCTGCTCACCTGACATTATCACTTAAAGTGAACCTCCAGACTAAAAATCTACTCAGCGGCACTGAAAAGGCTTGGTGTTTCTTTAACAGTTTCACAGCATCAGAACTTTGTTTTTATTACCTAAGCCTAATTATTAGCTATGCAGTAGCTAAGCTCCGCCCCATCAAAGAAAACTGCCTGGGCATTTTTCCCCCAGATGCTGTGCAAAGCATGATGGGATTTCCTATGTTGTTGTTCTGGTTACCTAGCAACTGCGAGGGGTGATCAGGACACAGGACAGTTGGAACAGTGTCTCATGCTCCCTGTCACCTCCTTTCAACCAAAAAGATGGCTGCCCTCATGAATGAAACATTTGCCTGTTCTTTTAAAACAGGGTGGGTAAAAGATTATATTACCTATCTATTTTAATTAACATAACTAATGTAACTTAATGACAGTATGTATGTTTAGGCTGAAGTTCCTCTTTAAGCTCTTTGTGGTTGTTTGTGGTACGGTAGATGTGGCGTTTCATCTGTCAGTGTGAAGTAGGCCTATTCCTTACACTACCTGATCGACGTGTACACGTGTCGGATGTTTTGAAGCACTTTATTCCACAAAGCTGAGCACCGCCATAGCAGTAATGCTATGATGAGCACCCAGGGTAGCAGTAATGTGGGGTTATGGGGGCTGCCAGACCCCAAATTACATCTCCCTCCAAGTTGCGACAACTGGGGGGGGGGAGTATTTAACGCCACCCTCACACTGAACTGAGACGCCATGTACTCGTGATTTCTGCCCTTTAGAGGTTAAAACATGACTCTGGGTCAACTATGTAATTTTTCATAGGACTTTTGCCATGGATCCCCCTCCGGCATGCCACAGTCCAGGTGTTAGGCTCCTTTAAACAACTTTTTCATCACTTTTGTGGCCAAAAACAGTCCCTCTAGGTTTTAGTATTTGCCTGCCTATTAAAGTCTATGGCGGTTTGCTGGTTCGCAAACGTTTGTGGCAAATTACCGGCAAGATACCGAAAATTTCATGTTCATGACATCACTAGATATGGAAATTCCTCCTCTTCCATCCTAGATTGACATATGTAGAGGGACTTATCCTGGAGATAGTTATGTTCTCCAGGGAGAGAGTTTCCCAGAATTAGAAAAAAAGAAGAGTGACACTCTATTCCAAGAAACAATCCAGCCCACAATCATATACACACAGCTCTTTACAATAAAAATAAGGTGATTCTAATTTGTTGTTTTACTATAATAACCACTACAGTTTATGTGCTTTGTAACTCGTTGGTGAAACAGATTTCAACTTTAAAAATTCCTGGGCTTTAAAACTGAACTTAAAGGAGAACTATAAATGAGAAAGATATGGAGGCTGCCATATTTCTTTCCCTTTGAAGTGAGTCACAAGCAAATACAAAAAAAACCAGATACTCAACTAAGGAGAGCGAAGACTCTTGGTCCTGTAGAGCCTTCTCATTACTTCTATGGTTCCCGTGTTCCTCCGCTGGCTCCCCCATTAGCAGTCTCCGACCAATGGGTCAGAGACTGCACTCTCTTACACTGTGGGAGGCTTTGTTTTTTTTTCTGGAACCCGAGTGTTCCCAAAGACAGTCCGCTCTGTACTGCACATGCGCGAGCACACATTCCCGAACACTTGTGCATGCGCAGTATGGAGCGTCCCATCTTCAGGAGCTCTCAGGTTCCTGAAGACTGCCAAAGCCTCCTACAGTGGAAGAGAGAGCAGTCTTTGGCCCATCGGTTGGAGACTGCTAGTGGGGGCTCCCAAAGACTGCCAGTGGTGGGATGTGTGGACCATAGGAGGAACTGTAAGGCTCTATAGGACCCAGAGCCTTCCTTCTCCTTGGATGAGTATCTTTTTTTGTATTTGTTTCATACTCCCTTTAAACAATACCAGTTTCCTGGCAGCCCTGATGGTATATTTGGCTTCAGTAGTGTCTGAATCCCACCAGAAACAAGCATGAAGATAATCTTGTCAGATCTGACAATAATGTCAGAAATACACAATATGCTGCATGCTTTTTCAGGGTCTATGGCTAAAAGTATTATAGGTAGAGAATCAGCTGGATAGCCAGGCAACTGGTATTGTTTAAAACAAAATAAGCATGGTAGCCTCTATATCCCTCTCGTTACAGTTGACCTGTAAGATGTGATAAAAAAGAAAATCTAAACATCATCTTCACATTAAAGCTTCCTATTATCCTAAATCTTTCTCTCATGTTTTCAAAAGCTCTCCTTCTTCCTCAGAGCCACTGAAAGTGCATCAGGGGAGGCAATCATTGTACATACATCATGGAGCTTGGGCAGAAGAGAAGTTTGGTTTTAAGAAGGAGAGCCTTACTGGTCCTGGAGAGGCAAGTAAGTTTTTCACCATATACATTTTTTGGATTTTGCCCAGAGGAAAGGCTTAAGCATCATTTATAAATTTAGGTCATTACTGAGACTTAGTATCCTCATATATTAAAACAGGAAGTCAACCAAAATAGACTTCACTATTACGTGCATAGACACCACATGTGTTACTTTATAATGTTAATAACATTTTTTTTACTTAAATTCTGCTATATATGATGCTTCTAAGCAGATAGAAGAATTTAATTAAAAATATAACCCTCACCTGCAGTAGTTTTGTTTGAATATACATATACTTCGCATTAAGAAGAAGCTACTGCAGGTGAGAGTATTAGCCATTGCATACATACACTAGAAAAATAGGTTAGTACAACTTTAAAATGCCTTTTGTTATCTCACAATAACCACCATTGCTTACGTTCCCTATTTCCTAGAAGTAGACGTGTTAGATGTATTACAGCAGTTAAACAATAAAAGAATAAAGAAAATGATTCAATACTCTTTCCATTACCCATTATTTTCTAGTATGTTGAAAGCAAAAGGTTCAAAGTCAACTACATGTTCTTTATATATATTTTTTATATTTTACTGTGAGTGATAGGCCATGTCTGTATTGATTTTTCAGTTGTATGAGCATTGTAGCATGTGTTTTAAAGGGTAACATACAATATGTTATACCTTTCTTCACCTCTGGTTCGTCTGTAATTGGAGCTTCAGCTTCAATTTCTGTGAGCAGAAAAAAGTATAGAGGAATGAATAAAAAAATATATATATTTCTCATTCTGAATTTGTGCTGAAAAGACAATTTGGAGCCTTGCATGCATTCATTTATTTAGGTTATTTTAGGAATCACTTTGTGTTTAACATAGCAGAAATGAAAATACAATACCTTTTTCTATCTCTGGAACTTCTTTAATTGGAATTTCATCTACAACTTCTATTAAGAGAATTAATAAATAAATAAAACAATGATGTATGTACAAGTTCCAAAATTCTAGATTAGTGTTAAGAGGTCAGTAACATAACTATCAGTAGGTTCCACAACAAGTGTGTTACGAGCTTGTACAGATTGTATCGTACCTTTCTCTACTTTGTCTTCTGGTGCGTCCTCTGTTGGTGGTACCACTTCAATTTCTATGACTAGCAGAAAGTAATAAAACAAGCTAAATATATTTAATACACATTTATTTAAAAATGCTCGTCATAAAACCATACCAGACATGTTTCAAACACAAGCGTAAATACAGATTGTTAACATTCTAAACTTGAAAGATAACTGATAATTGGAAACCCTTTGTCATATCCTAGATATGTTTTAAAAACATGAGAGCAGCAAAGACTACCAATGATAATACCATGTTCTAACAAACAAACTAAAGAATTACAGCTCACCTTGATAAAAAGTATTCTTGTTTTAGTTTTGGATAGCATGAATAAGAAGTAGCAGTAGTACAAGTAGCACTTTGAGTGTAATTTTATTTTTTCTTGACTACATCCCCAACTAAAGATAACTCCTCTCTCTGTCCTGAGAAGTGTGTAAAGTTCCTCAACCGCTGCAAAGGTTACAAAAAACCTACAAATGTA
Organism: Hyperolius riggenbachi; assembly: GCF_040937935.1. Lineage (NCBI taxonomy): Eukaryota > Metazoa > Chordata > Amphibia > Anura > Hyperoliidae > Hyperolius > Hyperolius riggenbachi. The sequence continues at coordinate 291,183,676 of NC_090649.1, forward strand.
TTGTAACATTTAAGAATGTTAGCTCTCCTATCAAGTTTTTAATTATTTCTCTCATTTGTAGTCAGAAACACTTTTTACAAGGTGAGGAGGAGAGAGGAGAGTGGAAGAGCTGACACTAGATAAATTAAGTGGTGTACTTCCAGGGATGACAGTAAATATATATATATATATATATATATATATATATATATATATATATATATATATATATACAGTAAATAATATGTATTGAAATTTTGCAATCTAGCTCCAAAAAACTCCCGAGTTTTCTCCTAGGCGAGAATTTTTCACCTTATCTCTAAATTAACGTTTCCTGTAGATGTCTATAGGAATTTTTTATGATGAGATTCCAGATCCGGCAAAAGTCACTAATATAGTATAATAACCCCTGCTGAGAAGAAACTAATGTGCAACAGTGCACCAGTGCAGGGGTGGCCAGGGGTGTTACAGGGCAGGATGCTGTGGTTGCCCTTCCTTGTGTGCTAGTTGGGAACAGAACGTTATTGTGTGATGTGATACAGCAGGACTGTGAGGAGGGCATGGCAGGTGCGGGCAGCAGTGTCAGGGCTCGTTATACTCCCTGAAAGGATTCCCATTGGTTTGTTAAAGGACCAATAGGAGATGTTGGAGGGTTTGTAATATTTGTAATACTTTATATAGTAAGTATAGTAAGTTCCAGCTGCAAGGATCAGCGTGTGTGGCTCTGTTTGTCGTTAACAAGAGGTTATTGGCTGGGGACATTTCCAGGGATTTCCAGGGAACTTTTTTGTGGAAATGAGTGAAAGGTACCTAGGACCAACATGAAAGCTCTTCAGGCCTTGTATAATTATAGTGGCCTAGCACTGCCAGAAATCCTGTTTTGCCAAATTAAATATATGAAGGGCTGGTTGAAGCATACAGAGCACATATACAAATCAGAATACAGATGATGTCCACAGCATACATCCTCAAATGTATAAATAACCATATATATATATATATATATATATATATATATATATATACACTGTATATATATATATATATGTGTGTGTGTGTGTGTGTGTGTGTGTGTGTGTGTGTGTGTGTGTGTGTGTGTGTGTGTGTGTGTGTGTGTGTGTGTGTGTGTGTGTGTGTGTGTGTGTGTGTGTGTGTGTGTGTGTGTGTGTGTGTGTGTGTGTGTGTGTGTGTGTGTGTGTGTGTGTGTAAGGATTTTTGTAATTAATATAAAAATTCACTGGGTATTTTTACTTTATGATCCTTAGTAATAAATAAGTGGGGGCACATAAATGACCTACACTTGCATACTCAGCAGGGAACTTTCCAACCCCTTTTTTCAAAAATACTCTCCATGTTAAAAATCATGAGGGTGAGTATTCTCAGGGCGAAAAAACGCCAACACTGCCAGCTCTGACTTCTTGGGCAATGCTGGCTCGAAGAAATTTGGAAGTAGTTACACTGTGTGTGTTTTTTTTTATTGAATTTTTATTCATGTAAAAAAAAAAAACCTTAATGTACAGCACACAAGCACTTAATATGCATACCCTGTGGAAAATATTAAATACCATGCATCTCGTATACATCTCAGGGCATGCACTGTTTCCTTATTCATTTCAATAGAGCCACACATTGCTGCTCATGCAGCTAGGCATAGTTTTTGCTGTGCAGGAAACTATTGTAGCATCTGCATGATTCAGCTACTTGCTCGATGAGCAGATTATACTGCAAATTGAAAACTGAAATTCATCATTTAATAGTTTAATAGTACATAAACCTCACAGCGTATGTCAATAAATGCATTTAAACAGTAGCTTAGCTAAGGAGCTGTGGGACCTGATGCAAGTTTTACATGGGGCTCCCCAAGCACTCTATTGATATGGTGCACCAACACCTGCCAACGACAACCACAGTGTCAGAGGTGCAAGAAGGGGATGGGGAACAGTTTGTTAATGATTACAACTATTAAACATATCTATAGACGTGATCATTATGAGCACAGGACCAATATAGAGCTAGTACTGCAGTTGAGGGAGGGCCGATCAGGGCCCCCTCTGGCCCAAAAGCCCCGATGTGGTTGCAACCTCTGCAACTCCTATTGCTACGCCCCTGCATTTAAATCATTGTTGTTTGGTTTTTTGGTTTACATACCTTTAGGTTCTTCTTCTTCTTCCTCTGGTTTTGAGGGTTCCTCTGTGAAAGACAATATTAAAGTGCCCATTACTTAATACAGTTTTCAAAGTAGTAACTACTAGAAAGGAGGTTTCAGTGGTATAAAATGATATCTAAGTAAACAATGTACTAATTTAAAGGACTACTGTAGGGGTAGGGAGGAAAAGTGTTGAACTTACCTGGGGCTTCTAAAGGTCCCCCGCAGACATCCTGTGCCCGCACAGCCATTCACCAATGCTCCGATCCCCGCCACTGGTTCACTTCTGGAATTTCTGACTTTAAAGTCGGAAAACCACTGAGCTTGCGTGGCTGTGTCATGTGATATCACCAGGAGTGAATTGCGCCGGCCCAGTACGGTCTGTGCCTGCACAATACCCTCCTGGAAGACATCAGCAGGAGCGAGGACACATGCAGGCACAGTGGTTTTCCGACTTTAAACTTGGAAATTCCAGAAGTGAACCGGAGGCGTGACCTGCGGGGGATCATTAGAAGCCCCAGGTAAGTTCAACTCTTTTTCCCCCTAATTAGGTCTATTTTGGCTAATGTAATTAGCAGTTGCAACCCAGCTGCTTTAAATATTCATAGATCTAGATAAAACAAGAAAAAGGTTTTGGAAATTCTTGTCAAACCTGAATGTTATTCTACATCTTGTCCTGAAAAAAAGGCCAAAAAAGGCCATACAAGAATAAAATGATACCTTTTTAAATGATTACTCATTGCTTTGGCTCCTATAAACCACAGTTTGCAAATGCTTTGGCTTATAATAATGCTTTAAATATTTCCACGATTTATGGTACATTAAAAGGTTCTCCAAAAGTAAATACAGTTTTCTTAAATGGAAATCTATTATCAAGAGAGAGCCCTTTGGTCATGTGGTAGTTCACTAATTAAATAAAATCTAAAATAAATAAAGTCTAAATTAATACGAAATACAAACAAAACCATAATATCAAATGTATTTCATGTTTGGCAATGCTGAATAGTTATCTATAGCATGCAGGCCCAGCACAGTGGTGATGACTGGGGACTCTATGCAGCCTTCTGATATATCCCGCACACACATACTGTAAACTAGATTATGAACTTTCTGAATGAACTTTATGGCTTAATTCAGAGTATTAATGAAATACACCAAGCATGATGAACCTAGTCTCTCCAGGGCTCTGCCTCTGACACAGCAGAATAGGGTTCAAATCTCAGCTCTTCCTGTTCAGTAAGTCAGCACCTACTCAGTAGGAGACTTTGGGCAAGACTCTGAAAAACACTGCTATTGCCTATAGAGTGCATTCTCGTGGCTGCCGCTCTGGTGCTTTGAGTCTGCCAGGTGAAAAGCATGATATAAATGTTCTGTGCCTTGTCTTGTCTTTTCTCCAGGAATGAATATATATGTGCAATCATTTTTGACAAATATGTTGTCTATTAGAATATTAAAGTTTGCAAACATCAACTTGACCATAGATCAAGATGCTGAAAGGTTAATTAGCAATTGTGTGATTATGGACACAAGCAATAAAAAGTTTGCCACAGGCCCAAAACAACTTGGATTTATTATTGTTTAAAAAAATTCTAATTTTGGTATGTATATATAATTGCAATCCCACAACTACTTATTCAATAACCTTTCAACAACTGTTATTATAGCCTGGCATGACCCAGGTGAGGACTGTAATCTTTTGCTACCCAATTGCAGGCAGTTTAAGCAAAATCCAGTTCCAGGTTTGCAAGACCTCTTCAGTAACAATGAATGGGCAAAAACTAATTTCAGGTAAAACTAAAATGGACAAAATCTAGTTTCAGGTGAAACTAACACAGAGCTTTGGGAGATGCAGGCCGCAGAACAGGGAGTTAATTCAACTTGGTTGCCACCTCTGGTCACAGTGCTCCATGCCCTTCTACATCCTCACAAATCTCTCTCCTGCACCTAATACTTTTTCCTTTAGCCTTTGAAGGAGGAGGTATCAGCAGGACTTAGAGGGGTGTACAGCGTGGTATCTAAATGTAGAAACTAAAGGGAGTTAACCCAGCCTGCCATGCCCTGCATCTACTAACACTCTAAACTGCATTTTGCTTGTACTTGCTCATCCCTACTTTTTCAGTACTACAATGATCTTCAGCCTTGGAGAACCTTGGTAAATTAAGCTTATTGTGCTTAACCTAAACTTGGAGATTTTATATTTCTTGTTTACCTTTTACTTCAGTGACTGGTGGTTTTTCTTCTGGCTCAACAGGTTCTGATAAACAGAAGAATCAGGAAAATACCTTTACATTTTCTAAATGCAGTTTCTTACATCTTAAATATAATTATAGTACTGGTGTTGTTCATTTTTAGTATACTTCAGTATCAAATAAAATATTTTGTTTGCCCTTTTAAAGCAAATGTAAGAACAGATGAACAGAGAGATAGTAACATTGCAAATGTACAATAGCTCTTGAGGGAACAATTTACAGAAAGATTTGCCAGTACACAGCATTTCCTCATACACCCAATCAGCTGTACAAGAATTCAGGAGAATAAAACCGTCTCCTTAATGTGACTTTTTTCTTCTTTCAGCTTGTTCAGTTTTATTTAATTTGCATGTAACATGCAATAATAAAAGAAAAGTGACAGTGTGTTTTAATTAAATAAAAACTATTTTCTAAGTATTTCATTATACAGTAGAAGCTTTATACCAACCCCCAGGATCATTGACAGAAATATACTGAATCTCTGTATTTGCTGTAAGTAAATATGAGAAGCCAGCAGAGGAAAAATGCTCACAACTGGCTATGGGGAAACCATTGTCTACACTGTTTCAATGCATGCACTTGACATTTTACCAAATGACTTAAGACTAAAACTACACTGTGGTCCTACTTTACTATGTCAGGGACTTGCTTCCTCCTACAGTATAAACACAAAGCAATAGGATGGCAGAAGAGTCAGGCTGGTGGGAAGGTAGGGATCCTAGTCCTGGTAGGCAAGGAGGCAATGTTTTCATGGCACCACAGGTCTAACACTTTCCATGGGACTGGCATCCAGAGACAGTGAGAGATCCATGTAATGGATAGGAGCCTTGGTTTTAAATAAATTTACTTTGGCAAGTATATATATTTTTTTCAACAATGATTTTTATTGAGTTGAATTGAAGTAGATAACACGATTATGTCCAGTGACATAACATACTAATTCAAGACGATACACGCCATAAAATAAGACAGTACATGCAGTTATATCTATTTTTCCAGCACAAGTTTTTCATCTATACTGATGTGCAGTATGGAACAAAAACAGAGAATAATACAATTCAATAGAACAATATTATTCCCCAGTGATTTGGATTGACTACACACTGAGTGCAAACTTCTTGACCAGTAATCAATACCATTTCTGGCTGACTGGGAGAATGGTGCCTCTCAGCAGACCTGTGTGATTGCCGGTGTGGTCCTTAGACCTATCAATCAAAACTTGATCCACTGCTATCTTTGTTACATTCTAATTCAAGTTTTGCCAACTGGAGGAAATAGCCAACAAAAAGGAGTAAATGAAAAAGGATACAAATTCTGCATATTAAAAGTTATTTTGTATCCCTAAAACTTAAAATATGAATTAGAGAAAGAACTTGCTTCTTGGCAAGTATATTTTATTTCTCAAGGTCTATTTTTTATATTAACATTCTGCTCACCTGCCAACAAAGGCAAGAAAGAAGAATGAATATAGCTCTACTTTTTAGCAAGTTCAGGTCTGGCAGATGCAGTGCTGTTATTTGTGGTCAAAACAACGTTTTAGGTTTCTTGGCTGCTGTATCTGTGATATGTCCTTTTGAGCAGGATTAAAGTAGGATGCAGAGAAGAGTTAGTGGAAGAGAAAAAAAAGAACACTTCTCTTAAGACATTTTCTAAACTCTACTGAGATCATGCAGTGATTATTTTGGGATATTTGTGGGGCACCAAAGTATAATTTATAAGTGGTCAGAAACTTGTAAATAACTCTTGAAAAAATAAAGTTACATTAAAACCAAGCACACCATTGTTTTTCTTGTGAAATTTCCAATAAGTTTGATGTGTCACATGAACCTCTTCCTATTGAAAAAACAAAAGTTGGATTCAAAATGGCCAACTTCAAAATGGCCGGCATGGTCACCACCCATCTTGAAAAGTTTCCCCCATCACATATACTAACGTGCCACAAACAGGAAGTTGATATCACCAACCATTCCCATTTTATTAATCTGTATCCATATAAATGGCCCACCCTGTATATTACCAGTATATTACCAGTACCAGTTGCCTTTCAGCCCTGCTGGTCTATTTGGCTAATTCACACCAGAAACAACCATGGAGCTAATCTTGTCAGATTTGACAAAAGTGTCAGAAACACTTGATCTGCTGCATGCTTGTTCAGGGTCTATGGATAAAAGTATTAGAGGCATAGGATCAGCAGGACTATCAGGCACTGGAATTGCTTAAAAAGGTAATACATATGGCATCCTCCATATGCCTCTTGCTTCAGGTTCAATTTGAACTCCTTTATTTTCCATTTACTAATATTTTGGATAATGCTGGAACAGGGAAGTATGATTTTTGTAAGTCCTCAAAGCATACCTGAATTGACATGTTAAAATAAAAATGAGTACATATATCACCTATCCTTAGAACTTGTGTTCCTTTTTTATTTTTTCATTGAAATCGTTAATAAACAAATGTTTTCTACTGTATGTGTAGCCAGGGAAACTGAATTACAGTTGAATATCAGTTGCAGCTCTCCTGTTTTGTAATCAAAAGCCCAAACACTTCAATCTGGGTGAACACACGCTACTGATAACAGGATAGTACAGAAAAGTTCAAAAGGTCCTTATTTCTCTCTGTTTTTAAGCCAAATGAACCAGCTCATATCCATATGCCATGGCTAAGGTTGCCATTTCAGACTTAAAATGTAACCCCTTGAAGAAGAACTGTCACGAAAATCTTAAAATTTAAAACACATAAAAAAAACAAATAAAAAGTACTTTTCTTCCTGAGTAAAATGAGCCATAAATTACTTCTCTCCTATATTGCTGGCATTTACAGTAAGTAGTAGAAATCTGACATTACCGACAGGCTTTGGAGTGGTCCATCTCTCCATAGGGGATTCTCAGCATGGCCTTTATTCTTTATCAAGACACTCCCTGAAAAAACATTTATGCAAAGGTGCTGACCAGCCTCCCTGCTCACCATACACTTTTTTGGCAGTTGGATATAGCAACTGTCATTCACTAAGTGCATTTTGTAAATAAAGAACCCCCCATGAAGAGATGGGCTAATCCAAAACCTGTCGGTTCGGTCATATTTCTACTACCTAATGTAAGTAACGGCAACATAGGAGAAAAGTCATTTATGGCTCATTTTACTCTGGAAGAAACATACTTCTTAACCATTTACCGCCATCCTAACGTATTAAAACGTCATGCTTACCGCTATTAACAGCAACATGACGTTTTAATACGTCGCGCATTCCCGCCGCTGCTACCGCCGTGTGTCCGCCGCTACCGCCGCCATTACCATCGGGATCCCGTGCTGGGTGATTGGGGAAGAGGACCGAACAGTCCTCTACCCAATCGCAGTGCCTGGAGTGAATGGACGTGACCGCGAACAGCGGCTACGTCCATTCACATAAACAGGAAATGTAACAGTTTAATAAAGTGTAAAAAAAAAAAAAAAAAAAAGTGAACACGTCCTATGAGTGTTCACTAGCGCCATCTTGTGGCCAAAAAGTATATTACACCTACAAAATACATACATTTTCAAGTATATACACATCATTAATAAAATTACACTTCCAACCCTCCCCCCCAAAAAAAACACTTGTAAAAAAAAAAATCAGCTTAAAAAAATAAATAAATAGTTGCCTTAGGGACTCAGCTTTTTTTATTCTATATTTTATAGGGGAAATTTAATTTTAATTTATTACATAGGGGCTTGTAATTATGGCCAGAACAAACAGAAAAATAACCACTTATATTATAAAATAATATACTGTCGCCATACATTGTGGTAGGGACATAATCTAAACGGTTTAATTATCGGGACCACTGGGCAAATAAAACGTGTTTGTTTTATCCACAGGAGAATGTTTAATTTTAAAACTATAAAGGCTGAACACTGAGAAATAATGATTTTTTTTCTTTTTTTTTTGTTTTTCTCATTAAAATGCATTTAGAATAAAAAAATTCTTAGCAAAATGTACTATCCACAGAAAGCCTAATTGGTGGCGAAAAAAACGAGGTATAGATCATTTTCTTGTGATAAGTAGTAATAAAGTTATTAGGGAATAAAAGGGAGGAGCGCTGACAACTGAAAATTGTTCTGGTCCGTTAGGATAAAAACCCTTGGGGGTGAACTGGTTAATTGTATGTGTTTATGTATATTTTAAGATTTTAAATAGAAAATGAGAATATGAAATGTCAAAAAAGTTTTATTTACCGTAACTACTACACATATCATTAAATATCTCAGAAGTTTATTAATTCTGGTTTGCTAAACATAATCACAATGTACCTTGCTGAGGTTGCACTGTAGGTATCTCCTCTTCTTTTTCAGGTTCTGTGATCAAAATAGTAACACAATAGTAACAACATTTTAGACACATAGATACATGGAGTTATGCACATGCATACATATACAATTTATGGTGTTACCTTTCAATTCTACTGGGTGTTCTCTTGCTATGGGTGCCTCCACAACTTTTAAAAAAGTTAAAAAAATAATAATAATAATCAAAGTAGATTCTATTAAAGAAACTATTCTCCCATATAAAATGTAGTATAATATAAATTAATGATAGATCAAATTAGATAGCACATATTAAACTGTAGACTGATCACAAATATCTCCCTAACATTCCATCTAAGCCACGTGGAATAGCAGAACACTGATCATCATTCTGTTCTCTTCACTCATACGCACACACTCTTAGAATAATAACATTGTACAGTGTTCCTTAGGGACTATGCTAGAGTAATACAGAATCAGAAAGTGATCCACAGCACAACCCTTCTTATCATAGTCTTTGCACAGTGAATAAAGGGAAGTGAATGAAAGAAGAATGAAGACCAATCAAACAGTGGTAACAGGTCTATTTGAAAATGCATAACTAGATCAAAATGGAACTCCAGTTTTATGGGTTAAACCATTATGTAATATTAACTCCATTTAGCATTTAAAGCACACCTGAACTGAGGATGATATGGAATCTAATATATTTATTTTCTTTTAAACAATGCAGGTTGCCTGCCTTTCCTTCTGAGCCTCTGCCTCTAATATGGATGATAATTGCTGCCTTAAACCATTGTTGGGACACTTTTTTTTACAGATTCTCAACCAACCCGGAATGTAATACTTTTAGCAATAGATCTCAAACAAACATGTAAACCAGGTGTTTTTGAATGAAGTCTGACTGGATTAGCTACATGCATTTTTCAGGTGTGTGATTCAGACAGTCCTGCAGCTAAAGTGATCAGCAGGACTGCCAGGCAACTGGTATTATTTAAAAGGAAATACATATGGCAGACACCAAATATCTCTCACTTCAGGTATACACTATGTTTAGCATAACCACAACAAAACTTTTAGGTAAGGCTGTAGTTTGTACATAAAAATGGTATTTACAGATTGTTTAATAATATTTTACTTGCTGTACCATGTTAGTGATTTTTTTTTTAAATTTGACTTAATTATTTGAGATGTGATTGCTGAAGGATGTGTGAAAGTCTAATATTAATCATTACTACTACACTTTTAACCCATTTTCTAGTCATCATTACTGTATCCATGCATTAATAACTGTAAATAAAAGGGAGCAAAGAGAGAAAAATCAAGCACAACTTACAAGAAAGACCAGCAATTAAACAAATAGAACTGCACTAATATAGCAATTGAATTGTTTTGAATACTTATATATAAACATTTTGTTTCTGAAATATTCTGCCCATGAGACAATGCTTCCTTCTTTCTACACAAAAGTGTTCTTTATAGCTCCAGAGATGCCATCATAGGTAGAAGATTTATTTCAGAGTATAAAAGATGCCAACAAAAGAATGACATTAATACACTCACAGGGAGGCCCAGGAGTTTGTAAACCAACTCCATATATACACTTATGTTTTATGGCTGCAATATAAATGTTATGTGCAGTTTGTGTATTTTTCATCATATCTATGGCACTCTTCCAGACAGCAGGAAAAATGCATGCTGCAGCGCGTATCAGTCTCTTCGCAAAACATTCTAATTCTTAGAAGGAACCCGAGGTGTGAGACCTATGGAAGCTGCCCTATTTATTTCCTTTTAAACAATACTAGTTGCCTGGCTGTCCTGCTGATGTTTCTGGTCAGTAGGGTCTAAATCACACACCTGAAACAAGCATGCAGCTAATATTGTCAGATTAGTCATAGATATCTGATCTGCATGCTTGCTTATGGTCTATGGCTTAAAGTTTTAGAAGCAGATTAGCGGCTCACAATCTAATCCCTATAATAGTCATATATATTGTGTAATGTATGTACCTTAGTCTAGTGTAAATATAGGGGGAAGCCAATTAAAGGAACGTTATTGACTAACATGTTTTTTTTTCAATTGAGATAGGAATAATTTGGAAAGTGCTGTTAAGTATGAGTGTATACATTTGAATGCTTATCTTTTTGCTTACTTTTATCTAATTCCTTTCACACTTCAGTGTCGCCAAAACTGACCCTGAGTGAACCATGAGGAGAGGGGGATTTCCTTACAATACATCTGTTAACCCTGTGTGTGAGAAAAAGCTCTCAAAGAGCTGTCTGCAGAGAGCAGAAGAAATGTATCTTATGTGCAACATAAACATTTGTAAGTGTGTGTGAAACCATAGCTCATATAACTCTGCTTCAATATTACACTGTTCTTAGCATGTCAGACTGCAGAGATTCATACCTTTTGCAAATGAGACATTCCAAACGCAGCTAAAATCTACACACAATGAATTACAGCTTTTGTCTCTGGTATTTAAAATGAAAAGTAGGAAAATGTTTACACAGCTACTTCGACATTATTTGCACATTGTCATTTTAGAACACTTAGTTTAATACTGTTCCTTTAATGTATCTGTATGTTTTTGGTTGTGTATGTATCCCTGTTTATTGTCCAGCATTTTGGGGTCCCTTTGAGTTTAACGGAAATGGCAGAATTCCACAGAATTCCGCTCCTTGGAAAAACGGAATTCTATCAGATTTGGAATTCGGTAATTCCAATCATTTATAGTGGTTGTGCTCAGAGGCAAAATGTCATCGGTTTTTAACCTGATAAGTGCATAGTTCAGTTGGACATCTAAAGGGACCTAACGTTGATCAATTCTGTCTTGCTGAGGTAAATAAACTTCTTTATTTTTCAACGCATCCATTTCATCAGTTATCTGAATTGCCAAAATATCCTCAGTAAGTCTGATTGATTGATTGATGTCATCAATTGTAAAAGTGTGCTCTGTGATTTCATTTTAGCATCACAGCAAGAAACCAATACCTGTTACTGGCAGAGTAACTTTCTCCTCCTCTTTTTCTGGCTCTAGAAGGAATCAAAAGAAAAATAATTAATAATAATGTTGATTTTTTTCAGATACATTATCCATTTCAGTATACAAAGATGTCGAAGTGTAGCACACTTCTGGCAAATAAAACATGGTACATTCTGCAAATAATTAAAATGGATATTCCCATTCATTAAAAAATCACATACTATTATATTGTAGTTTGTGCTCCATAACAACCCCCTCCCCCCAAAAGTGGGGAGAAAAGTCTGTGTATCTTATGGGCCAAACAATGCACACTTGGGCTGGAGCCCCTTCTCAGATCCCACAGGGGTGCTAGTCTGGTGTCCTGTTGCTTTGGATCTGGTGGGTAAGCTGTCACTTTGCTCTTTAACCACTTGAGGACCACAGTGGTAAACCCCCCTAAAGACCAGGCCAATTTTAACTAAAATGGCCACTGCAGCTTTAAAGCCAAGTTGCAGGGCCGCACAACACAGCACACAAGTGATCCCCCCCCCCTTTTCCCCCCACCAACAGAGCTCTCTGTTGGTGGGGTCTGATCACCCCCCAGGTGTTTGTTTTTGTTTTAGTAAATATTTATTTGTCGAGACTTCCGGTTCCGGTGCCTGCATGAACGGTTGCAACTGAGAGGAGCTCCGAGCAGCCGTCTATGAAACAGTGGCCTTGCCACACCTAAACGCCATGCGAGAGATACGGAGGGTGGCCCACAGTCCACAATCACTAAACTACTAGCCCCCAAGATCGGCGCAGTCATCCAGTAACTGAGACAAGTAAGGAGATTCTCATGCTGAGCACCCAGCCCAAGATGGCGCAACCGCCGGAGAAGAAGCAGGCAGGTTCTCCTTACAAAGACAAAGAAGATGAAGACTGGGGAACAGACTCGGATGAGTTCGAGGAGAGACCGAACATCCACCTCAAAGATGCTGACCATCGGAGCATCGCTAAAGAGGTAGCCAAGCGTATTGCACCAGACTTACAAACGATAGTGGAGGCCGCAGTCATGAGGTCCTTGGCGGCCATTAACCAAAAGCTGCAGAAGCACTCCAAGCAGATCCATGAGGCAGAAACCAGACTTGAGCGCTGCGAAACAGATCTACAAAAAGCCCAAAACACCATCAAGGATCTGACTACAGAAAACACAGGCTTTAAAGAAAAACTAGACGACCTGGAGAATCGCTCACGTCGCAATAATTTAAGAATTATCGGAGTACCTGAATCGTGCAAGCCGGGGGACCTACAGACACTCTGCGAAACCACCATACCAGAGGCCTTAAAAATCATAGCTCCACTACGAGTAGAGAGAGTGCACAGAGTGGGACCTCCCAAAGAAAACAACGTAAAGTCCTCAAGAACTGTGATCGTTAGATACTTGGATTACAATGATAAAATGAAAATATTAAATACATATAAGGCCCTGAGGGAATCCTTCAAATTATCTGGGATGACTTTACGCATATTCAATGATTATTCAGCAGAGGCCACAAAAAAGCGTCAGCTCTTCAGTGCAGTCTGTACAGAACTCTATCACCGACAGATGAAATTTGCCTTGCTCTATCCGGCATTGCTTAAAGTTACGGAAGAAGACAACAACATCTTGTTCTTTCGGGAACCAAAAGAAGCCCGTACGTACCTTAAAAACCTGCCACCTTTACTACCACCGGCGGAGTCCGCAGAAGGAGATGGGTAAAGTACGGAAACAGATACAAGTCTGCTACGCTGGGCTGGTATGCCCCTGTTTAAAGCACTAAAACATTGTTTGTCTCTTTCTTTTAATATATCACCGAAATGTGAAACTATTGTTTATCTTGCTAAATCCTGGTTAATATGGTGGACAAACTGTATCTTTAAGACGGCAGCAAGGAAGCAAAAGACTTCGTAGACTTTTTTTTTCATGCAGGAAAAAAGAGAAGTCCATAACGAAGGAATGGTAAACCTGTTGTACTCGGGGAGTTTGAGAGATGAGAATTGTATTTCGTTAACAGTCTATACCCTTAGAAAATGTTTTAGCTCTACTCTCAGAAATAAGTTTTATTTTAATGATTCAGATTTAGGGATGGGGGAGGGATTAGAAGGGGGAAAGGTATCTGCTCTGTAATTTAAACACAAAACCGAGGATAGGGTAGAATTGGAGAAGGATGACATGGGCCCTACCAATTGTATAACCATACTTAAAGATAAACCATGGTAATTAACATCTATTCATGGAATGTGAAGGGGCTACGATCACCTGCCAAAAGAGGCCAAATACTAAGACACCTGAAAAGCCTCCAGGCAGATGTGACACTACTGCAGGAGACACATTTGGGCATATCAGAAATGTCATTTATGAAAAAAAAGTGGGTAGCACATGTAGTGGGCTCCCCTGCCCTGGGAAAAAAAGCGGGAATTCTGATCCTGGTAAAAAAATCACTGAGGGCGGAAATCTTGGAATCGGGTTCGGATGAGGAGGGGAGATGGGCCTATGTCACCCTTCAACTACCGGGGGAAACATATACAATATTTAATGTGTATGGACCAAACACTAACCCTAAAGCTTTCATGCAGTCGGTGCAATGGAAATTGACGGAAAAATCTTTTTCCAATTTGATAGTGGGAGGAGATTTTAATGATGTGATTAATGTGGATGAGGATAGGTCTGGTAAACATAGAGAGGGTCACCGCCAAAAATCCACTTATTTAGCCGAGTTGGCCGCTGAAACAGGATTATTAGACAGCTGGCGCTTCCTACACCCTTATGACCGCGAATATTCTTTTCACTCACAGGTACACGCTTCATCTTCGCGAATTGATTACCTTCTATTGTCCCCAAATTTACTCTGTAAACTTAGGGAGGCAAAAATCCATGATATGATAATTTCAGATCACACTCCTATTTCTATTTCACTGGAGGAAAAAATACCCCATGGTACTGATATTCTATGGAGATTTCCGCAACACCTATATGGGGACGACAAGTTTCACCAAGACCTCGTATATTGGTGGCAGGAATATGCTTTGGATAACAAACAACATAAGGATAACCCACATCTCTTTTGGGATACATCTAAAGCGGTCATAAGGGGAAGGATTATATCTTACGTATCAGCTAAGAAAAAGCAGAGCCAGCAGGAATATGAAAAACATGTAAAACAAGTCAGACAAGCTTACACGGAATATAAATTAAAACCCACAGAGATAAATAGGAAAAACTGGCTGGATGAAAAAAAAGAAGTAGACCATTGGTTTAAGGTTAGAGAAACTCTCACGGTACCTTATAAGCAGCTTTTTTTCCATAAATATGGGGAAAAATCAGGCAGACTCATTTCTAGATTGGCCAAGCCCTTAAACTCACTCACCAATATCCACTCCCTTAGAACTAAAGAAAATAGCTTAGTCCACCTACCCGGGGATGTAAATAGAGTTTTCTATGAACACTATAGACAGTTTTATGAGACACCAAACGCTGAACCCAGGCTGTTGAGAGAATCATTCCTGGAGAAAGTCACACTGTGAAAACTAACAGAGGAAAATTTAGGGGAACTAAATACCCCTGTCACTGAACAGGAAGTCCTTGCCACTATTAAAGGTTCACACAACCATAAAGCCCCGGGCCCGGATGGCTTACCATCTGAATATTTCAAAATCCTAAAAACAGAAATAGCACCCACACTCACTTCTTTATATAACTCGATAATGGGCGGCAAACCCACACCGACATCAGGTAATGAAGCCCACATCAAACTAATTTATAAGACTGGCAAGGACCCAGCCGACCCAGCTTCGTACAGGACAATCTCCCTGATAAATCAGGACCTTAAAATATTTACAAAATTAATGGCTAACAGGCTATCACAATTCCTACCAACAATAATTCACCCAAACCAAGTAGGATTTGTGAAAGGAAGAGCAGCGGTGATAAACATAAGAAAGCTTATGACCATATTGGAACAAGTTAAAGCTTACCCTAAAACCTTTAAAAACGCAGCAATACTAACCCTGGACGCGGAAAAAGCATTTGATGCAGTCCACTGGGGTTGGCTAAATAAGGTTTTAATAAAAATGGGATTTAAAGGGGAATTCATGCAATTTGTCAACTCATTATACACAGCTCCCACAGCAAGAATATACACTCCAGGCTTCCTGTCTCCATCCTTTGGGCTTTTTCGTGGGACCAGACAGGGATGTCCTCTATCGCCGCTGCTCTTCAATATAGCCCTGGAACCTCTGGCCTCCTACCTTTTAACTCACGTGGAGGGAATGCAATTGGGAGACAGGAGAGTGGTGTCTGCGCTTTTTGCGGACGACATTCTGCTGTTCCTAAACAAACCTCAAACACAGGTGCCATTTATTCTTGAGGCTATCAGGGAGATTGGCCAAGAGTCAGGGTTCAAAATAAATGAACAAAAAAGTGAACTCCTTTACCTCTCCAGCCACCTGCCTAAACAAGAACATCGATCTCTAGGGGTCAAAGTAGCATCCTCCTCAATAAGGTATCTGGGACTAAAAATACATAGGGACCCGGCCCTCTTATATGCCAATAATATTACACCACTAATAACAAATATAATCCAGCAGTTAGATAGGTGGGCTAATAAACCCCTGGGGCTGTCAGGAAGGTCAGTATTAATAAAAATGGTCAGCTTCGGCAGACTACTATATCCAATGCAGACACTCCCATTATTAATCCGTCATAAAGACATAATGAGCCTGAACAAAGCCTTCACTAAATTCCTATGGAAGGGAAAGAGAGCCCGAATACAGATTAAACGCCTTCAGATACCCAAAATCCATGGAGGATTAAATATACCAGATGTTAGAAGATACAACCTTGCCTGTATCACACGTCACGTAAGGGACTGGGTTTCAGCTACAAATTTTTTCTCAAATTATGCAATAGAAAGCTCCCTAGCTGAACCGTGGTCACTGGTGGGCTTATTACACACACCCTGGGCACAGTTACCTGCACGAATTAAGCATAGCCAGGTATTCAGGGACACAATAGTGGCATGGAAAGAACTAAGGAAATTATTCAATCTTCCCTGGAAAATATCAAAATACATGCCCCTATGGGGAACACCCACATTTACACCTGGAATGATGCATAGAGCTTATGCACAATGGGAAACTAAGGGGATTGCTAAATTAAGTAATATGTTAAATCTAGATACTCAAACTCTTTTAACCTTTCGTGAAATTCAGCAAGAGTATGGAATCCATAAATCACAATTTCTCACATATGCACAAATTAAGTCCTTCATAAAAAAAAATATAAGCAATATCTCCTCTATAGCGAAATTAACTCCTTTTGACCGCTTCCTAAAACCAGGTGGAGAGAGATTATCACTGTCGGAGCTGCAGAAGACCCTAGCCCAAACCAAAATAGAAATAATATCTAAGACAAACTTTAAAACTTGGGAACGGGCCTTCCCTGGCACCAATATTGAGGATAAAATCATAAAGGGAAACAACGTATTACGATCTCTTCTAGTAAGTGAAAAATGGCGAGAATCCCATCTCTTATTCATATATAAAGCCAAATACGCCTTTAACATAAAATATAACACCCCCCCCCCCGTTACATTATGTTAATCAATGCCCAAAATGTCAGTTGGTAGAAGCAGATCTATTACATTGTATTTGGGGATGTCCGAATATTACAAAACTTTGGGAAGACGTCTCTCAGCTCTTGAGCAAGCTATGTAAAAGACAGATCCAAAAAGACCCAATGCTATATCTATTTCATTATAATGAAGAGGAAGATAAAATAGAAGGACCATCACGCACATCGCATAGAATACCAGACATAGGTCACCTAGTATTAGCAGCGACAAAAAAGGCGATCTATAATAGGTGGATATATCCTACGACACCCAGTCTAACTGATGTACATGACGAATTATCCTTCTTGTTTAAAATGGAAAAATTAGAAGCAACCCTGAATGTTGAGAAAGGCACAAAAAAGTTTTTTAAAAGATGGAAACCATATATACTTCTTAATTACTCAGATGATCAAATAAAACAACTCATGGAGCCTTTCAAGTACTGTTCCTGGTATGCATACCACCAATTGTTGGGTACCTTAGGGCGACTAGAAATCACACGATAGACATAGATGGAGGAGTTCATGTCTTGTTAAAGTCAACGAATTGGAAATATCTCCCTGTATCATCTGACCACAAAATAAAGAGAGAGCAGAAGAGGAAGGGGGGAGGGGGGTTGGAAAGGTATGGGATACTCAGGGGGGTTGTTGGGGTTAAATTGAAAGTTTATTCTCCATTGGACTATATCTATCTGCTGTGTAACCTTTGTTATGTTATTAGCAGCTGCGTCTGCTTATTTCATGATATGGTCTGTACTGTCTTATTTTAAGGGTGAAAATTTATAAAACAAATAAAACTTGTTTAAAAAAAAAAATATATTTATTTGTCAGTTTTTTAAACAAAATGTAATTTTTTTTCTCATATTCCCCTCCCTCACTCTCTCCCTGCAGCCAGCCAATCACGCGATCGGCTGTCATAGGCTTCAGCCTATGAGAGCCAATCGCTCTCTTGACCCCCAGGGGGACAGCCGTGTCACACGGCTGTCCCCAGTACAGTGCTGCTGCTGATCGCAGCGCTGTACTATGTGTGAAGACGGCGGTTTCACTGTCTAACAGTCTCCCGAGTGGCAATAGCCGCTCAGAGACTGAAGAGGGGGCAGAGTTCCACCCCCCGAGCAGGAGATGCACGCGCAGCCTACGCGCGATCTCCTGCAAAACAGAGCCCTAGGATTTGACGCCGGCGGTCCTGTAGCTGCCACCACGGTCACGCCCATGGGTGTTAGCCAGTCAGCAACAAGTTAACGCCCGCCTCCTCCATATGGATTTTACATAGTTTGCTCTCACTAGCACTTGCTGCTCTCTGGTAGCATTTTGCTTGGGTGCATTATACTTTACAGGCATTTTCATGAGAGGTATATTTGAGTTTTTTTGCACATCTTTGAATTTACATATATATAGGAGTTATACATTACTTGCTCTGCTATTGCCATTATAGTATGTGATCCATTGTGATGTGATTTGTATACATATATTTACCTGATGTGATCACTATTATGTGAGTCACTCGATATTACTTATTTGCTATATGGATGGTTGTCTAAAGGTGTCAGATACCTAATCTGCTGCATGCTTGTTCATGGTCTATGGCCAAATTTATTAAAAGCAGAGGATCAGCAGGACAACCAGGCAACTAGAATTACTTAAAGGGACTCCGAGCAGTGCAGAAACTATGGAAAGATGTACATCATTTTAAAGCTGTCTTTCTCCTCTTTCCAATGATATATAAACCGCCACCCTACGCCTTTTAGTTTTCGCTATTTTCGCGATTGAAATTGCCGCGGCCGCGATTTCGATCGCGAAAATAGAGAAAACTAAAAGGCGTAGGGCAACGATGTAGGTGTCGTCAGAAAGAGGAGAAAGAGAGCTTTAAAATGATATCCATCAAGCCATAGTTATATTGTATTACACAGGACGACTTTTTGTCAAAGTCAGCATCTGCATTCAGCAGAATGGAGCTGCTGACACTGGGGAAAGTGTCGTCCTGTGTAATACAATATAACTATGGCTTGATGGATATCATTTTAAAGCTCTCTTTCTCCTCTTTCTGACGACACCAAAATCGTTGCCCTACACCTTTTAGTTTTCTCTATTT
Organism: Hyperolius riggenbachi; assembly: GCF_040937935.1. Lineage (NCBI taxonomy): Eukaryota > Metazoa > Chordata > Amphibia > Anura > Hyperoliidae > Hyperolius > Hyperolius riggenbachi. The sequence continues at coordinate 291,203,020 of NC_090649.1, forward strand.
TCGCGATCGAAATCGCGGTCGCGGCAATTTCAATCGCGAAAATAGCGAAAACTAAAAGACGTAAGGTGGTGGTTTATATATCATTGGGAAGAGGAGAAAGAGAGCTTTAAAATGATATGCATCTTTCCATAGTTTCTGCACTGCTCGGAGTCCCTTTAAAAGAAAATAAATATTACAGCCTCCATATGCCTCTCCTTTAGTTGCCCTTTAACCTTACTGAAAGCACAAGTGGCATTTCCCTTACAATTGTAAGACTAAAAAAATTCAATAAAAGAATTCTGAAATGTATGCATTCGTTTATTATTTTGCAAATTAAAATCATGGTTAAATTTTAAATTTTAAATGCATAAGATACAAAATGTTTTCTTCAAAAGACTTATTGAAAGCATCTGGCTAGCTGGGTACTTACAAATCTATCTCCTATTAAAGAGAGTCTGAAACCATTAAAATTACTTCTTTTTATTTCCCAGTCCTCTTCAGCATTAAGATCAAAGATGATTATCACGCCTCCCCCTGAACACTTCAAACAAATTAACAGGCTATTCCTGAATTTCATTTGGCACAAGAAACCCTTGCAGTTCCAGATGCAAGAAAATACCATGCAGCAGGTGCTCTAACGCGTGTTGTAGGCTGGCACAGGCATTCTGCTCAGAAGAGATGGGTTCAGGTGGAATCAGCCCTGACATCAAATGACCTTAGCTTACTGCCTTGCTTTACTCAAGTCCCTCCTTCATCCTCAGTAGCGGTTAAGGCGTCTCTCAGTGCCCTGGTCGAATTTCGCTCTAGCGCAGACCTCTCCCCTTGGCCATCTCCTCTAATGCCAATTCTAGACAATCAGTTATGCAAACCAGGCTGCCACAGTAATGCATATATTGAGTGGAGAATGGACTCTCGCCTCAGGGCCAGAGACCTCATCGGGGACAGACTTGGTACACGTTACAGCAGATCCAAGAATCTCGTAGCTGTCTTAGACCCCTGGAACTTACTCCAGTTCACTCACTTCCTAAGCTCGACTGGATCCCGGGAAGCCTTTTCCAGATCCCTAACCCCCTTTGAGTCTCTCTGCATGGGCTCAGGCCCAATTAGAAAAACTCTATCTGCAATTTACCAACTTTTGTCCTCAGACGGGGCCTGGTCCAAATCTTTGAAAGAGAAATGAGAATCAGATCTCCAGAGGTCTTTCACAGATAAGCAGTGGGATAAAATAATCTTAATCAACCACACATCTGCTATATCCTCGAGAATTCAAGAATCAAATTACAAAATCCTGACTTAGTGGTATTTGACGCCCACCAGACTACACAAAATTTATCCCACTGCTGATCAGAAATGTTGGAGATGTCAGCAACATAATGGTACCCTGCTACACATCTTCTGGCACTGCAAAGTCCAAATCTGTATAAAAGAACTTACGGGTGCAGACCCGGTACCAGATCCTGCCTTCTATCTTTTATTCCACACTGACAAACCGCTCAAAAAAATCAAAAAGTCTCTGATGAAACATCTTCTACAGGCTGCAAGAGTTTTGATCGCCAGACATTGGAAGGATACTAAACCACCTTCCATCTTAGAGTGGATTTCTGAACTCAAATTCATATGCGAGATGGAATCTCTTACTGCAGCAATTCATCGAACTGATGATCAACACTCTCGCACCTGGATGCCCTGGCATGAATTCCTTGAATCAAATAGCTTCAGATCTCTGCTGGCTGGAGCTGACTCTTAATTAAACATAAATATAATCCTATATCTCCTGGCATGACAACCTTTCTAATTCTGGATAAGGCACACTGGTTTCACAGCGCAAGGGTTAGTGTGTCCTAATTCCTCTCCATTTTCTTTTTCTTCTTTCCTGCTACCTTTTCTATATATTCTCCTCTATAAACTTTTGATCTAGGTAATCAGTTGATTTGTTATGGTGCACTGGGTCGGTCACGGTTTCTGCCGCTCAATATATATATATATACTCACCTCTCCAGGTTGCTGGACTGTAGCCCCCTGGGGCAAATTTTGGTCTTTCATATATGGTGTCCTGGGATGTATGATCCCACTGGGCTCCTGGGTCACCACAGCCCCTAAATTCCCCTTATGGACCTTGCGGCAACTCTCAATCACATTATATACCTTTTGTCAAGAGCAAGGAGTTTGTTCCTCTCTACCCGACAACCCACAGTCCGTTTGGGCAATAGACAGTCCATGACCAACTCCAGCTCCTCCATTCATACAAGATGGCCATATATACCCTAATCTCAAACAGCACTGGCTTGCTGTAACTTCATGTGTTTATTGTTATATACGTGCCCACACAAGAATGTACCTAATAGTTATGTTACTGTATGCTCTGTTTTATAACTTTATATCTCAAAAATAAAGAATAATAAAAAAAAAAAGATCAAAGATGATTTGCCACATACCTGTGCCAGAACGATGTATTTACCCCCCCTCCCCCCCCCCTTCCCAAAGTCCCCATGGCAAAATTCTGCGTTACTTCCTGGAAAAGGCAGAGCTGAGTGCGGTAGCTCTGCCTCCAGTCCAGTCAATCACCACCTCTCTCCACCCCTCTCATCTTTCACTACAACTGCTACTGCGCTTAGCTCTGCCTCCCCGGGCAACAAAATCTGCAACTTGGAAAGTCGTAGAATTTTGCCCCGGTATTTTGGGGAGATAAATACCTTGTTCTGCTGCAAATCATATTTTGATCTTAATGCTGAACAGGACTGGGAAATAAAAAGAGGTAATTTTAATGGATTCAGTCTCTCTTTAAGATAGCAATGTTATTTTACTGTTCAGCTGTTCAAGGACATGACAGGTTTAATAACATTTAAGTAAGATTTAAACTTAAAGACTACCGGGGAAAGGGGAAAGGAGCAAAACAGACATTTGTAATTAAAGTCTAGGTCACGTGTGAGTCCAGGTTAAATAGTATATTCAATCATTTCAAATTTGCCACTATATTGTTTTGCTGCTTTTTGAACGCTTAGAGATAGAAGGAGAGGAAATATTTCCTAAGAGATCTAGAAGTTGAATGTCAGATTTAAAATGCTCTACAAAAATATACATACCTTTGGGTAATTCGTGTGCCAATTTTGCTTCTTCAATTTCTTTCTCAGGCTCTGCATGAAAAAGAAAAAAATGTATTAACTACAGTATATTAGTATACAGTTAGTGCAGCTTATATTTTTATCTTTGCCAGTTCACATGAATTGGGAGATGATTATGCTGGGGATGATTACAACTTGCTGAACTGAGCTGCTTTGACCTGGCAAATGACTCTTCTGTGCTGTTTATAGTTAAGTTACACAGCTGCTCTGTCCTTAACTCATGAATTGCTAAGGGATACTCTGGACATTGGGGTTGATTCACTAAAAGTAACGCGCCCATCAGAGCGAGTACATTTTAACGAGTATGAGTTAATTTAAATGAGTGCATGCTACGCACAGTAATTGCAAACTTTCAACCCAAGTTTACATCTTTATTACATCAAGGCTGGACTAATGCAGTGCCCTCTATGTAGGCATCCCAAACATGGACCTGTACCACCTGCAAGTAGTACAGAATGTTGCTGACAGATTGCTAACAAATAAGCCTTGCCACTGTCACCTTACACCTATTCTTTGCTAACAGCACTGGCTACTTGTAAAACGGAGAATACTTTTCAAGATTGGACTGTTTACATTCAAATCCCTACACAATTTGGGCCTTGGATACACGAAGGACTTGCTGAAACTGCACTACACCTCTCATAACCTCAGATTATCAGGATCCATAAACTTGGTCACTCCCAGAGTGCACCTCAACACCTTTGGAGCTAGAGCTTTTTGTCATGCTGCCCCTACCCTTTGGAATTCCCTACCACACACACACTGAAGACACCCCCATCCCTGTAGCTATTCAAATCCAGACTGAAAGCCACCTGTTTAGCCTGGAATTTGTGGACTTAAAGAATTCTTCCTCTTTACCACAATTTACCAACCAACCAATGACTTGTCTGAGCCATGCTTATGTGCTTTGAGTCCTACAGGAGGAAAGTTATTTGTTGTTGTAATTACGACCAATCCTAAATGCCGCGTCATAGTGACACAGTGCAAGCGCGATACTTCTCTAGCGCAACCGTTGCTACCTTAACCCGTTCAGGTTCCGTGGTTTTCACGAGAGAAACGTTCACCTCCCATTCATTAGCCTATAACTTTATCACTACTTATCACAATGAACTGATCTATATCTTGTTTTTTACGCCACCAATTAGGCTTTCTTTGGGGGGTACATTTTGCTAAGAGCCACTTTACTGTAAACGCATTTTAACAGGAAGAATAAGAAAAAAATGGAAAAATTCATTATTTCTCAGTTTTCAGCCATTATAGTTTTAAAATAATACATGCCTCCATAATTAAAACTCACGTATTGTATATGCCCATATGTCCCGGTTATTACACCGTTAAAATTATGTCCCTATCACAATGTATGGCGACAATATTTTATTTGGAAATAAAGGTGCATTTTTTCCATTTTGCATCTACTGTATCACTATTAACAAGTTTAAAATAAAAAAAATATAGAAATATGTCATCTTTACATTGATATTTAAAAAGTTTAGACCCTTAGGTAAATATTTACATGTTTTTTTTATTGTAATGTTTTTTGTTTTTTTATAGGAAACATTTTATTTGGGTAGTTTTGGGAGGGTGGGGGGTAAACAATAGATTTATAATGTAAATGTGTGTTCATTTTAATTTATTTTTATTTTCAGTTGTAGTATTACTTTTTGGCCACAAGATGGCGGCCATGAGTTTGTTTACATGTAACACACGCTTAGAGTGGCGCATCGGGGAGGGAACGGCCAGAAAAGGCGCAGCTTCTGAGAGAAGCTGTTGCTTTTTTTTAGCGGGGGAGAGGAATCAGTGATCGGGCACCATAGCCCGATACATTGATTCCCTGGCTACCGAATCCGCGGCCGGGAGTGCGCTTGCGCGGTAGCGCACATGGTTCCTGGACGTAGTTTCTACGTCCAGGAACCAAAATAGGTTAATTAACGTAGTAGTGGCCGCGCTAGGGAAGTATTGCCGTTACATCACTATTGGGTGGCATTTAGAAGCGTCAGCCGTAACTAATGAGTGCAGGCTATGCTGCCAGGACCGGGTGTAGAGGGCACTCATTCAAACTAACTTGTGCTGATGGGTGCATTACTTTCAGTGAATCAGCCCCATTATGCCAAAAAACTGCATTACAACCTGCACTTTGAATTAAAAAATTGCAGCCATTATATTGAGAAATATGTGCTGAGGCACATCGCTGGCACTGCATTGCATTTCTTCACAAGAATAGATTTGTCACCTTTGTGGTGGCAAGCATTATTTAAGCCTAAAGGTCTACCAAGAAGCTTATGATGTGCATTGTAAAAAACATTTCTCACTTAAGGGTCCAATAATTGGTCAAGACTCGGCCACCAATCATAACCATTTCCATCAATAAATGGTGCAGGATCAACATTAGTTGAGCAGGTCACATGACACTTTCAATGTCAACCAATGCAACATTTTTGTAGGTAAAATAGCAGTGGCAATAACATATCTTTTTAACCACTTGAGGACCCACCCTTTACCCCCCCTTAAGGACCAGCGCTGTTTGTTGGGATCTGTGCTGGGTGAGCTCTGCAGCCCCCAGCACAGATCAGCGGGCACGCAGAGCGATCAGATCGCCCCCCTTTTTTCCCCCCTATGGGGATGATGTGCAGGGGGGGGTCTGATCACTCTGGTGGGCAGGCTTGTTGCGGGGGGGCACCTCAAAGCCCCTCTCCGCGGCAAAATTCCCCCCTCCCTCTCCTACCTGCTCATCCCCGGTGATCGGGGCTGCACAGGACGCTATCCGTCCTGTGCAGCCAGTGACAGGACGTCCCCTGTCACATGGCGGCGATCCCCGGCCGCTGATTGGCCAGGGATCGCCGATCTGCCTTACGGCGCTGCTGCGCAGCAGCGCCGTACTATGTAAACAAAGCGGATTATTTCCGCTTGTGTTTACATTTAGCCTGCGAGCCGCCATCGGCGGCCCGCAGGCTATTCACGGAGCCCCCCGCCGTGAATTGACAGGAAGCAGCCGCTCGCGCGAGCGGCTGCTTCCTGATTAATTAGCCTGCAGCTGGCGACGCAGAACTGCGTCGCTGGTCCTGCAGCTGCCACTTTGCCGACGCACGGTATAAGCGTGCGGTCGGCAAGTGGTTAAAGACACATCGAATTAAATTAATAAGTATTGTCTTACTATATAACAAAAGTATGGTGAGCAGCATTATTTAATAGAGTTCTGAAGTTCACTGTACAAATCAATGGACAACACTTCCAAGAAAGGAATGTCAGTAGCCACATCAACATATAGATCAATCGTGTCTTGTGTTCATCTCATCCACCAAGCTACTGCCACTCTGCAGTTGGATGCCAAGAGGCAGCATTTACCTTCATATTGTATGACTGACTCTGTTGATATGCAGTAGTAATATGTAGAAAATGAATTAAAATAAAGAAATGTGAGCCTTACCTCACATAATTGGCAAATGAAAAGGTGAAACTCAAACCCACAATGATTCTAGTCAGTGCAATGCAAAAGGCAGGGGTGTAACTAGAGAGGAGCTGTAGGGGGCCCCAACTACAGACCTACCCTTTCTCAGATACAGGGGACTATACTTCAGATCAGGTGTTTTTATGGCTACAAATCATGATAGCCACACTTGTTTTATGACCCTTGTGAGATGGACCCCAAGGCCATGAAAGACACCAAGGGGAGGCAAGGAAAGGGGTGTGAACATCTGGCAGGCCCCATCAAAGTTTTGCAGGGGGGCCCAGTGAATTGTAGTTATGCCACAGGCTAAAGAAGCATTTTTAGAAACGTTAAGCAGTAAATTACGAGGGTGGTCTAGTGCCTGGAATTAAAAGGTGCTGCATTCATTATGGGGGATGGCCTTTCATTGTGTTTGCTTAATAACAACAAAGTAAGGGTTCAGAAGGTGTCTATTTACTATAGAAGCTATCATTTTATTTTCTCTAAGTTTTAAATGAGGGCTTAAATGTCATGAGAAACTGGCCCAGCACCCCATGAAAGTGTTGACATAATATTTTTAATTAAGCAATAACTATAATGATACATGCACTGCAAAAGAGGTTTTAAAGTTCACAGTAGCTATTCAGTACTGTAAATTTTGTTCAAGACAAGGCAAATAACATTTATATTGCACTTTTCTCCTGGCGGACTCAAAACGCGTGAGCTCCAGCCACTAGGATGTGCTCAGTAGGCATTAGCAGTGTTATGCTGGGAATACACAATGAGATTTTTCAGCAGATTTACTGTCCTATCGATTTTCCGATCGTTTTTCATTCACTTCTATGAGAAGTTGATCATAAAAACGATCAAAAATTAGATCGGTCCTGTCTGAAATTATCAATCGAACCATCCATCTGCCAAAAACTCTTATGGTGTAGTCCCAGCATTAGGGAGTCTAGCCCAAGGACTTCTTACTAAATAGATGCTGGCTTGCTGAACAGGAAGAGCCGAGATCCAAACCCAGGTTGCCTGTGTCACACCGTTACACTATCCAGCCACTATTTAAAATATTTGACTACAATTTAAATGACTACAATGTGCTGCTGTACTTTGTAAAATATTATTGTTCTTTCCACAGTTATACTGGTAAAACATATAGTACATGTGTTCAAATTAAAATGTGTAAATGAAACATTAAAACTCATTATAGCATATAATGAAAGTACTGTATATATAGTAACTAAGTACAGAGCATGACTGAAAAGCAGTGATGAGCAAAAATGCCGATATTCTTTTTGCATTATTTTTACGAAAATAATGTTAAATTCGTCTTTTGAATGAAAATACCATCAAAAATAATTTTGTAATAAGTTTGTGATTGTTTATGTTTTTGCAGTAAAAATAATGATTTTTTGCATTTTCATAGTAAAAATAGTGACATTTTGCATTTCCTAAAATTTTAACCATATTGTGAAAATACAATGGGCTTGATTCACTATGTGGTGCTAACCTACTTAGCACGTCTAAAGTCTTTAGGCGTGCTAACCACGGTGCTAAGTAGGTTAGCACCGGTTTTCTCAACCAGATCGCGCGCTAAGTACCGTGCGCAAAGTTTTGCACTAAAGCCTAAGTCCCTTAGGCTTTAGTGGGCACTTTGGGCGGAGCGCCCTGCACTCTGTGCAGTACTTTGCGCGCGATCACTACTTCTCACATTTAAACTCAGTTTAGACGTGATAAGGGCCAGTGCTAACAGTTAGCACTGCTTTGTGAATCGAGCCCAATGTGTTTTCGCTAAATCTTCTCGAAATCGAAAATACCATTTTAGATGTGAAAATGACTAAGGCAAAAATTTGTGATCAACGCTGCTGAAGAGCTTTTAGAAGGCAGACATTTATAGTTTGCTAGTTGTGACAAGAATTATGACTAAAAAATATGTATACTAATTTTGTAACTATTGTAACTATGTAAAATTAGTTACATACTAATTTTGTAACTATGTCTGAGCTTAAATTTAGCAGGCAGCCTAAGCTTTCAAGGTTCAATGCCATTAGATTTAGGTGCAGTGATGCTGGAATAAAGAAGCATGAATTATTACTGAATTGTTCGCTATTAGTACCTTTTGGTACAAGCAGAGTAATTTCTATCACTTCTTGTACTGTTTCAGGTTCTGTAAAAAGAAGGTGTTATTTCCATAAGAAAATACATGTAGTCACTAGTTTGGTATCTCATGCTATGCTGTCTCAACGGGTTAGCATAAGTTGTATCAATCTGAAGTCCAACACATTGAAATGCATTTGAAATTAGTTCTACTGAGCTTGGTTTATTACTTCCCTGCTAAATGGCAATTTGAAAAAGAAAAATTCACTCACGTCACGTTAGCACATTGAGAATTTAGGGCATAAAAGCCAACAAGTGTAATGTTCTTCCCCTCAGCCATTACCAAGCCAAGAGTTCTTCCAAGGTCAGTGTACTGTTTGTCTGGACCAATGTTGTGTGTGTGTGTGTGTGTGTGTGTGTGTGTGTGTGTGTGTGTGTGTGTGTGTGTGTGTGTGTGTGTGTGTGTGTGTGTGTGTGTGTGTGTGTGTGTGTGTGTGAGTGTGCGCATGTTCTGACAACCAATACATCCACGGTTATTTAAAGTGGAATACAACTCTGACATAGTCAATAAAATCTTTTTAAAGTAGAGAAGAAATACCACTTTAAGTGACTTATAAAGCTGCATGGTGGGGCTGCACATTTTCATTATCTTTTCTAAGCCTGAATTTGTATTCTCTAGGCATGCATTAATAACCCTTATCTGGAATACAGTTTATTGGAAAATTATTTGTTGAGACTCGGTGCTGCTTTAAAAGTAACACAAGGTAAGAGACATGTGGAGGCTGCCATATTTATTTCCTTTTAGACAATACCAGTTGCCTGGCAGTCCTTTTGTTCAATAGTGTCTAAACCATACACCTGAAGCAAGCATGCAGCTAATCTTGTCAGGTTTTTGTCAGAGACATCTGATTTTTCAAGAGAAGAGACCCAGCACCTAGTGATGAGCAAAAATTATGCCCATCTGTAATTACGCATCATAATACGTAATTACGCATCGTAATGCAAAATTTCAGGGGAATAGTGTAGGCAATTTCATAGTTAATTGTTCTCATTTGTAATTACGCATGAATTTACGCGTAAATTAACGTGTAATTTTGTGCCGAATTTGATGGTGAATAGCAAAGCCCCCATACATGTCATTGCTACCACAATTGCAACATATGCTAAGAAGAATACTAGGCAAAAGTTACAAAAAGAATTGTTCAAAAAGACATTGTAATTTTTGAGAAAATCAATTTTAAAAATACAAAAACATGGTTTTTAAACTCATTTTTCTAGGTTTAAAAACCATTTTTTTTTGCATTTTTAAAATCGATTTTCACAAAAACTAAAAGTCCTTTTTGAAAAATTATTTTTTTGACGTATACCCAACATTCTCCTTATTATATATGTAGCAATGTTGGTAGCAATAGCATGTATGGGGATTTTGCTATTCACCTCCAAAATCGGCACAAAATTATGCGTAAATTCATGTGTAAATTCATGTGTAAGTATGAATGATTTTACAAAGTCAATTGAATTACGAATTTGTAATTACATGTATGCATAATTGCGAAAATGTACGAGTAATTTTGCGTAATCGTAATTAGCAGATTACGATCATCACTACCAGCACTGTCTTCAAATGTATTTCAAGCTCTTTATTTTGAAAGCATCAAAAGCATTAAAAAGGGCAAGTCTTGCGATGTTTCAAGAGGAGACCACTCAAGCTGACAAGCCCTCTGAGTAGATACAATTTCAAACAGCTTTAAATAGTAGTTGCTCCACTAGGAAACCAATCAAAATAGTCTGGATGCCCTGTCGTCAGCCAATAAGGCTAGGTTCCTAAATGTAAGCCCTCCCATCCGGTGGAGGACCTAAAGGAGAATCGCATCTATTTTTGTGCTCCAATCACTTTAAAAAGACCACTGGAGTGCTAACCAATGAGGGCAGAGCATGTAATGAGTAAAAAAGTCATATAACTGACGCACGTGTAAATCCGCAATGGAAATACGCATGCGTGTATAATGACGTTGTGATGTTTGGTGAGGGCAGACATTGGTTCTCGAATTACTGATTTAACTACTTCAAGAAAAGGGACTTTTCCCTGCTTGTCTTGTCACATGTGTAATTCTATTGTGAAGGGGGAAACCTTTACACATCCTACAATGGGAAAATGTTTTTCTATAAATGGTTATTACACATGTGACACGCATTTCAGTGCATAAATCAGCTATCCACTCTGGCACGTCAGAACAAGCTGTTGCTAGACATTTTTCTGCCTGTCGCCATAATGTCAGCCAATTGAGGGTCCAAGTGACTCTGTCCCCCTTCCACGCATGCGGGGGGGGGGGGGGGTGACAGGGTCAAACAATTATTGAGATGAGAGCTATTTTGAATCAGAATCAGAATCGAGTTTATTTCGCCAAGCACGACTGGGTCGTGCCCGCAATTGGGCTTGGCACATGAAAACAGGGCATATACATAGGAACATAAGAGACAACAGAGCATAGAACATAGTAGACATCACTTCATCTCAAAGACATACATAATACATTTTGGATTAGGAAGCTAGATGCCCTTGGACCTGGGGGCCCCAACCGTGAGTGTGAGTTGGGTCCATGTATTTAAGGATAGATTTCTTGTTAAGAACTATTTGGTCTGGGCGCCTGGAGTCTTCTCCACAGGCCGGTTTTGTTCCTTCCCGACTGCAGCCGCTGCATATTGGTGGCCGCCGGTCGGGAGGGAGAGGTAATTTTTGTTTGTTGGCCGGCCCGGACTGGTTGCTGTTGTAATGCAGCCGCCAGTCCAGGCCGGCTTTTAAGTATTTTTGTTTGTTAATTTCTTTTGGTTTCAACCTGTTTCTCTCATGACTGGCCAGTCGGGAGAGAATGGGTATTTTGATGTTCTTGCCATCTAAGACTGGCCGCCGCTATCAGTGGACACCAGTCTGGGAGGGTGGGATAATTTTCACATAATTTTTATTTTTGTTTTTGTGACGCTCGGTGTCTGGCCGCTACTTTGGATGGGCGGCAGACACCGAGCGGACATTTTTTTCTGATATTTTTTCCTTTTTCCTTTTTTCTTCTAATAATTTGTGATTTAATCTGTATTCTTTACATTAAACCAACTAGGGGAATGGAGCATCTTGAAAATGCAAATTCTAAGCGCTACCTGTATAGGCGATTGGATTGTAATGTCTGTGTTGAAGTTGATTTACGCTTCCGGGTTGTTTACGTGTTTGATCTTATGCATACGCACCATTATACACGCATGCATATTTCCACTGCAGATGTACGCGTGCGTCAGTTATATGATGTTTTTTATCCACTTCGGGACCGGCCACCTAACCCCCCTTAAGGACCAGGCATTTTGCGGTAGAGAGGGGTGCGCGCGTTTGGGGGGGTTGGGTGGCCGGATCCCGTCTGTGGCTGGCTGGGCAGTGTCCCCTCTTACGCCAGTAGCCATCACTCACCTTCCAGGTTCCAGCGATGAGCCGCAGTAGCCCCCTTCTTCTCCAGTCGGCATCTCCACTCCAAATGACGCTCAGGTCGGGTCGCGGCTTGATGACGTCATCAAGCCGGGACCCGGCGCTGACGTCAGACGGAGCAGAGATGCCGGCCAGAGCAGAGGGGGCGCCGATCATCACTGGAACAGCAGGGAGGTGAGTGGATCCTCTTCTTTTCCCCCCTGCCGCCGCCACTGTCAAAGTGATCACTACGATCCAACGGCGATCGTAGTGATCACGTGATTAGCAGCCATACACGATGGCTGTTGATCACTGAGGGGAGATGTCAGCTGTCAGCTGTCATATGACAGCTTAATCTCCCCTCTCGGGTGCACACGATTGCGTCGGGACGGTTCTTTAGCGCGGACAATAAATCAACGTCCAGTCAGAACGGTAGCACCACCTGCTGGACGTTGATTCAACATCCGTGGTCCCCAAAAGGTTATTCACGACATGCTCTGCCCTCATTGGTCGGCACTCCAGCGGTCTTTTTAAAGTGGTTGGAGCACAAAAATAGATGCAGTTCCCTACCAGGTCCTCCACCGGATGGGAGGGCTTACATTTAGGAACCTAGCCTGACTGGCTGACGACAGGGCGTCCAGACCATTTTGATTGGTTCCCCAGTGGAGCAACTACTATTTAAAGCTGTTTGAAATTGTATGTACTCAGAGGGCTTGTCAGCTTGATAAAGAGAGGAGGCTCCTCTCAAAAACGTCGCATAGACTTGCCCTTTTTTAATGCTTTTGATGCTTTAAAAATAAAGAGCTTGAAATACATTTGAAGACAAAGCTGGGTCTCTTCTCTTGGAAATTCTGCTTGCTGCTCCTGGAGGCAGAGGGACAATGACCAAAAGCATCTGGATGGCTGGTGACTGCTTTCTACTACTTGTCTACTAGAGACATCGGATCTGCATGCTTATTCAGGGTCTATGACTAAACGTATTAAAGGCAGTGGATGAGCATACCAGCCAATGTGGGTTGTTTAAAAGGAAATAAATATGACAGCCTCCATATGTCTCTAACCTTGGGTTACCTTTAAAAAAAGTCATTGTTTACAGTTAAAGCAAGTTTAAATGAAGTTTGCAAGGAAGAGCATGTAAAGTAGCAATGCAATGTGTTTTTCAAAGTCACGCATGAAAAATCTCTGTGGCCGGGAGGATGAGCATTCTGCCAAAAGTTAGGTTCACTACCTGTGTATCACAGAAAGCCAGGCTCAGCTAAGGGGATCAGTTGCCTGAATCTTAGGAAAGGCAGCATTCATTTTAATGTTGATTGTGTCATTTTCCAGCACATATAATGCTGTTATTGCAGGAGATCTGGCTTTGGGACATTGAATGAGTGATATGTGTATTTAAAAATAATATGGAAAATAAACTGAAACAAACTATAAATGTTAATTTCTGACCAGTATTCATATTACAAACACAATACCTGCTTGTACTGGAACTGCCTGTATGTCTTCTTTTTCAGGTTCTAAAGAAAAAAATAAGTTTTTAGCAATTGCAAACAAAAATATGGCAGAACATGTTGTCAATGGAAAATTCTATATTTTTGACAGTTTGCTTCTTTAACCTCCCTGGCAGTATGATTATTTCCGTATTTTGGTTTCTGAAAGCGGTGGAATTTTTTCACATGCTTTTAAACCCTAAAAATCCTACCGCTAGATAGATATGCGGCAGCCCTGCACATTACACACCTCCCATGGCTCCAGCTCCGGGTTACCACTCTGAGCTTCAGATTTCCGGCCCAAGCCTGACTCGGGTTACCACTAAGGAGGCTAATCTTAAACTTTAAACTTACAACAGTATTAACATGGTTAATAAATGGTTAATAAATCAAATGATCAAACCAAATGATCAAACCAAACAAATATGTCAGTTTAAAGGACCACCATCGCAAAACACTTCAATTTTAAGTACCCCCATAGTAGTTACTGCATACATACAGAATAATCACTGTATATTTCTTTTTAATTGTTAGTGGTTTTTTTTAAAGATCCATGTGAACCCTGTATGCTGTGATACAAGGCTCAGTGCAGAGACCGCTGACAGGATTCTGCAAGAGACATTTTGGAGCTCACTCCAACCTGAATTATCGCAAATTCTTTCTGTTTTAAGAAAGCAAACTTTTGTTTTCCAGAGAATTTTAGTAAGGGGGCTTTTAGGACCATTGTAGCCCCTTACACACTGCAATGAGTTCTGGGTCACCATGAACTTTCTAGTTAGTCTGTACTTCTGGGTAGGGATGAACGGAAAGAGCAAATTCCGTTCTGCCGGAATTCGCTGATTCCACCAGCGCTTAATTCCGTCGCTATGAAAATTCCACTGCATCACAATATCACATGGGCACCAACAGGTTTCAACTGTCCAATTTAATCGCATAGCTTGGCTATGAAAATCCCACCGCAATTTTGTGAAATTCCGCGGAATTCTGGATTCCGGCGGAAAAATTAAAGTAATCGCAAATGGAACCTTGTTTATGCTATATGGTAGCCCATAGACCCTATTGACTGTTCCCTTAGCCCTGTTTCTTCTTCCCTCTTCCCTTCCTCCCTCCTCCTTCTCCGGAGGAGGAGTGTCTTGTCTTCCAGGGAATTGTAGAATTTCAAAAACCAGCTTACATACATTGGCCAGGAATCAAACCCAGGTCTAGTGCTTGGTAGGCAGCTCTCCTCACCACTATACCACCACCAGCACTACATGCTGAAGCCAGCCTAGCATGTACCATTATGATATATCCAAGAGAAAAATGAGCTTGCTTAGGGATTTGCAGGATGTCAAAAGCCAACTCACATACATTGGCCAGGAGTCGAACCCAGGCCTACCGCTCTGTAGGCTGCTATCCTAACCATTATACCATCAACACAACACACTACAATGCTACATGCTGAAGCCAGCCTAGCATGTCCCATTGTGATATATCCAAGAGAAAAATGAGCTTGCTTAGGGAATTTTAGGATTTCAAAAGCCAGCTTACATACATTGGCCAGAAATCAAACCCAGGCCTACCGCTTTGAAATCCTACAATTCCCTGAAAGACAAGACACTCCTCCTCCGGAGGAGGAAGGAGGAAGGGAGGAAATAAGGAAGTTTGTTGAGCAGAAATTCTTCTTATTAGGTAGAAATGAGTTTGGTGGGGAAAAAAAAATTGCATTCCGTAAAATTCCGAGGAATTTCATATTTTTCCGTGGAAATTCTGCTATAGTGATATAGCAATCACCAAATTCCGGCCGGAATCACGGAATTCTTAATTCCACAGAATTCAGCGACCATCCCTACCTCTGGGTATTTCAAGCCCTACTTCATAGAGACAAATTAATCCATGCCATGCACTGATGAGGATCAACCAATCCGAAACAGTCTGTATGCATGTTGGATTATTACGCCTCTTTACAAATTAACAAGCTGACACATCATTGCATTTCAGCGGTTCTGGAGGTGTGTTTAGCTTCTAAGGGCAACAAAGGTTAATTTGCGTATATTCAGCAGTGATGCACTGGGAGACATCTCAAGTTCACTCCAACCTGAATTATCGCTAATTCTTTCTGTTTTGAGAAAGCAAACTTTTGTTTTAAATAACTAAATAAAGTATTTTTTTAATCACACTCCCTAACTGTGGCGATTGTACTCCATGAGGCTCCAGCAGCAGAAAGCTGCCTTGATAATTTACTGCAGGGGGAAAGTGTGGGGGGTCCTTTGATATGCGTCCAAGCCAGAGGGGAAACAGCACAAGTGGTCCAGGTAATTTATATGACGGAGGGTGATGGGGAAAAAAGACTGTTTATTTAGATAGCTCCCAGAGCCTGTCAGTTCAGCATCAGCGTCTCTGCACTGAGCCAGCGTACAGGGCACACATGGATCTTAAAAAACTCCACTAACAGTTAAAAAGAAATACACAGTGATTCTGTATGACTTCTGTATGTATGCAGTAACTACTGTTAGGGTACTTAAAAAACAAAGTGTTTTGCAATTGTGGTCCTTTAAATTGTACTTCTATAGTAAAAAAGCTAACTCCTGTGCTTTCATACACAGAAACATTTTTATTTTTCCACCTTATGAGAAGGCAAGAATGTGTAACGATGCAACATATTGGAATAGAGCTAAGAACAACATGAACTTAGCAGAACAGACCTCAACTATACGAGCAATAACTCCATTACAATTGCCCTAGTGAATACTGGTATTTTCATAAATAAAATGTCACATTAATCATTCATTTAACTATGATGACTTTAGTATGAATACTCATAGTACTGAAAATATAGGGTGGAAGATTAAATATTTTCACTTAAAAGGCTAACTGACCTTTACATTGACCTGTACCTGACTTCAAGGTTCAGCTAAAATGCAATGGCATAAAAAATACCCCCAAACCGTTATTTGAGTACTGAAATTGCAGTCTTGTGACTGCTAGTGCTGTGTCTTCCTCTACCCCCAATAGAAGCAATTACATTTGGTCTTGCTCAATGGAGACATCACTGAACTACACATATGGGTCAGAGGCATAGGTATTACAAAGGGCACCTTTACACAATTTCAGCAGAAACTTATATGTGGCATGATTTCCAACTAAAGCAATCATTCTATGGTCTACTTTTGCAGTTTTAGATTTTGAAGAAATAATTTGTTATACATAAATGTACATGGATAACCTATTCTTTTGGATAATGTAGAAGTGTGAAAAATCCTGCAGCTGATACCTGTAGGGGCTGGCAGAGCAATAACTTCCTCTTCTCTTTCTTGTTCTGGCTCTAAAAGAATCAAATATTTTCATGAAGAAAAGTGGTACAATTTTACTAGTATAAAAAGTAACCCATTATTTTGGAAAAACACTTAAAGTGGATCTGAGATGAAAAACTTACTATAATAAGTTGCTTGTCTATATATCTAACTATCTATCTAAAGTTTAGTTTACACAGCAAATCTAGCTATGTGTATATAAGGAGAAAGGCCTTGTCGGTTCGACAAGTCGGTTCGCTTTCTAAGGGCAGTTTTCAAAGGGCAACAACGAATTTACCAGAATTCACCAGTAATTCAGCAGAAATAAGCACCACATCAAGGTAACATTAACTTTGTTGTAACTTGCTTATATTGCTGCACACTATTGCTGTCTATCTAGATTATCTCTGCCTTTGATTCTGAACTGCACAGCCTACAAGCCACCCCACCAAATAAACACACACTGTACTGATAACGACTAAACGTTGCTCCATTGCCCTAGGTAAGCCCACCACCAAGTATCCTCCAACCTCTGCTACACCATTTTCCCTACCTATTTTCACCACCACTCCCATTGCAACAGTATGTATCCCCAACACATCATTATGCGTACCCCCCTCATACCGCCTCCTCTTTCCCCTGATCACCCGCCCTATTGGTGCCTCATGTTCTGGCTCCATCTGCTCCTCCCCCTGGTCCCTTGTCCACTGCTCACCACACATCCTAACCCCAGGCCCACTCCGGTCTCCCAGCCCCCCCGTTCCCCTCCTCATACTTCCCACCTCACCCACCACAACCAAATTCACCCACCAAGCCCTTCTCCCCGCCGCACCTCCCATCCTCCCCATACCCACGAACATTCTCGCCCCAATCTCATTCCCATCCGCCCCATACTCAGACAATCTCTTCCGCTATCTGGCGCTCTCTGGAATGCCAGATCTATCCGCAACAAGCTTACAACTATCCATGACCTCTTTATCTCAAAAACCCTCACCTTTCTTGCCCTTACCGAGACCTGGCTCACCCCCTCTGACCTGCCTGCAGCTGCAGCCCTATCGTACGGGGGTCTACACCTCAGCCATACCCCAAGACCAGATAACAGGCCTGGGGGAGGGGTGGGCCTACTCCTCTCCCCATCCTGCACCTTCCGTGTCCTTACCCCTCCCCCGTCTCTTTACTTTACCTCCTTTGAGGCCCATGTTATCCGCCTCTATCATCCCCTCCCAGCCATTATTGCAGTCCTATACCGCCCCCCCTCCAGTACAATATCGCACTTCCTAGAAAACCTTGCCTCCTGGCTCCCACACATCCTGTCCTCCGACCTCCCAACAA
Source organism: Hyperolius riggenbachi (assembly GCF_040937935.1). NCBI lineage: Eukaryota > Metazoa > Chordata > Amphibia > Anura > Hyperoliidae > Hyperolius > Hyperolius riggenbachi. Next base: position 291,221,178 of record NC_090649.1, read on the forward strand.
TCATCCTCGGAGACTTTAACATTCCAATTGATGAGCCTACCACCTCTGCTGCCACTCAGCTTCTCTCACTCACCAACTCCCTTGGCCTCACTCAGCATACTAATGCCACAACCCACAGTGCTGGTAATACTTTGGACCTAATTTTCTCCAAAGCCATCGCACTTACCAACCTGGACATTACACCATTCCCCATCTCCGACCACCACCTCATCACCTTCACCCTCACTCCATCCAGCACCCCCTGTCTCCCTCCCCAAACTGGACGTTGGCAGAGAGATCTACGCAACCTTGACCCCAATGTACTAGCCACACCCCTCCACTCTCCCTCCTCCTCCCTCCCCAGCCTAACCTGCCCCAACGAAGCAGCAGCTCAATACAACAGTAACCTCTCCGCAGCCTTAGACCATGCGGCTCCCCTGACCTTTCGTACCAACAGTCGCCCCAACCCCCAACCTTGGCACACTGCCCTCACAAAAAAACTACAAAATGAGACACGAGCTGCAGAACGCAAATGGAGGAAATCCCGCCACAACAATGATTTCCTGGGATACAAGACCAAGTTGCAGACGTACCATACTGCCCTCGCTGATAGTAAACAGATATACTTCACTCACTTGATCGCTACCCAAGCCTCCAACCCACGTCGTCTTTTTGCCACCTTCAATGCCCTACTTAACCCCACACCTCCCCCCCCAACCTCCACCCTCTCAGCCACTGACCTATCAAACTACTTTATCAACAAAATTACAACAATCCGGAGGGATATTTCTCTCCTCCACTCTATCGCCCCCGCCTCCCCACCACATCCGACTCCTGCCTCTTTCTCCTCCCTTACCTCCTTCAATCCTGTCACGGTGGAGGAAGTCAACCAGCTGCTGGCAACTTCACCTGCCACTTCCTGCCCCCTAGATCCGGTCCCATCTGATTCTCTGCGCCCACATTTTTCTGATCTGGCCCCTGTCCTCACCCATCTGTTCAACCTCTCCTTCTCCACCGGCATCTTCCCCTCCATATTCAAACAGGCCACTGTGCTTCCCCTGCTAAAGAAATCTTCACTTGACCCTGCTCTGCCATCCAACTACCGCCCAATCTCTCTCCTCCCTTTTGCCTCAAAAATTCTTGAACGCCTGGCCCAACAACGCCTGACCAACTTCCTTAACTCCAACTCCCTTCTCGATCCCCTGCAGTCTGGTTTTCGCACAGCCCATTCTACAGAAACAGCCCTCACCAAAGTGGTAAACGACCTTGCCCTTGCCAAAGCCGAAGGTAAATACTCCATCCTGCTCCTCCTGGACCTCTCCTCGGCATTTGACACTGTCGACCACTCCCTCCTCCTCCACTCCCTGCAGCTAATGGGCATTCAGGACCTAGCCTTAGCCTGGATCTCCTCCTACCTCTCCAACCGCTCCTTCACAACATTTTTCAATGGCTCCTCATCCGCTCCTACACCCCTCTCAGTTGGTGTTCCTCAAGGTTCCGTCCTAGGACCACTCCTGTTCTCACTCTATACTGCCTCAATTGGTAAAATCATCTCCTCCATGGGTTTCAACTATCACCTGTATGCCGACAACACCCAGATATATCTCCACACCCCAGATATCTCCTCCTCTACCATGGACAAAGTCTCTGCCTGCCTCACATCCATTTCCTCCTGGATGGCTGCCAGGTACCTTAAGCTTAATTTGGACAAGACTGAGCTTCTAATATTCCCACCCCGCACAGCTGCACCCCTCCCAGATCTGCACGTCACTATTGAAAATACTACTATCCACCCTACCTCCCAAGCCCGCTGTCTAGGCGTTACTCTGGACTCTGAACTTTCCTTTACAGCCCACATCCAAGGTATTGTCAGATCCTGCAACTTCCACCTCCGCAACATCTTCAAGATCCGCTCCTACCTGTCACTTGACACCACTAAACTCCTTATCCATGCCCTTGTCATCTCCCGCCTAGACTACTGCAATTCTCTTTTATCTGGCCTCCCCTCTAACCGTACTGACCCACTTAAATTGGTAATGAATGCGGCAGCCAGACTGATACATTCTTCTCACCGCAGTGCCTCTACAACTCCGCTCTGTAAAGCACTACACTGGCTCCCCATCAGCTTTAGGATCAATTTCAAAATCCTGTGCTTGGCCTACAAATCAGTGCACAAGACCTGCCCGACCTACATCTCTGATCTGGTCCACAGGCACATACCAGCCCGCCCCCTCCGATCCTCCAATGACCTGCGCCTAGTCGCACCACGCATAACTCAGTCACACGCACGATTGCAGGACTTCACCAGGGCTGCCCCTACTCTCTGGAACTCTCTCCCACCAGCCGTCAGACTCGCCCCCACCTTTAATACCTTCAAACAAGCTCTCAAGACTCACCTCTTCACGCTCGCATACCCCCCTACACCAGTATCATAATATGTTCTGTTAGACCCCCTCTCAAAAGACGCACCTATTGTCTCCACCCCACCCTTTAGATTGTAAGCCTCTGGCAGGGCCATCCTCCCTAATGTATCCATCTTGATTATGCAATCTTACTCACAACCACCCTTCTTGTAGACTCGAACAGTCTCTATCTTGACCTATGACACTGTATTGTTATCAAATCATTTGCATGATCTTGTTTTGTTGTGAGTTTCCGTATGTTCTACCTGTATGTTAACCCATTTATCTATTGTGCAGCGCTGCGTAATATGTTGGCGCTTTATAAATACAATAAATAATAATAATAATAGCGGCAAACAGCTTCAACAGTATATAGTTATTTTTTCCTGTGATACAATGAGAGCAGACATATTCAGCTTGTCATTACACAAGCTAGTGGCTCTGCATCTCCACCCCTCCGCCTGTGAAAACTCCACTCCCCTCTCCTCCTCCCCTCTTCACCCCCTTGCCTCTGAAATCTTTGCAGATAATGCCTCCTCCTCCCCACCATCTGAGCTCCCATGAGCATTTGCTACATGGGACTCAGAATGCCTAGGTGCTGGAGGAGCTGTGGGCAAGGCATGTTTAGTTTAAAGAGAATGAGTGTATTAAAACAAAAAAAAGTATTTGGCTTGAGGAGTGCCCTATAAACTACATGTAAGGAGAGCACGATGATGCAATGAGTAAATGTTTATCTCGGATCCACTTTAAAATATGTAAAATGCAAACTTGCTTTTTGTAAAAACAAACAAACAAACAAATAAAAAAAAAACATATTTCTCCAAAATAAGTTTACAATTTTGAATAGATTGCTGTATGGTGTTATCATCCCCCCCTTAAAGATATACAGAATATTGGCAAGAGTCCCAGCTTATGTGCAACTACTACCCCATTCTTCCTAACACTTATTTTGCTTTATCTCAGTCAACAGTGTTCCAAAACTATAGCTTCCTTCCGATAAAATTTATTGTGCAATTATTTTTGGTCTTGCTGTTGAAACTTAACAGTGCACATAAAAAAAAACAACTTAGTGATAATATATCCCTATGGTAATGTTAGAGGAAAGCTACATTTTTGTCATGAAAAAAAAATATATATATATTTTTTTTTAGCTTAGATCATAATGTGCATATTTTTATTAGCAGCACAATGTATTTTAAAGCAAGATATTAATGTAAATAAAAATAAAAAAAGACATGCTGCAATTGTTTTCAGTGTGCAAAAAATACGTAAACAAACCCATTGACTAATGTAAGCTGTCAATCTAATGCATTTCTGTGTGCAAAAAACAAGCAAACACACACCTAGTGGAAATCACCCTTACAGTCAGATATATCATACATGAACCAGTTTCACTTTCTCTAAGTATGTCCTTGTTAATAGCCATGGAGTTGTATTCAGGGTAATCCTAACTGCTATATCTGTGCAGCTGTTGTTCCACATTGGTAACTATGAGGTTTTATTGCTTGCATAGTCCACAACCCTGTCATTCACAATGGCTGATTCTTAAACACCGATTCTTAAACACAGTTCACTTACAGCTATACATGATGTAAGAGACTCCTATATCCAGTAAGAAAGAGACCCCTACGAACACGATAATGCAGCAAAACATGCAAGCAGTTTTTTGGGGGGGGTTTTGTAGACAACTAACAGCCTAATGACTTTCTAGGGAGCATTTTGATTTAGAAAATCTGAGCCATCTAAAAATAATTGTAGATTGTATTGTATGAAAGTACCTGGTGGAATCACAGGCAATTCTTCCTCTTCTTTTTCTTTGACTGCCTCTGAAAGAATTAGTTTTCATTTCTCATTAATAGAAATGTGGTTAGGTCCTCAAATACAGCATTTTGACAGTAATACAATTTCCACAATATTGTTTCTGTGGACCACCACAATTGATTTAAAATACAGCATTAAAAAATGTGATGGAAGAGTGGACAATGTGCTTTAATTCCAGGAGCTTAACAAGAATATCATATAGGCCATGTAGGACTTAAAGTCATTACCACCTATAGCATACCAGGGGCTTAAAACTAATTTTATAACCCCATTTATAAGGCAAGAAATCCCACTTATTAAACACGACAGGGCACACCTGTGAAGTGAAAACCATTTCAGGTCACCTCTTAAAGCTCATCAAGAGAATGCCAAGAGTGTGCAAAGCAGTAATTCAAGCAAAAGGCTGCTACTTTGAAGAACCTAGAATATGACATATTTTCAGTTGTTTCACACCTTTTGGTTATGTACTATACTTCCACATGTGTTAATCCATAGTTTGGATGCCTTCAGTGTGAATCTACAATGTTTATAGTCATGAAAATAAGGAAAACTCTTTGAATGAGAAAGTGTGTCAAAACTTTTGGTCTGTACTGTATATCGAAAAAGGTCTTGAAAGTCCTGTCCAGAGTGAGCAGTGCAGCAACATGTTACAAGGCTAGCTCCAAGCAGCGTTATAAGACTTTTGGACATGCGACCATAATGTCCCACTGTGAACCTAGCCTAACATATAAAGTATGCACAATTTTCTTTAAGAAAACAATTTTACTTAAAGAAACAAAAGGGGCACTGAAGGTCTGCAAAGTACTTCACTAGGTTTTTAAAACAGACTTTAAGACTTAAAGGAATACTATCGATACCCAAGTGTTCTAAAATGACAGTGTGCAAATAATGTCTAAGTAGCTGTGTAAACATTTTACTACTTTTCATGTTAAATATCAGAGGCAAAAGCTGTAATTTATTGAGGGTAGGATTTAGCTATATTGGGACAAATCAATTGCAGAAGGGGTGTCTGCTTCAATGCACAGCCAGAGTTGCATATCAGACTACAGAAAGCGAATATCAAACATATCAAACTCTGAAAGCAAAAACTGTATGAAAAAGCTGTGAGAATTAGTTACATTTCCTCTGCTCTCTTCAGACACTTCAGTCAGAAACAAAGGACACAGGAGCTGCATCTGTTTGTAGCTCTCTCTCTCTGTCACACACAGAGCTACACATAGAGATAACTGATCAAGTGTGAGGGGAATTTCCCCTCTCCTCATGGCTCAGTCAGCCGTCAGTTTTGACGTCAGTAAAGATTGAAAGTATTTTGCTAACAGTAAACAAAGAAGTTGCTACTAAAATGTATACACCAGTACTTAGCAGCACTTCCCAAACAATTCCTGTGTCAATTGAAAAAAATATGTGAATTGATAGTATTCCTTTAATTAAATTGCTTTGATTCTAATGCAACACACTGATTTAAGAGGGAGCAGTTGTGTCTGAAGGTTGTGATCACATTCCTTTCCAGGCTGAAATTATGTAGTGTTTTTTCTTTCCTAAAAGATGAACTCCAGTGAAAATAATGTAATAAAAAAGTGCTTCCTATTTACAATAATTTTGTATAAATGATTTAGTCAGTGTTTGTCCATTGTAAAATCTTTGAAATCCCTGATTTACATTCTGACATTTATTACATGGTGACATTTTTACTATTGGCAGGTGATGTAGCTGTTGCATGCTTTTTTGGCAGCTATTTCCCACAATGCAACAAGGTTCACAGACTGGAAACTTCCAGGAGTACCATGGTCCTCAGAGTTTCTTGTGGGAGAGGTTTCACCACAATAGCAGTCATACAGCGCCCCCTGATGGTCTGTTTGTGAAAAGGAATAGATTTTTAATGTAAAAGGGAGTAATAGCTACTGATTAGGATAAAGTTCAATTCTTGGTCGGAGTTTCTCTTTAAAGTGGTCTGAAACTCCGACATAACATTCAATAAAATTGTGTTTTCCTACCTTTTATTACTCATACAGTTATCATATTTGCTTTTGTGCATAAGTAATATTGTCTGTTTTTACAAATTCCAAGTTTCCAAAGTGTAGTTTATCATGCCCTGAAACCTGGCATTGTATTTTATTCAAACTGCTTTTTATTATATATAAAAATCTTCTAATTAGCCTGTCTGAGCTGTTTGTGTGTTTGTGAGTTTCACGGAGAGCTCCTTTTCACTTGTTACACTGTGTTTACACACATGTATCAACATTGGAATGCAAACAAAGATACTGTTATCTTCAGTTTGGATGTGGATGTGAAGCTGATTAGCAGGAGAAAGGGATTTGTTTAACCATTTCTGCTAAAAAAAAATTCTGGGATAGTCAGCAGACATGTCATATTCACCATTTTCTTCTTTTCAAAGCAAAACAATTAAACGCAAACACTTATTTTAACCAATCCACTTTTTATATGGCTGCAGTGTGGCATTCTAAATATGAAGGCCCTCTTTAATAGCTGTAGCAAAATGTAAGAAGGTTAGTAAAAATCTACCAAATTTGTAACATAAATTGTAGTAAAACATGTTCATTCAGACACATTAAGTATCTACAATTATATCATTTGGTTAGTCTTCTAAAACATAAACTATGAACTAACAAGTAAAATGTATATCATGGAACATGTGGTTACCTATTACTAGTGGCTCTGGCAGTCTTTCATCTTCTACTTCAGGTTCTAGAGATAAAAATGATAGCAGCATAGTCATGCATGAATTAAAAAAGTGTTTTTATACATAGTTACAGAGAAACCTATAGAAACTAATAAGCTCTCTAGGGAGTAACTACTATACATACATAAATGGGACTGAAATTAATATTTCCTTTACCATCATTAGCCCACAGGCGTATGTATGTTTTCTCTTCAAAGTTGACCACAGTACATATAATTAGTTTTTAAGGGACTGCCCGAGTTATTTATACACTTTTGGAAGGGGGATGCAATATACCACTAATGCATCAAGTCTTGAGCTTGTCAATGAGATTGCTATTTTAGGATATCAAGTCCCATGTGTCATTAACTTTTTCTCATGAGTTATCTCCTAGGAGATAATTTTCATCCAGTCTTTAAATAATCTTTTCAGCATTTTACAATTGAAAAATTACACACAATTATTTTGAGTATTTTCTTGCTTGCTGGGGGTTTAAAGGGATTTTATGACTAGGTGTGAAAAAAACACCTAGGTGAAAATTATTTAAAACCTTTGCAAATTATACAATTTACAAAATAGTTTTCAGTTAAAGCAATAACAGCCAATGAACAGTTTGTCCTAAGCTTGATCATATGCAGTCATAACAACAAGCAGTTACATTCTCCCAGCAGAGTTTAAAAAAAAAAACAAAAAAGGGGAAACTATCCGTAATATAAACAGCAATATCTAAATCATATCACTTAAAAAAATATATAACCTACATCTGTATTAGCCAGCAATAGAACTATACACTTGAGACTTGGAATTAAAATAAAAACGCCACATATGTCAGACACAGTTTTTATATCTCTACAATCGAAAAGTAAACACGATATACACACAGGCTTCTGAGCAGGACATATTTAGAAATATGGACAAAATCGTAGAAATTGCATGTCCAATGTTTTGATAAGGATTTATTCTTTTTATTAATAAACTAGCGGTTCTTTTTCATGTTTTGCTATTGTGGTGCTGACATGCTCCCACATGTATATGGAAATATTCAAAGCAAAAACAAATACATTTTACAGAGACTATAGGCATCTAAAAAGACTACTGAGGAATTTTCTCTGGGCCCTAAGCTAAAAATGACAGAGCCTGTCATGACATGGAGGGGGTGGGGGTCACGGAGTAAAACTTTTACCTAATCAAACCCCCTCCTTGGCAATGCAGTCATCACCATGTTTCCAAAGACTGCTTTTTTTGTTTTGGAAACCTCCACTGCCATTGTCGCGGCCCAACCTCAGTTTGACAGCTGCTAATTAGGTAGCAGCATTTTATAAAAAAAAAAAAAAAAAACACGCCATGCCTTGATCACTTGCTAGGATGGATGGTAGCAGGATAGATAAGTATTTAACCCTAAACATGCCCCACCCGATCCCCCATTATTAAGACAGTCATTGTTTAAAGGGCACCTGAAGCAAATTAAAATAGAGTTACACACATATCTCATACAGGAAAACGAGGCAAGAGCTCTTCAAAAGGATAACATAGGCAGCTGGCATATACCCACTTCTCAATGGGTCACAAAGCATCAAAAAGACAAAAAGTGTACCTGCATCATTAATGGATTTGCAATGATAAGATCAATGCAGTACACAGTCAAAAAACTCAGTTGGAAGTTGGAACAGTCTTTCTTTGGTCAATATCTCAAATAGTTTGCAAATACGACAATCTATTAAGTATTTTAACCAGGTCTCCAGTAAAATGACAGCTCCAAAACACAGTGCAGGAATTTGGAGCTGTAATTTTACAGGAAACCTGATACTTGCACACCATTTGCAATATTGACTGAAGACTGTTTAGGTTGAATATTTTTGACTATGTATTGCATAGATCCTATCACTGGAAATCCCTTAAAGGCGCCGGTACTCCTTTTGACAATTTGATACATATCTCAAGTGGGACACATCTGAATGGTCAAGAGGCTTCCTGGATCTTCCTATACCCCACCATTCCAACACAGGGTCCCTGTATACACAGGGTATACACAGGGTATACAACACAGGGTCCCTCTATAACTATTGTGACATACTCCTACTCAGGCTCCTTATTGGTAAACTGATCTGAACAAATGAGAATCTTTTATAAGGGGGATTGTAATTTGACAGATCAGTAGACCCATGAGACACCTGATAAAAAAATCAAAAAGGCTTTATACAAGAGTTTTCTTTTCTCTGCAATGAGCCATAACACTCCTCTTCTGAATCACCTTGAATATGTAAGAGTGCAGGCTAGTGTTGTACCACATGTTCTATTTAAACTTGATTACCCAAGGGGCCCCTACTTTATAGAATTTATTATGGACACCCCTAATTTGCCATGTTAATTTGTCCAGAGGAAAAGCCTTATTGACCAAACTGACCCAGATATCAAAAGGATGCTCCGCCTTATTCTTCCCATCCAGGGCAAATAACTTTTTAGCATAGCTTTTTAGCATAGAAGAATAGTAAGCTTACACGTAGTTTCCTGTTATGCAAATAACTTTTTAGCATAGAAGAATAGTAAGCATACAAGTAGTTTCCTGTTATGATAAATTAGCAATTTTTCAATCATATCTAGCAAACAGCCTTTATAAGTGCAGCTTTTTGGAAGATGTAATTTCTTTTTAATAAGGGAGACAACCTTACCTTACTTACTCATAGTGCTTGGTTACATAGTCCCAGCTCACATGCTTAAAATTGCCTGGGCCAATGCCACACCTCCAGTATTCTACTAACAAACTGCTAGAAAATTGTAAAAGCCTTAAGGGAGTATAGTACGTTTGGTGAAAGCACTGTTCATGTATAAGTTTACCATGAAAACTTATCACTGTTTTCACATTCATTTCACTCTTTAAAGATTGGACATTTTTCTGGAGTAATTGCTTCACCTCACTCCTGATGCTAGCCTTGACTTTCTGCATACACTTACACTCCATTCACTGACCATCTTAAGCACTAAAGATCTTAGAACATCTTAACACTACTGTGTTAAATAATTAGCAATGCAATACATTCATTATCTGCAGTCCTAAGAAAACTAAGAGAAAATCAGTTATTAAAATAAATGTCATTAACTGAAGCATCTTTTGCCTTTATTTGCCTTTGAGGATGAAGGGCACAAAGTTTTAGTATATTATGACAGATTTTTAGGCTCCTTTTACAAGATACAAATTGTGTTGTGATGTGTAATGCAATTGCAATGCAATCTAGCTGAAAAGTTGCATTGCGGGGTACCGTTACGGTGAAACCATACAGTGAGTCATACAGTACAATTAAAGTATGCTTCACTACCAATGTAAACAGGCATGTTGCCTTGTAGACACTCTGCATGCTTTGCATCATGCTGATAGAACACAACACACCACAATCAGGGCTTGTTCACACTTTGAGCGTTTGCTGCTTTTTTAACTCTGGCAATAAAAGCGCCTGTGCAATGATTTCCTATGAGAGTGTTTACATTTGAGCGTTTGGATTTTTTAATATCACAAATGTGCTACATGTACCATTTTCTGAGCTCAATGGAAGGTGTTGGGAAATCGCAAAGTGCTTGAAAAAGCTCTTTGTATTGCGATTTCCCGAGCACTTTGATGAATAAATACTTCACTTCCTGACGTCAGGAAAAAACAATCGCTCCATACAAGCGCTTAGAAAAGAGCTTGTATAAGTACTTTTCTAGTCTAAATTGCTTGTAAAAGCACTTTCAAAATCACCACATAAATCACCGGTGCTTGCGATAGCACTGACATTTTATAATGTGAACAAGGCCTAAATTAGTGTGATAGTCCCATAGGAATATAACTGTATAAAAGGATTCTTAAAATTAGCATTGAAAGCAACTCTGTGTAAAATGTATCTGTCTCTGATCTATGTTCTTATGTACAAATTGGTTTATGTAATTTACTGCAAATAATTCATACAAATCATTTTTGCCAGCTTGCAGTTTATTACAATATTCGGGAGAGCTCCAGTTAATACATTAATTAAAATTAGTAAGGTGGAATAATTTTATCCAAATTTGTATACTACATTAGCATAAAATACGTTTGCAAGATGTAAACTCAAAAGTAAGTAACGTTATGATTTAATACAAACAAACAAACAAACAAAAAAAACCTAATTACTTGATTAGAATATTGATGGTTTATGCCTACTACCTCGCGTCAATAAGCACTTTGTTAACTTAGCAATATAGCTTTCATCTTACCTTCTTCATAGTAGCACAGTAACTATATACAGCACAATGGCATAGTGAGTAGTGGATAGCACTCTCCCCTTGCAGAGCTAGGTCCTTGATTTGAATCCTAGCCAGGACACTATCTGCACAGAGATTGTATGTTTCCCCCTGTCTTAAAGACGGAGGTTGGTTGAAGTCCACTAACATAATATGATCACCAGCATAGATGATTAAAAATGTGTCCTCTCTATAGATGATCAGTATATATATGTGCTTTTTATTTCTATAGCTCCAACTTCTTCTGTAGCACTGTACATAGTACAAAAGAAAAAGTTGGGAGCATGGACACATGAGGTGTTCAACACTCTGTTCAATCAAG